>NC_083241.1:3745102-4045102 GCF_032191835.1 Heteronotia binoei | reverse complement strand
AAGTTATTTCATTCCACCTCATGTAGAATTGTGTCTTTGATGCAAAGGGAGGGACGGTGGCTCAGTGGTTGAGCATCTGCTTGGTAAGCAGAAGGTCCCAGGTTCAATCCCCGGCATCTCCAACTAAAAAAGGGTCCAGGAAAGTAGGTGTGAAAAACCTCTGCTTGAGACCCTGGAGAGCCATGAATGGGGCTGTGGTTCAGTAGTAGAGCATCTGCTGGGTAATCAGAAGGTCCCAGGTTCAATCCCTGGCATCTCCAACTAAAAAGGGTCCAGGCAAGTAGGTGTGAAAAACCTCAGCTGGAGACCCTGGAGAGCCGCTGCCAGTCTGAGTAGACAAGACTGACTTTGATGGACCGAGGATCTGATTCAGTAGAAGGCAGCTTCAGATGTTCATATGTCTGGGGGAGGGATGGTGGCTCAGTGGTAGACTGTCTGCTTACTAAGCAGAAGGTCCCAGGTTCAATCCCCGGCATCTCCAACTAAAAAAGGGTCCAGGCAAATAGGTGTGAAAAACCTAAGCTTGAGACCCTGGAGAGCTGCTGCCAGTCTGAGTAGACAATACTGACTTTGATGGACCCAGGGTCTGATTCAGTATAAGGCAGCTTCATGTGTTCAAAGTCTGCGCCTACTGTGAGACTTCTGGAGAGGAAAGCATTGTTTTAGAAGAAGAGCTTTGTTTGGTCAATAATTCCATTTTAGGAGTGGGGAGTAGGGTTGCCAATCCCCAGGTGGGGGCACGGGATCCCCTGGTTTGGAGGCCCTCCCCCCGCTTCAGGGTCACTAGAAAGTGGGAAGAGGGGTGGGAAATGTCTGCTGGGAACTCTGTTATTCCCTATGGAGACTTATTCCCATAGGAAATAATGGAAAAATTATCCTCGGGTATCGGGCTCTGGAGGAGCTGCTGTTTGAGGTAGAGGCACCAAATTTTCAGTATAGCATCTGGTGCCTCTCCCCAAAGTATCCCCAAGTTTCAAAATGATTGGACCAGGGGATCCAATTCAATGAGCCCCCCAAAGAAGGTGCTCCTATCCTTCATTATTTCCTATGGAAGAAAGGCATTTAAAATGGTGTGTGCTCCCTTTAAATGTGATGGCCAGAACTTCCTTTGGAGTTCAATTATGCTTGTCGCACCCTGACTCCACCCCCATAGTCTCCCAGCTCAACCCCCGATTTCTCCTGGCTCCACCGCAAAGTCCCCACCCCCAAAGTCCCCAGATGTTTCTTGAATTGGACTTGGCAACCCTGGTGGAGAGAGCTGGACATAAAGCATCCTTGCTTATGTCTGTTAATCAGATTTGGAGATCTTGAGATTGTTCAGGAAAGTTACCTTCCTTTACCCGTTGTGCAAAAGCTGCAAGTGTTTAGCTGAATGGCTAGAAAGGCAAGAATGACTGTTGAGCCCACGTTTGCTTTGCTTGCACTTTCCTGAGCCAGGGCTAATTGGAGCCCTGGAAATTTCTTGGTGAAGACACTGCTTGGCTTTGAATTCCTTCGCGAAGGCACTTTGGAAAGGAAATGAAGAGTGATTCATACAGGCTGCAGATTCTCCAGTTGCAACTCCTGGCAATGGGTGATGACAAATGGGTAATGACAGAATGGTTTTAGAAGAAGAAGACTGCAGATTTATACCCCGCCCGTCTCCCTGAATCAGAGACTCAGAGCGTCTTACAATCTCCTATATCTTCTCCCCTCACAACAGACACCCTGTGAAGTGGGGGCAGATTTATACCTCGCCCTTCTCTCTGAATCAGCGACTCAGAGCGGCTTACAATCTCCTATATCTTCTTCCCCCGCAACAGACACCCTGTGAGCTGGGTGGGGCTGAGAGGGCTCTCACAGCAGCTGTCCTTTCAAGGATAACTCCTGCAAGAGCTATGGCTGACCCAAGGCCATTCCAGCAGCTGTAAGTGGAGGAGTGGGGAATCAAATCCAGTTCTGCCAGATAAGAGTCCGCACACTTAACCACTACACCAAACTGGCTCTCAGTTTTAGAAGAATCGATCCTTGAAGATCCTGTGCATTTAGGGGGAGGAATTTGTAAGTTTCCTGCATTGTGCAGAGGGTTGGACTAGATGACCCTGGAGGTCCCTTCCAACTCTATGATTCTAGGATTCATTATAGCACCTTTTTTCCCCAAATGTTTTTCCCTTTCCATTAATTCCACAATTTGATCAACAAGGAAGTTGCAAGCATGTTCCTGTCCGTTTTCCTCTCCCTCTTTCTTTTTTGGCTTCAGTACTGGAAGAAACCAGATGCAGAAAAGACGATCCAGGCTCTCTTTACATAAGCCGCCTATTATGTCCCTTTGCATTATCTGGAAGTGGGACCCAGTATTCATTTGGATAATGTAGTCATGGGTGTGTGCAGAGGGGAACTGAGTATTTGAATAAGCAAGAGCTTCAGATATTAGGGGTAGGTCTTATTTATTTAGAATTCAAATCCAGCTTGCCTTCCGGGATGATTAACAAAATATGTAATCAAATATGAAACGTATATGGGGGCATATGCAAATAAAACTGTTATGCCTGTTTGCTCCTGACTATTTAAAAGTCTAGCAGCATTTATGAAACCGCTTCTTGAACTCCACAGAGGTGCATCTGTGGTCACCCTTTCCTCCTTTTTTTCAGAGGTTCCCATTAAGAAGCTATCCCCAGCTTGTGTGAGTACTGGTATAGTGAGTACTGGAAAGGCCTGGGTTTGAATCCCTGCTTGGGCTATGAAACTCACTGTGTGACCTTGAGCCAATTGTCCTCTCACATCCCAGCTTACCTGACAGGTTGGCGTGAGGATAAAATAAAGAACCTTATACACCATCCTGAGCTCCTTGAGAACCAATTTGGTGTAGCGGTTAAGAGCACAGACTTTACTCTCGGAGAACCGGGTTTGATTCCAGGCTCCTCTGCTTGCAACTGCTGGAGTGACCTTGGGCCAGTCACAGTTCTTTCAGAGCTCTCTCAGCCCCGCCTACCTCCCAGGGTGTCTGTTGTGCAGAGAGGAAGGGAAGGAGATTGTAAACTGAGTCAAGAGCGGGGTATAAATTAATCTCCTCCTCCTCCTTTTCAAGAGCAGTTTTCTCAGAGTTCTCAGCCCCACCTACATCACAGGTGTCTGTTGTGGGGAGAGGAAGGGAAGGAGATTGTAAGCCACTCTGAGTCAAGGGCGGGGTATAAATCTAATCTCCTTTTCAAGAGCAGTTTTCTCAGAGTTCTCAGCCCCACCTACATCACAGGGTGTCTGTTGTGGGGAGAGGAAGGGAAGGAGATTGTAAACTGCTCTGAGGCTCTGAGTCAAAGGTGGGGTATAAATCAAATTCTTCTTCTCCTCCTCCTTCTAGGAGGCAGATTGCGACAGAGTGCAGGGAAAGATGCTTCCGAGATACGTGGGGCCAAACCTCCACCCTAACACATACTCCACAAAAACGTATAGAGTCGGCTCCTGCCAAATTCCCAGGGATGGAATTCTAGCAGGAGCTCCTTTGCATATTAGGCCACACACCCCTGATGTAGCCAATCCTCCAAGAGCTTACAAAAAAGAGCCTTGTAAGCTCTTGGAGGATTGGCTACATCAGGGGGTGTGGCCTAAAGAAGAAGATCCAGTCTCATGGCAAAACGACACAGAAGATCCTTGTGACCCCTTGGGATTACAGGATTCTGAAGGTCAGGATCAGCACGCAGCAGGCTGAGGCCCTCCAGGTAAAACATGCTTGGCGCCCCAGGGGTGGAATTCTCACAGGAGCTCCTTTGCTTATTAGGCCACACACCCCTGATGTAGCCAATCCCCCAAGAGCTTACAAAAAAGAGCCTTGTAAGCTCTTGGAGGATTGGCTACATCAGGGGGTGTGGCCTAATAGGCAAAGGAGCTCCTGCTAGAATTCCAAGCTCTTGGAGGATTGGCTACATCAGGGGTGTGTGGCCGAATAGGCAAAGGAGCTCCTGCTAGAATTCCAAGCTCTTGGAGGATTGGCTACATCAGGGGGTGTGGCCTAATAGGCAAAGGAGCCCCTGCTAGAATCCCACCCCTGCATCTGCCATAGATGAGAGGTTTTATGCACGAAAACAACAGGCAAAGATTTAAATGAGCAGAGCTGTCAAGTGCTGTGGCAACCCTGCAGGGTTTTCAAGGCAGGAGACTTCAGAGGTGGTTTGCCCCACTGATAACAAGTTAATTGCCCTTCCCAGCACTTGCTTGTCCCAGAGAAAGCTTGGTGGGGTGGGTGTTTATGAATCAGTCCAAGAAAAGGGGAGCGTCGTTCCAGAGTAACCTTGGAATGGTTCGCTGAACCAGCCCTTGAATCCCTGTCCAGTCTCAAGAGCAGAAATTGTTGTGACCACTTTCTATCTTAATAGTTGTGTGCTGACTCACAGTCATACCAGGGTCATGGCGGAGTTTTCAAGGCAAGAAATGAGCAGATGGGATCTGTCACAGCGTCCCTCCATATAGCAACCCCAGTTTTTCTTAGTGCTCCCGTCCAAGTACTAACTGGGGCTGACCCTGCTTAGCATTGGAACATTCAGGTCAAGGAGAGAGATGTTCAGAGGTGGTTTGCTATTGCCTGCCTCTGCGTAGTAACCCTGGATTTCCGTGGGGGTCCCCCATTCAAATACTGACCGGGGCCGACCCTGCCGGTTTGGTGTGGTGTTTAAGTGCTTGGACTCTTATCTGGGAGAACTGGGTTTGATCCCCCTCTCCTCCACTTGCACCTGCTGGAATGGCCTTGGGTCAGCCATAGCTCTGGCATAGGTTGTCCTTGAAAGGGCAGCTGCTGTGAGAGCCCTCTCCAGCCCCACCCACCTCACAGGGTGTCTGCTGTGGGGGAGGAAGGTAAAGGAGATTGTGAGCCGCTCTGAGACTCTTCGGAGTGGCGGGCGGGATATAAATCCAATATCATCATCTTCTTCTTCCTCCTCCACTTGCACCTGTTGGAATAGCCTTGCGTTAGCCATTGCTCTCGCAGGAGTTGTCCTTGAAAGGGCAGCTGCTGTGAGAGCCCTTTCAGCCCCACCTACCTCGCAGGGTGTCTGTTGTGGGAGGAGAAGATATAGGACATTGTAAGCTGTTCTGAGTCTCTGAATCAGAGAGAAGGGCGGGGTATAAATCTGCAGTTATCTTCTTCTTTTCTTCTCCTCTTCCAAGTTCTAACCCCATCAGGCTAGGCTGAGCTATTAGGAAAAGCTGCAATGCTCTTCTTTTAGTTAAGGAACACCTTGCGACAGTTAGCTTTCAAAAACGTAGAAAGAACAAGCAGAAAAAACTAGAACAAGCTTTTCCTCTTTTTTGCTACAGGAGTTAAAATGTTAGGAATTGTGAGCAGTTCTTTCTTCATGCTTGGGCAGGAAAGAAAGAAAGCAGATAATCTTTAGGTGTCGTTTCCCATGAAGGTATCCATTGCAGGTTCCACAACAATGAAGTCTTTATTACTCATCTATTTAAAAGTGTTTATTACTCATCTGTTTAAAAATAATCATAGCTTTGGGTTTTTCCTATTTTTCATTTTTCCTATATGAATCAGTTCAGCTGTTGAAGACATTGTTTCCAAATGCATTCACTTTTCAGATAACTGAGGTGTGCTGCTTTATCAAATGGCCGGAGATTTTGATGCTTTGTGGAAATATAGTGTAAAAGATTATCAATATAGTGTATATATAGAGAGCCAGTTTGGTGTAGTGGTTAAGTGCGTGGATTCTTATCTGGGAGAACCGGGTTTGATTCCCCACTCCTCCACTTGCACCTGCTGGAATAGCCTTGGGTCAGCCAGAGCTCTCTTATCTGGGAGAACCGGGTTTGATTCCCCTCTCCTCCACTTGCAGCTGCTGGAATGGCCTTGGGTCAGCCATAGCTCTTGCAGGAGTTGTCCTTGAAAGGGCAGCTGCTGTAAGAGTTCTCAGCCCCATCCACCTCACAGAGTGTCTGTTGTGGTGGGGGAGAGAAGATATAGGAGATTGTAAGCCACTCTGATTCAGAGAGAAGGGCGGAGTATAAATCTGTAATTCTGTAATTGATTGTTAGCCACCTGAGTCCGTTTTCGGAGAAGGCAGGATATAAATCTAAGGTAAATTTTAAAAAATAAATCATTCTGTTAAAGTGAAGGCACATTGTGATACTCCTTTGGGTAGTAAAGGGTGGGTATAACTCCAATCTCTGGGAGAGAGATACACTTTTACGTCTTAATTCTTGTGCTTGGATTGCCTGTAGTTGGAAAAAGTATGGTGGTTAGACTGTCGGACTTGTTATCTTGGAGACTCATGTTAAAATCTCTACTCTGCTGTGGAAGCTTATTGGGAGACCTTGGTGGCAGTCACACATTCTCACCCTAACCTTCTTCGCAAGGTTGTTGTGAGGATAACATGGACGAGAATGAGGGCAAACAAATTTGAATCAGCACTGGGGAGAAAGGCAGGGGTATAAATGAGATAAACTAATAGATTGGTGATCTCTATTTTGGCTGTGGAAAGTGCTATGGAATCACAGCCAACTTCTGATGGTCTGTACGCTTTTCGAGGCAAGGGATGGCTTGCTACTGCCTGCCTTTGTGTAGCAACTCTGGACTTCCTTGATGGTGTAGCCAGTTTGGTGTAGTGGTTAAGTGCATGAACTCTTATCTGGGAGAACCGGGTTTGATTCCCCACTCCTCCACTTGCAGCTGCTGGAATGGCCTTGGGTCAGCCATAGCTCTGGCAGTGGTTGTCCTTGAAAGGGCAGCAGCTGTGAGAGCCCTCTCCAGCCCCACCCACCTCACAGAGTGTCTGTTGTGGGAGAGGAAGATGAAGGAGATTGTAGGCTGCTCTGAGACTCTGCCCTTGAAAGAGCAGCTTCTGGGAGAGCTCTCTCAGCCCCACCCCCCTCACTGGTGCCTGTTGTGGGGGAGGAAGGGAAAGGAGATTGTAGGCCACTCTGAGACTCTGTCCTCAGAGTCTCAGAGCCGGTTTGGTGTGGAGAGCCGGTTTGGTGTAGTGGTTAAGTGTGCGGACTCTTATCTGGGAGAACCGGGTTTGATTCCCCACTCCTCCACTTGCACCTGCTAGCATGGCCTTGGGTCAGCCATAGCCCTGGCAGAGGTTGTCCTTGAAAGGGCAGCTGCTGTGAGAGCCCTCTCCAGCCCCACCCACCTCACAGGGGGTTGTGTGGGGAGGAAGGTTGAGGAGATTGTGAGCCGCTCTGAGACTCTTCGGAGTGGGAGGGCGGGATATAAATCCAAAATCTTCTTCTTCTTCCTTGAAAGACCATCTTCTGGAAGAGCTCTCTCAGCCCCACCTGCCTCACAGGGTGCCTGTTGTGGGGGAGGAAGAGAAAGGAGATTGTAGGTGGCTCTGTGAAATTCGGAGTAGAGGGCGGGATATAAATCCAATATCAACTTCTTCTCCCATCTAAGTCCTGAGCAGACCTTATTTTCTGAGATCTGCCATACAGGGCTAGCTTGGGCGGTGTGGGTCAGGGTGGTCTCTGCTTTAGGTGGCACTGGTGGGTAGGCCTGTCAATGGTGATTATCTGTGGTAGCTAAATGGAACTTCCATGAACAGAGGCAATATATACTCCTGAATGCCTGTCTTTCCATTTTTGTAATCTTTTGAGGGCTTCTAGTGTTTTGGCGACTATTGGAGATGGCTAGGTGGACTCTTGCCTGATTCCGCAGAGCAGTTATTGTATTCTTAAAGGCCAGAAACTTAATCTCTCCCCCCCACCCCCCATATTTAGTTCTGCTCAGTTCTGCGCTTGGATACCAGACGCATAGGAACAAGGAACACATACAACTGTGTTAAACAACTCAATAGAGAAACTCTGTATATGTTTCTCTGATGTATACGTTTCTCTGATGGATCTCCTGATGGTGCCTGGGTTTTTGGCTACTGTGTGACACAGAGTGTTGGACTGGATGTGCCACTGGCCTGATCCAACATGGCTTCTCTTGAGTAGATACATGTGTGCCAGAAAGAACACTGTTACCTGTACTGGAAGAAGTTTTTTACTGGGAATGAAGGGAAAGTGTTGAAGAACATAGAATATCTACTCTTGAGGAAGCCTACCATATGAAACACTTCCTTTAAGTTAGCGGGAGTGTTGAGCAGTTTGCTTGGAACGGCTTGTGGAGCTGATTTTGTGGCAGAAATCCTTTCATGGATACCCACTATAAGTATTTTATTTTCAACAGAATGTTTACTAGGTTTATACCCAGGTCTCCCAGAATCTACTCTGACCCTCTAACCACTACACCACACTGGCTCTTCACTTCAAACTGTGGAATCAACCCCCCCCCCCCATATTTTAATAATGGTCTTATATAAATTTAAGATTTTATATTGTTTTTACTGTGAGAACTGCTTCACACAGGTCTCTGGGGAGGGGACTTACAACTTTTCAGAATGAATAACTTCATCAGATTCACGAAATTGAGGAAGCGAGTAAGAGGAGGCAGAATTCTTTGTGGAACCAGATGTCCTTGCTGTCCTTTTGTCACTGATCCTGCCTTGGCTTGTGGTTGCAACGGGAAGTGATTTCTCTTCATCTTCGCTAGAAGCACTCGGGGCTGTTGCCACCAAAACCGCCTCTTTTCCTTTTGCTGGCCTTTACACAAGTCACAAGACTCTTGCAGGCCAAGATGGCTTCTTTCCTCCCACGCGTCTCCTCAGAGACCACAAGGAGAGCAAGCGGATCCGGCAGCATCGGACCAACAGTCCGTCCAGGCCAGCGTTCTGCGTGGTTTCCATGGGGGCTTCTGGGACTTTCCCATGGGGGCTTCTGTTCGATGAAACATTATTTAGGCTGATCCTGCATGTAGCAGGGGGTGGGACTAGATCAGGGGTGGCCAAACTGTGGCTCGGGAGCAACATGTGGCTCTTTCACACATATTGTGCGGCTCTCGAAGCCCTCACCACCCCATCAGCTGACTTGGAGAGTGCATTTCTTTCATCTTAGGCGGGCAAGGCAGTTGGCCCCTTTCCTGGAACACGACGATCTGGCAACAGTGATCCATGCAACGGGTCACCTCAAGGTTGGACTACTGTAATGCCCTCTACATGGGGCTGCCCCTGTGCCGAACCCGGAAGTTGCAGTTAGTGCAGAATGCCGCCCGCCCGGCTGTTATTAGGGCTCCCCAGGTGGGAGCACATTCAGCCGGGGGCTCCGGGGGACTGCACTGGCTGCCAATAATATACCGAGTTCAGTACAAGGTGCTGGTTATTACATTTACAGCCCTATATGGCCTAGGACCTGCCTACCTTAGGAACCGTCTCTCCCCACATGTTCTCCAGAGATCTGGTTCTCAAAATCTGCTAGTAATCCCCGGGCCAAAGGAGGCCCGTCTGAAGTCAACCAGGGATAGGGCCTTTTCGATTACAGCCCCTTGCTGGTGGAACCAGCCACCGGAAGAGGTGTGGGCCCTGCGGGATCTTAAGCAGTTCCTCAGGGCCTGTAAGACAGTCCTCTTCCGGTTGGCATATAACTGACTGTACCTGAAAACTCCAAAGGAAGGTTGTAGGATAGCACACTGATAGATCGTTTTCTTGTTTTAACTGCTGCAAACTATTTAATGTATTTTAATATTCATTAATCTTATTGTTAGAATTTTATGTTGTAAGCCGTCCTGAGCCCGCCTCGGTGGGGAGGGCGGGATATAAATCGAATGAAATGAAAAAATTTCTCTCTTTAAATTACTTCCCCAAGCCAGCCGGCAGCTTGGAGAATGAACTTAAAGTTAAAGTTGCTTTCTTTCCACCTCCCCTATCTATTTTCCCTCCCTCCCTCCCATCGTTGTAGCTCTCAGACATTTGACATTTACTCTATGTGGCTCTTACATTAAGCAAGTTTGGCCACCCCTGGACTAGATGGTCTGTATGACCCCTTCCAATTCTATGATTCTGTGAAGTTCACCCCACAGTCCAGGAGGGTCCCTGCCTTCCCTCCTGGGGTTCATTCCTGCCAGTGGCGCTCAGGTCCAATTTATTCACAAGGCCGACAGGACAGAACTTCCTAGTGGACCTTTGGAAGGGCTCAGGCTCTCACATGAACACACATGCAGGTACCTTACTTGGAATCAAACCACTGGTCCATCACAGTCAGTGTTGCCTATGCAGACTGGTAGAAGCTCTCTAGGGTCTTGGTTAGAAGCTTGCTTGTTGCCATCAAGTCACAGCTGACTTAAGGTGACTCCTGTAGGGTTTTGAAGGCAAGAGACATTCAGAGGTGGTTTGCCATTGCCTTCCCCAGCAAGCTGGGTACTCCTTTTACTGATCTCGGAAGGATGGAAGGCTGAGTCAACCTGGAGCTGGCTACCTGAACCCAGCTTCCACCGGGATCAAACTCAGGTCATGAGCAGAAAGTTTGGATTGCAGCACTCCAGCTTTACCACTCTGTGCCACGGGGCTGCTCTTTTTTTTTCTGGGTTAGTGCAGTCACTCACTACCTGACCCTTTTGACTGAGGATCTGAACGTGGGACCTTCTGCATGCCAAGCAGATGCTGTGTCAGTGAGTCAGAGCCGGTCCTCTTTCAAACCCTGCTGCAACTTAAGAATAGTAGCCATGTATGCTGTAGGTACTGCAACGGAGTGCAAAGTAAACATATTTCAACAGATAGTTCCTTGTCTTAAACACAATGCCTGCGTTCCCACGGGGAGAGCGTTTTCCCCCTTACTGGAGTCTTCTTTAAATAAAGCCACGATGGTTTGCTGCTAGGGGAAACAGCTGCGCTTTCTTCCTCTGGCAAAGGTCACTTTTCTTTTGGGGGCCAGATTCTGGGCAGCAGATTCCGTTCCGCTTTCCCTCTCCTATCCGGAGTGGGTCTGTGTGCGGCTTTCTTCATTTGGCTTGATCTGTTTCTGTGCGGCGTGCCGATTTTTACTCTCCGGATCTGGTTTTCACCTTCAACTCGATAAATGTTCCAAGTGGGCAGCCATGTTGGTCTGAAGCAGTACAGCAAAGTAAGAGTCAAGTTGTACCTTTAAGACCAACAAAGTTTTATTCAGAATGTAAGCTTTCATATGCATGCATACTTCTTCAGATGAGGGGATGGGATACAGTGGGCTGAAATACATATAGTTGTAGAGTGTAAACATCCGGACCAAATGGTCTTCCAATTTATTATACTATTTTGCCATTTGATCCTTTGTATCAGTTTACACTCTTAACCCACCAACTACATGTATTTCAGCCCACTGTACCCTTTCCCCTCGTCTGAAGAAGTATGCACGCATACGAAAGCTTACATTCTGAATGCAAATGCAATTTTGGGCTGTATCAGCAGAAGTATAGTGCCCAGATCACGTGAAGTGATGGTATCACTTTACTCTGCTCTGGTAAGACCTCACCTAGAGTCTTGTGTTCAGTTTTGGGCACCACATTTTAAGAAGGATATAGACAAGCTGGAACGGGTCCAGAGGAGGGAGACAAAGATGGTGAGGGGTCTGGAGACCAAGTCCTATGAAGAAAGGTTGAAGGAGCTGGGGATGTTTAGCCTAGAGAGGAGGCAGCTGAGAGGTGATATGATCACCATCTTCAAGTACTTGAAGGGCTGTCATCTAGAGGATGGTGTGGAATTGTTTTCTGTGGGCCCAGAAGGTAGGACCAGAACCAATGGGTTGAAATTAAATCAGAAGAGTTTCTGGCTCAACATTAGGAAGAACTTCCTGACTGTTAGAGCGGTTCCTCAGTGGAACAGGCTTCCTTGAGAGGTGGTGGGCTCTCCTTCCTTGGAGATTTTTAAACAGAGGCTAGATGGCCATCTGACAGCAATGAAGATCCTGTGAATTTAGGGGGAGGTATTTGTGAGTTTCCTGCATTGTGCAGGGGGTTATACTAGATGACCCTAGACTAGAGGTCCCTTCCAACTCTGTGATTCTATGAATAAAACTTTGTTGGTCTTAAAGCTGAAACTTGACTCCTACTTCAGTAAATGTTCTTTAGTGCTGAATCGAATCCTGTCTGAGGATCTCTTGAAGCGGAAAAGCACATTTCCAGCTGGACCCTGTCAGAAGCCAACAGCTGTTTGGGGAGGACGGCTCTGTTTCCCGCATAGAGATGCCTAGCAAACATCTGCCCACAGCCCTGTCTGAATAGGAAGAGAGCAAATTCCATCGGAACGTTGTTGACTGGCATTCCGCCCTGGCTGTGACATACAATTTATGTCCTCTGAGAGATTTCATCACCCTGTAGACATTCCACAGGGAGCAAGAATGCTCTCATGTTGAGGGCCAGAAATGCTTGGGAAAGTGGATTTCTCTAATCTACGGTCCCTGTAGGAGGTTTTCTTTTAAGCAGATCTCGAAACACGTTTCAAATTCCTAAGGAACTGACACTAAAATTGTAAGAGGCGACCAGTATCATTTGAGAAAATGCTAACTTTCCCATCTTCCAGAATAAAATAATTTAGATGCCAGGTAACTAATTGGGATTTTTTCCAGCTCTGCCCATAAATCCCTATAAAGCAGAAAGCATTTTAGTTTTTTTTTATTAATGCTTTGTCAGTCTATAATAAAGGACTTGGTAATTCTTGGGCAGGGATAATGAATCAGTTGTTTTGTTTACCACTGAAGGGTATTCTAGGGTAACCAGCTTATATAATGCTGCAGCATGACATTATTTTGCTGTAACAGCTTGGAGATTACAAAAAAAAAAATATCTGTCGTTAGCTCTCCAAATCGGGCCAAATTCACTTTATGAAATTGGATTTTGTTTAAATTCGGGAGTAATACTGCCCAATTAAAGCTTGGGATTGTGTGGCAGATAAATCTTCTTCCCTAAAGAAAACTACGTAGTGCCCTACAAGTCAAGATGCTGTCTTTTCAATTTAGCAACAGGTAGACCGCTGAACTGGGGATGTTTAGCCTGGAGAGGAGGCAGCTGAGAGGTGATATGATCACCATCAAGTATTTGAAAGGCTGTCATCTAGAGGATGGTGTGGAATTGTTTTCTGTGGCCCCAGAAGCTAGGGCCAGAACCAATAGGTTGAAATTAAATCAGAAGAGTTTCTGGCTCAACATTAGGAAGAACTTCCTGACTGTTAGAGCGATTCCTCAGTTGAACAGGCTTCCTTGATGAAACTTGATACAGGAGCAGAAAAAGGTCTACAACAGGAGGGGGTCTGTGACTTAATGGTAGAACATCTGCTTCGCTTGCAGAAAGTCCCAGGTGTGCCACGGAGAGAGCTTGGCAAAGCAAGTTCTCCCTTCCCCCCCTTCTCCCCAAGGGAGGAGTCTCAGCCAATGGAGAAAACAGAGGTTTTGCTCTGTAGCTCCTGTGCGATTGAGCAAGCCTTGCAAAGCAAGCTGTTATGCAGAAGGAAGCAAAATATAAGGCAGGGGTGGCCAACGGCCACCCTGAGCCTGCTTCCGTGGGGAAATATGAAAAATAAATAAATAAACGGTAGCTCTCCAGATGCTCTGTGCCTACAACTCCCATCAGCCCCAGCCATTGGCCATGCTGGCTGTGGCTGATGGGAGTTGTAGGCAAAAAAACATCTGGAGAACTACCGTTGGCCACCCCTGATATAGGGAGAAAGAAGCAGATGACAGCCAGTTGCTCGAGGGCCTGATAGGAGCCCTCCAGGGGCCTGATTCAGTCCCTGAACTGCATGTTTGACACCACTGCAGTAGATGATGGGAAAGACCTCAGCTTGAGACCCTGGAGAGCTGCTGCCAGTCTGAGTAGATAAGACTGTCCATGATGGACCAAAGGTCTGATTCTTTATAAGGCAGCTTCACATGTTCAGTGTCAAGGGACTGTGTGACCCAGTCTGGGTTTAATTTTTCAAAGGCTCAGCTCCACCCCTGTAAACGGGAAAGGAATAAAGGAGAGTGCCTCTTGGAAATGAGCGGAGGGCTGCAGGTCAAAGGAAAATCTTGGGCCTCTCTCTTTCAAAGTGCTCGGGCACCTGGCATCCAGAATAGGAAGCGATTTCCCGTTGCTGGAGAGGGTAAAGAGGAATGCATGGGTTGGCAGAGCACTTGGTGAAGGTCTCCCATCACCTACTGCCTGGTCCTTTCAACTGGAGATGCTGCAGGGGATAGAGCCCGGGACCTTTTGCATCCCAAGCAGATGTGAACCAGTTTGGTGTAGTGGTTAAGTGCGCGGAATCTTATCTGAGAGAACCGGGTTTGATTCCCCACTCCTCCACTTGCAGCTGCTGGAATGGCCTTGGGTCAGCAATAGCTCTCTTATCTGTGAGAACTGGGTTTGATTCCCCACTCCTCCACTTGCAGCTGCTGGAATGGCCTTGGATCAGCCAAAGCTCTTATAGGAGTTGTCCTTGAAAGGGCAGCTGCTGTAAGAGATCTCTCAGCCCCTCCTACCTCACAGGGTGTCTGTTGTGGGCGGGGTGGGGGGAAGGTAAAGGAGATTGTGACTGCTCTGAGACTCTGAAATTCAGAGAATAGGGTGGGATATAAATCCAGTTTCTCCTTTTCCTCCTCTTTGAAATAACCATTTGCTGCTCTCGGTTTCAGTTAGCTTCTCGGGTTTGATTTGGAGCTACCTGTGCGAATTCCGTTCTGTTTTTGTTTGAAACACACACGCACATTGAAGATGCTTTAAGAGACTAACGTGTACAGAAGCCTGGAACTTGTACAGTTGGTTCCAAACGTGTTTTCAATGAAAGTGAAGCTCTAAGAGCGTAGGAACTCCAACGCAGCAACACCCATTTCAGCACCTGCACACACACCTGTCACCTTTTGAAAGGTGGGAGGCTGTTCGTGGTATGATTTGCATGAAGAACTGTGATTAGAAAGACTTGGAGGAGGGAGAAAAAAATGGGGGAAAGCTGTGTTTCCTTCTTTTCTGCATGACAATTAAAGCAAGAAGGCGTCAAAGGAGTTGCTAATTACCTCTCAAGAAGATGATCCTGGAATTATAACAATAGCAGGTTAAAAAAATTCTTTGTTGCTAGGTCTCTTTTTTATTGCTCTGCTCACCACGTTGCTCCAAGAATTGCAGAGAGAAGCCACAATTTCGGGATCTGTTTAGTTAATTATCTGTTGTTGTGGGGGCTGCCCTCCAAATGCTTAGCAGTGCAAACCAGCATTGAGATGAATCGGCTGTTGCCAAAGTACAGGCACTCACAGTTTGCTTTGTTTTGTTTTTTTGAAAGAAGAAGATACTGGATTTATATCCCACCCTCCACTCCGAGTCTCAGAGCAGCTCACAATCTCCTTTACCTCCCCCCCCCTCCACAATAGACACCCTGTGAGGTGGGTGGGGCTGAGAGAGCTCTCCCAGAAGCTGTCCTTTCAAGGACAACTCCTACAAAAGCTATGGCTGACCCAAGGCCATTCCAGCAGCTGCAAGTGGAGGAGTGGGGAATCAAACCCGGTTCTCCCAGATGAGAGTCCAGGCACTTAACCATTCACCAAACTGGCTCTCTGAGTGGAAAATCAACTCTAGATAATCAGCTCATCGTCGCCATTGGGGATTTTTTTGTTTTAAACCTCAAAACCATCGAGGTATGTTTCTTGTACTTAGCAGGGTACAATGCCCTAGCCCTCCCCCTTCCAAGCAGCCATTTTCTCCAATGGAGCCGATCTCTGTTGTCTGGAGATCAGTTGTAATAGCAGTCTCCACTTGGAGACTAGCAACCTGAGCAACCACCCCACACTTAGGGTTGCCAATCCCCAGGTGGGGGCAGGGGATCCTCCACTTTGGAGGCCCTCCCCCCCCATTTCAGGGTTCTCGGAAAGCGAGGGGGGGAGGGAAATGTCTACTGAGCACTCTGTTATTCCCTATGGAGACTGATTCCCATAGGGCAGGGGTGGCCAACGGTAGCTCTCCAGACGTTTTTTGCCTTCAACTCCCATCAGCCCCAGCCATTGGCCATGCTGGCTGGGGCTGATGGGAGTTGTAGGCAAAAACATCTGGAGAGCTACCATTGGCCACCCCTGCCATAGGGTATAATGGAGAATTGATCCATGGGTAACTGGGGCTCTGGGGGGGAGCTGTTTTTTGAGGTAGAGGCAGCAAATTTGCAGCATAGTATCCGGTGCCTCTCTTCAAAATACCCTCCAAGTTTCAAAAATGTTGGACCAAGGGGTCTAATTCTATGAGCCCCCAAAGAAGGTGCCCCTATCCTTCATTATTTCCAAATAGAGGGAAGGCATTGAAAAGGTGTGCGGTCCCTTTAAATGTGATGGCCAGAACCCCTTTTGGACTTCAACCGTGCTTGCCACACCCTTGCTCCTGGCCCAACCCCCAAAGTCTCCTGACTCCACCCCCAGAATCCCCAGATATTTATTGAATTGGACTTGGCAACCATAGTACAATGCCGTACCGCTCACCCTCCCAAGCATCCGTTTTCTCCAATGAAGTTGTTCTCTGTTGTCTGGAGATCTCCAGGCCCCACTTGAAGACTGACAATCCTGGGCAACCAACCCACACTTTGCAAGATCGTGGAGCACATATGTTGCATGGTGCCCTCTTATGCATGGGATAGAGAAGGCACAGAAAGAAGTACTTTTCTCCCCCTTCTCACAATACAAGAACTCATGGACATTCAATGAAATTGCTGAGCAGTCGGTTTAGAAAGGATAAAAAGAAGTCCTTCCTTTTAACACGTGGAATTCACTGTCACAGGAAGTGGTGGTGGCTGCAAGTCTAGACGGCTTCAAGAGGGGATTGGATAAACATCTGGAGCAGAGGTCCATCAGTGGCTATTAGCCACAGTGTATTGTTGGAACTCTCTGTCTGGGGCAGGGATGCTCTGTCTTCTTGGTGCTTTGGGGAGGGGGCAACAGTGAGAGGGCTTCTAGTGTCCTGGCCCCACTGATGGAACTTCTGGTGGCACCTGGGTTTTTGGCCACTATGTGACAAAGAGTGTTGGGCTGGATGGGCCACTGGCCTGATCCAACATGGCTTCTCTTAGGTTCTTATGTTCTCCCAGAACCTGTGGAGTGTGGGAAATGGCACAACTCCTGAAGTGGAGTTCAGCAGACAAGCCCTCTGATCTTTTGCCAGAGAGGCTTCTGAGACCCTGGGCTGGCTGTCTCTTAGTGCATTCAACTAGCAGCAAGAACAGGGGAGGGGTGTTGGGGGAGTTCTGTGCCTCTTATGCTCCTTTCTCATCTGTCAGCTCCCAAGGCAGGAAGCATATAATCAGATTGCATTGAGGCTTGGCTCTTTACTGCAGAGCAATAATGCAGGCGTTCTGCCTGGCTTAATGATAGCCTGCTCTGATTTTTGTCTTCTGATTGTCTGGATAAAGACAAGAGGCAGAAGGCAGCTGTTTCTGCACTGGGTTTGTGTCTTTCTTTTAACCGGTGCTTCGGTTGTTTTTGTAGCAGGCGTGCGAGAGATCCTGCAGACTGCTGGCTTTTTGGTTTGCTTTTGATGCAGAGTTCTGATGGGGAGGGTGGCAATTCTTGTAGCCGCTAGCATGACTCTGTAACACAGGGGTGTCAAAAGTGTGGCCTGGGGGCCGAATCAGGCCCCTGAGCAACTGGCTGTCATCTGCTTCTGCCTCCCTCTCTCTTGCTTCCTTTTGCATCACAGCTTGCTTTGCAAGGCTTGTTCAATTGCGCAGCAGAGCTACAGAGCAAACCCTCTATTTTCTCTATTGGCTGAGGCTCCTCCCTTGGGGGGTAAGGGGGGTAAGGAGAGCTTGCTTTGCCAGGCTCTCTCAATTGCACAGCTTCTGAGCCAAGCCTCTCTTCCTTCTGTTGGCTGAGGCTCCTCCCCCTCTTGGTCCCCTAGGGGGAGGGAGGGAAAGAGCCAGAGCTTCCTTTGCCTAGTTCCCAGGATCCCATGGGAGAAATACAAAGAAAGCATCTTTGGAATACCTCAGGCTGAAAAAGAAAAGTTGAACGGTATTCCCAAGAGGCATGGCTTTTATTTTCTGTTGCACTCCAGTTGGTTAGCAAGGCACATATGTGGCAATTCATCTTGGGATCGCATTAAAGCTTTCTCTTCTCTCTCTCTCTCATATTATGAAGGTCTAGAACAGGGCTGGCCAAACTTGCTTAACTTAAGAGCCGCATGAAATAAACGTCAGATGTTTGAGAGCTGCAAGACAGGAAGGAAGGAAGGAAGGAAAGGCATGCAAATAGATGATGGAGGGAGTGGTGGAAAGGAAGCAACTTTAACTTTAAATGCATTCTCCAAGTCGGCCGATTGGGCAGTGGGGTCTTGGAGAGCCCCACAATGTGTGTGAAAGAGCCACATGTGGCTACAGAGCCACAGTTTGGCCACCCGTGGTCTAGATAATGCAAACCAGCAGCAGTTTTGGTGCTGGCAGAGGGCACCGTTTGACCCATCCAATGATTCCTGAACGATGAGCTCAGTAAGAGGGAATTGTCCCGAATGCAGAAAAATCAAGCATTTAAAAAAAACCCCACCACTTCCACTAGTTTAATAAAAGAGCATCTGCGAAAGACGGCTAGTCTGGATTCAAAGCTGCTCTCTCCTGTCCCTTTCGATTTAGCTTCTGGCTGATCCCCCCCACACACACACACACACTTCTTTGCATAAATAAAACAGAAGCAAGAAGGAGAAGCTTCTGTGCAGCGTTACATAATGGCCTGTGAATTGGCATAGATTCAGCGCCTGAAGTATGTACAGGAGCTGTCCAGGCTGTGGGGTGCCCTCCCAGCTGAATCCAAGCATGTTTTCTGCAGGGGTGATGGGGTGATTCATGGGCTGCAGTGACTCAGTGGATGGTGGCACTGAAATCAAGTCCGATGCAGTCCGGCAACTCCAAGGAGCCAAAGAGATGCTTTTTGATGTTGCGCTTTCTTGTGCATGTCCATGTTGTACTGAGAGCCAGTTTGGTGTAGTGGTGAAGTGCGCGGACTCTTATCTGGGAGAACCGGGTTTGATTCCCGACTCCTCCACTTGCAGCTGCTGGAATGGCCTTGGATCAGCCAGAGCTCTCTTATCTGGGAGAACCAGGTTTGATTCCCGACTCCTCCTCTTGCAGCTGCTGGAATGGCCTTGGGTCAGCCAGAGCTCTCTTATCTGGGAGAACCGGGTTTGATTCCCCACTCCTCCACTTGCAGCTGCTGGAATGGCCTTGGGTCAGCCATAGCTCTTGTAGGAGTTGTCCTTGAAAGGGCAGCTGCTGGGAGAGCCCTCTCAGCCCTACCCACCTCACAGGATGTCTTTTGTGGGGGGAGAAGATACAGGGGATTGTAAGCTGCTCTGAGTCTCTGATTCAGAGAGAAGGGTGGGATACAAATCTGCACTCTTCTTCTTCTTCTTCATTGGTTTTGACCAAGCTGCAGTTCTGTGGGAGTGGGTTGCGTGCTATCCAGCACAAGTTTCAGTTCTTGCTTGCGGAGCTGAAAATAGGTGCTTGAGAAGGTGTGAATAATGCCTGCTGAGGTTCTAGAAGTCCCAGAAGTGTGGCTGAACAACATTTCCCAAGGTTCTGGAGCATCATACAAATTCCTTGCGTAGCTGTTTGCTCTTCCACATTGCTAGCAGACACAGAAGGCATTATTCAGAAGAGTAACAACTGCTGAACAGAACACAGTTGGAGTACAGTGGTACCTTTAAGACCAACACAGTTTAATTCTGGGTCTAAGCTTTTGTGTGCACACACACTTCTTTGAACGTTTATATCCCAAATTAAATTTGGTTGGTCTTAATGGTGCCCCTGGACTCAAAACTTCAGACCAATATGGTTGCCCACCTGAATCAAACTGCTGAGAGAAATTATGTAAGTCTGCAGGGTTCTACTTTCCTTCACCCATAATTTGAAATCTTAGGAAACTTCGTTGAAGTTAACGGCTGCTTGTCTGCGTTCTCTTTCCTTGCTGCACAGGACAAATTTAGAAGCCCTGCAGAAGAAGTTGGAAGAACTCGAATTGGACGAACAGCAGCGGAAACGGCTCGAGGCCTTCCTCACGCAGAAGCAGAAAGTCGGGGAGCTGAAAGATGACGACTTCGAGAAGATCAGTGAGCTGGGCGCAGGGAACGGCGGGGTGGTCTTCAAAGTGTCTCACAAGCCTTCCGGCCTCATCATGGCAAGGAAGGTGAGCACTGTTACCTGATCTTACCTTTGGGTCGCATTGAGTTGACGTATCTGCCCGCTTCTAGGTGTTGCAAGCTTATCTAAGATCCTTTGTACCACAGTCCATGATTGGATGCCCCCCTCAAATTCTGTGCTGCTGCTACCCAATGCCCAGAAAATGCACCGATCTGATCAGGTTGTGGACCCTGAGAGCTGCAGGGCATACTGGCTTGGTTTGCCATCTCATGTGAGGAAGTACCCCAGTGCAAAAGTTTTTTATAATCTCATAGTTATGAACATAAGAGAAGCCATGTTGAATTAGGCCAGTGGCCCATCCATTCCAACACTCTGTGTCACACAGAGGCCAAGAAAACCCAAGTGCCACCAGGAGGTCCATCAGTGGGGCCAGGACATTAGAAGCCCTCACACTGTTTCCCCCCCAAGAACCAAGAATACAGAGCATCACTGCCCCAGACATAAGAACACAAGAGAAGCCATGTTGAATTAGGCCAATGGCCCATCCAGTCCAACACTCTGTGTCACACAGAGGCCAAAAAAACCCAGGTGCCATCCAGAGGTCCATCATTGCAACCAGAACACTAGAAGCCCTCCCACTGCTGCCCCCCAAACACTGAGAATACAGAGCATCACTGCCCCAGACGGAGAGTTCCATCTATACCTTGTGGCTAAGATCCACTGATGGACCTCTGCTCCATATGCTTATCCAATCCCCTCTTGAAGCTGTCTGTGCTTGTAGCTGCCGCCACCTCCAGTGGCAGTGAATTCCATGTTTTAATCCCCATTTGGGTGAAGAAGGACTTCTTTTTATCTGTTGTAGTTGTGTCCTGTATGCCTTTATGACATGTGATCTTTGGAGTAAGACCGATGTGTTGCCGTCGACCAGCCTGGTATAGTGGTTAGAGCAGGGCTCTCCAACGTTTTCAAGCCCTCAAGCAGCTTTGGAATCCTGACACGGTGGGGTGGGCACAGCCACAAAATGGCTGCCCCAGGAGGCAGCGACGCAGAGGGGCTACCACAGCTTGCATGTAGCCACACCACGAAGATCTTTGTGTGTGGCAGTTGCTGCCAAATCAACATTTAAAAAAATCTGCACGGCCAATCCAGTTTGCAATGGCCAGTTGCCCCATCTGGCTCCACTCACTTTCTGAAAACACTTGGCAGTCATCAAGAAAGTTGCTGGCCTGCATCGAACTAGGATCTGGAACACCCGTGCTGCTGTCCCCAGTCGACCATGGCAGCTGGCTGGGTGACCTTGGGCCAGTTATGCTTTCTCTGCCTAGCCTACCTCACAGAGTTGTTGTGAGGACAGAATAAAATGGAGGAGAAAATTCTTTTCTGAGTTGCTTGGAGAGCCAGCTTGGTGCATTGATTAAGAGTGGCAGACTCTAATGTGGAGAGCCGGGTTTGATCCCCTACATGTGCATCTGCCGGAGTGACCTTGGGTCAGTCACTGTTCTCCCAGAGCTCTTTTCTGAAGAGCCGCTCTCTCAGCCCCACCTGCCTCACAAGGTGTCTGTTGTGAGAGGAAGGGAAGAAGATTATAAGCCACTTTGAGACTCCGAGTGAAGGGTGGGGTATAAATCCAATAGCTGCCTCCTCCTCTATGTTGAGGAGAAAAGGTGAATTCATAAAAGTAAACAAATCAGCAGTCTCCGGCTCTGCTGAAATGACCCAGTGGACTTTGTCCCTGCTGTCGGTCATTTTACTTCCTAGATCCTGCCAGATCTGGCTGGTGTTTTGACCCGCATGCACTTGGCAGGCTGTGCAGCCATCATGAAATGTGGCACAGGCAGTGTTTCCTCTAAGTTGAGCTAGTGTGAGCCAGCTCACAGTTTCTTAGCCTCCAACTCGCACATTTTTGTCTTAGCCCAGGAAAAATAGCCCCAGAGTGAACTAATTGATGCAGGAGCTCACAACTTTCATGCCAGCAGCTCACAAAGTTGAATTTTTGCTCACAAAACTCCACAGCTTAGAGAGAGTATTGGACACTGGTACAGCCAGTTTGGTGTAGTGGTTAAGTGTGCAGACTCTTATCTGGGAGAACCGGGCTTGATTCCCCACTCCTCCACTTGCAGCCGCTGGAATGGCCTTGGGTCAGCCAGAGCTCTCTTATCTGGGAGAACTGGGTTTGATTCCCCCCTCCTCCACTTGCAGCTGCTGGAATGGCCTTGGGTCAGCCAGAGCTCTCTTATCTGGGAGAACCGGGTTTGATTCCCCACTCCTCCACTTGCAGCTGCTGGAATGGCCTTGGGTCAGCCAGAGCTCTCTTATCTGGGAGAACCGGGTTTGATTCCCCCCTCCTCCACTTGCAGCTGCTGGAATGGCCTTGGGTCAGCCATAGCTCTCTTATCTGGGAGAACCGGGTTTGATTCCCCGCTCCTCCACTTGCAGCTGCTGGAATGGTCTTGGGTCAGCCAGAGCTCTCTTATCTGGGAGAACCGGGTTTGATTCCCCACTCCTCCACTTGCAGCTGCTGGAATGGCCTTGGGTCAGCCAGAGCTCTCTTATCTGGGAGAACCGGGTTTGATTCCCCCCTCCTCCACTTGCAGCTGCTGGAATGGCCTTGGGTCAGCCATAGCTCTCTTATCTGGGAGAACCGGGTTTGATTCCCCGCTCCTCCACTTGCAGCTGCTGGAATGCTCTTGGGTCAGCCAGAGCTCTCTTATCTGGGAGAACCGGGTTTGATTCCCCCCTCCTCCACTTGCAGCTGCTGGAATGGCCTTGGGTCAGCCAGAGCTCTCTTATCTGGGAGAACCGGGTTTGATTCCCCACTCCTCCACTTGCAGCTGCTGGAATGGCCTTGGGTCAGCCAGAGCTCTCTTATCTGGGAGAACCGGGTTTGATTCCCCCCTCCTCCACTTGCAGCTGCTGGAATGGCCTTGGGTCAGCCAGAGCTCTCTTATCTGGGAGAACCGGGTTTGATTCCCCCCTCCTCCACTTGCAGCTGCTGGAATGGCCTTGGGTCAGCCAGAGCTCTCTTATCTGGAGAACCGGGTTTGATTCCCCACTCCTCCACTTGCAGCTGCTGGAATGGCCTTGGGTCAGCCAGAGCTCTCTTCTCTGGGAGAACCGGGTTTGATTCCCCGCTCCTCCACTTGCAGCTGCTGGAATGGCCTTGGGTCAGCCAGAGCTCTCTTCTCTGGGAGAACCGGGTTTGATTCCCCACTCCTCCACTTGCAGCTGCTGGAATGGCCTTGGGTCAGCCAGAGCTCTCTTATCTGGGAGAACCGGGTTTGATTCCCCACTCCTCCACTTGCAGCTGCTGGAATGGCCTTGGGTCAGCCAGAGCTCTCTTATCTGGGAGAACCGGGTTTGATTCCCCACTCCTCCACTTGCAGCTGCTGGAATGGCCTTGGGTCAGCCAGAGCTCTCTTATCTGGGAGAACCGGGTTTGATTCCCCACTCCTCCACTTGCAGCTGCTGGAATGGCCTTGGGTCAGCTAGAGCTCTCTTCTCTGGGAGAACCGGGTTTGATTCCCCACTCCTCCACTTGCAGCTGCTGTAATGGCCTTGGGTCAGCCAGAGCTCTCTTATCTGGGAGAACCGGGTTTGAGTCCCCACTCCTCCACTTGCAGCTGCTGGAATGGCCTTGGGTCAGCCAGAGCTCTCTTATCTGGGAGAACCGGGTTTGATTCCCCACTCCTCCTCTTGCAGCTGCTGGAATGGCCTTGGGTCAGCCAGAGCTCTCTTATCTGGGAGAACCGGATTTGATTCCCCACTCCCCCACTTGCACCTGCTGGAATGGCCTTGGGTCAGCCAGAGCTCTCTTATCTGGGAGAACCAGGTGTGATTCCCCACTCCTCCACTTGCAGCTGCTGGAATGGCCTTGGGTCAGCCATAGCTCCCTTATCTGGGAGAACCGGGTTGGATTCCCCACTCCTCCACTTACAGCTGCTGGAATGGCCTTGGGTCAGCCATAGCTCCCTTATCTGGGAGAACCGGGTTGGATTCCCCGCTCCTCCACTTGCAGCTGCTGGAATGGCCTTGGGTCAGCCATAGCTCCCTTATCTGGGAGAACCGGGTTGGATTCCCCACTCCTCCACTTACAGCTGCTGGAATGGCCTTGGGTCAGCCATAGCTCTCTTATCTGGGAGAACCTGGTTTGATTCCCCACTCCTCCACTTGCAGCTGCTGGAATGGCCTTGGGTCAGCCAGAGCTCTTTTATCTGGGAGAACCGGGTTGGATTCCCCGCTCCTCCACTTGCAGCTGCTGGAATGGCCTTGGGTCAGCCAGAGCTCTTTTATCTGGGAGAACCGGGTTGGATTCCCCACTCCTCCACTTGCAGCTGCTAGAATGGCCTTGGGTCAGTCAGAGCTCTCTTATCTGGGAGAACCGGGTTGGATTCCCCACTCCTCCACTTGCAGCTGCTGGAATGGCCTTGGGTCAGCCATAGCTCTCATAGAGGTTGTCCTTGAAAGGGCATCTTCTGGGAGAGCTCTCTCAGCCCCACCCAGCTCACAGGGTGTCTATTGTGAGGGAGGAAGGGAAAGGAGATTGTGAGCCGCTCTGAGACGCTGAGATTTGGAGTGGAGGCTGAGATATAAATCCAATATCATCATCATCATCACAATTGTGGCACCAACACATAGAAAGGTATTCACTGCAGGTTGTTGGGCTGTTCACAGAGGCTTGTAGATGTAGGCATTGATTGTGGAGAGAAATGCCAATTCTGGATTTCATCCCTTGTATTTTGCAATGTCCATCTCCAAAACTTCCTCTGAAACGCAGCCCTGCTGCTCTGGGTAGATTCTGTACCAGCACACCCTGCCCCTTTATCCAGGGTAAACTTTTTTTAAAAAAAATCCCATCAATCTGTGAAGGACATGATGTGAATTTTGTTGCTTTCTAGTTAATTCACCTGGAGATCAAGCCAGCGATTCGGAACCAGATCATCCGCGAACTGCAGGTCTTGCACGAGTGCAATTCTCCCTACATCGTGGGCTTCTACGGAGCGTTTTACAGTGATGGAGAAATCAGCATTTGCATGGAACACATGGTAAGGGGTGATGTCACATCCTGACATTTCCTTGGCAGACTTTTTACAGGGTGGTTTGCCATTGCCTTCCCCAGTCAACTCGGGCCCTGAGAACCTTCCCTGTTGAGCATTGCTCTTCGTTGGAGAGATGGTGTTAAGATCCTGAGAAAGGTGGTGAGGTTGAATAGTAATAATTGTGGGCTGTGAAAAAAGGTAAAGGTAATCCCCTGTGCAAGCAGCCAGTTATCTACTCAAGGGGTGACATCACTTCCTGACATTTTCTTGGCAGACTTTTTACAGGGTGGTTTGCCATTGCCTTCCCCAGTCATCTACACTTTCCCCCCAGCAAGCTGGGTAGTCATTTCACCGACCTCAGAAGGGTGGAAGGCTGAGTCAACCTTGAGCCAGCTACCTGAACTCAACTTCCGCCAGGATTGAACTCAGGTCATGAGCAGAGCTTGGACTGTAGTAGAAGAAGAATTGCAGATTTATACCCCGTCCTTCTTTCTGTATCAGAGGCTCAGAGCAAGCAGACAATCCGAACCTCAAGAGACATGTTCTGACTTGTCAGCTCTGGGACTATCCTCAAAGAAGGCTTCCAGTGTGATCAGGAAGCCGGCTTTATTGATAGATAGAACAGTAGCGACAAACGACGGTGTCAGAATTGGCTCACCTATGAGGTGGCCAATCTTATATACCCTATTTAGGACTGTTAGGTAGCCTGCAAAAACTACAGTGCAAAAAGCCCGCGTACAGCAATACAAATCAGTTCCCACCAACAACTCTCTCTCACCAGGCAGTGGGTAGTGGAGCTGTCTCTACCAAGAGATAAAGCGGCCTTGAAAGAGAAGAAGACTGCAGATTTATACCCCGCCCTTCTCTCTGAATCAGAGACTCAGAGCAGCTTACAATCCCCTGTATCTTCTCCCCCCACAACAGACACCCTGTGAGGTGGGTGGGGCTGAGAAGGCTCTCACAGCAGCTGCCCTTTCAAGGTCAACCTCTGCCAGAGCTCTGGCTATCCCAAGGCCATTCCAGCAGGTGCAAGTGGGGGAGTGCAGAATCAAAGCCGGTTCTCCCAGATAAGAGAGCTCTGGCTGACCCAAGGCCATTCCAGCAGCTTCCAGTGGAGGAGGGGGGAATCAAACCCGGTTCTCCCAGATAAGAGAGCTCTGGCTGACCCAAGGCCATGCCAGCAGGTGCAAGTGGAGGAGTGGGGAATCAAACCCGGTTCTCCCAGATAAGAGAGCTCTGGCTGACCCAAGGCCATTCCAGCAGCTGCAAGTGGAGGAGTGGGGAATCAAACCCGGTTCTCTCAGATAAGAGAGCTATGGCTGACCCAAGGCCATCCCAGCAGCTGCAAGTGGAGGAGGGGGGAATCAAACCCGGTTCTCTCAGATAAGAGAGCGCTGGCTGACCCAAGGCCATTCCAGCAGGTGCAAGTGGAGGAGTGGGGAATCAAACCCAGTTCTCCCAGATAAGAGAGCGCTGGCTGACCCAAGGCCATTCCAGCAGGTGCAAGTGGAGGAGTGGGGAATCAAACCCGGTTCTCCCAGATAAGAGTCGGCACACTTGGGTCTGTTCGAGTTGTTTTGGTATTCAAGCCAGGCTAGCCTAAATCTTGCCAAATCATAGAAGCTAAGCAGGGTCGACCCTGGTTAGTACTTGGACGGGAGACCACAAAGGAAGAAGTACTGTAGCTTTACCATTCTGCACCACAGGGCTTGCTGTGTGCCATGAAGTTGCAGCCAGTTCCTAGCAGCCCTATTGGCATGGTGTTGCAAGCAAGAGATGAACAGAGGTGGTTTGCCAAAGGGTTCCTCTGTGTAGCAACCCTGGTCTCCCTTTGTGGTCTCCCATCCAAGGACTAACCAAGGATGACCAAGGGGTCAAAGGATTACTGAAGGAGGACAGGGAAATGGCTGAGAAGCTGGATGCGTTTTTTGCCTCCGTCTTCACTGTGGAAGACGAGAAGTGTTTGCCTGCTCCAGAACCACTTCTATTGGAAGGGGTGTTGAAAGACCTGAGTCAGATTGAAGTGACAAGAGAGGAGGTCCTACAACTGATTGACGAATTAAAAACTAATACTCCACCAGGTCCGGATGGCATACATCCGAGAGTTCTGAAAGAACTCAAAGTTGAACTTGTGGATCTCCTGACAAAAATATGTAATCTTTCATTGAAATCTGCCTCCGTTCCTGAGGACTGGAAGGTAGCAAATGTCACCCCCATCTTTAAAAAGGGCTCCAGAGGAGATCCGGGAAACTACAGGCCAGTCAGTCTGACTTCAGTACCGGGAAAGTTGGTAGAAACCATTATCAAGGACAGAATGAGTAGGCACATTGATGAACACGAGTTATTGAAGAAGACTCAGCATGGGTTCTGTAAGGGAAGATCTTGCCTCACTAACCTGTTACATTTTTTGAGGGGGTGAACAAAGGAGACCCGATAGATATTGCTTACCTTGACTTCCAGAAAGCTTTTGATAAAGTTGCTCATCAAAGGCTCCTTAGTAAGCTCGAGAGTCATGGAGTAAAAGGACAGGTCCTCATGGATCAAAAACTGGCTAATTAATAGGAAGCAGAGAGTGAGTATAAATGGGCAGTCTTCGCAGTGGAAGACGGTAAGCAGTGGAGTGCCACAGGGTTCAATACTGGGTCCCATGCTCTTTAACTTGTTCATAAATGATTTGGAGTTGAGAGTAAGCAGTGAAGTGGCCAAGTTTGCAGATGTCACTAAATTGTTCAGGGTGGTGAGAACCAGAGAGGATTGTGAGGAACTCCAAAGGGATCTGTTGAGGCTGGGTGAGTGGGCGTCAACGTGGCAGATGAGGTTCAGTGTGGCCAAGTGCAAAGTAATGCACATTGGGGCCAAGAATCCTAGCTACAAATACAAGTTGATGGGGTGTTAACTGGCAGAGACTGACCAAGAGAGAGATCTTGGGGTCATGGTAGATAACTCACTGAAAATGTCAAGACAGTGTGTGATTGCAATAAAAAAGGCCAACGCCATTCTGGGAATTATTAGGAAGGGAACTGAAAACAAATCAGCCCGTATCATAATGCCCCTGTATAAATCTATGTTGCGGTCTCATTTGGAATACTGTGAACAATTCTGGTAACCACACCTCAAAAAGGATATTATAGCATTGGAAAAAGTGCAGAAAAGGGCAAACTAGAATGATCAAAGGTTTGGAACACTTTCCCTATGAAGAAAGGTTAAAATGCTTGGGGCTTTTTAGCTTGGAGAAACATCGACTGCGGGGTGACATGATAGAGGTTTACAAGATTATGCATGGGATGGAGAAGGTAGAGAAAAAAGTACTTTTCTCCCTTTCTCACAATACAAGAACTCATGGGCATTCAATGAAATTGCTGAGCAATTGGGTTAGAACGGATAAACGGAGGTACTTCTTCACCCAAAGGGTGATTAACATGTGGAATTCACTGCCACAGGGGGTGGTGGCGGCTACAAGCATAGCCAGCTTCAAGAGGGGGTTAGATAAAAATATGGAGCAGAGGTCCAGTAGTGGCTATTAGCCACAGTGTGTGTGTGTGTGTGTGTGTGTGTAATTTTTTTGGCCACTGTGTGACACAGAGTGTTGGACTGGATGGGCCACTGGCCTGCTCCAACATGGCTTCTCTTATGTGACACAGAGTGTTGGACTGGATGGGCCATTGGCCTGATCCAACATGGCTTCTCTTATGTTCTTATGTGACTCAGAGTGTTGGACTGGATGGGCCATTGGCCTAATCCAACAGGGCTTCTCTTACGTTCTTAAGGCTGACCCTGCTTAGCTTCTAAGATTTCGGTAAATAAGGAAACTTGCAGTGTGGAGTTTAGGCAAAGCAAGAAAAACACCGTGAACCGAATGTTGCAATATAAGTGCAAAACACTCTTTTACTCAACCACTTTATCACTGTAATTCTTAAATATCCTTCAAAGCAAATAAACAGTCCTTAGTAGAAACTAAAACTTTAAATGTTGCCAGGTATGAAAATCTGCTGTCTTCTTGTCTTTCTGTTGAAAGACGCAGATGGCCTGACTGTTCCTCTTTGAAGAGTAATTCAACAGGTGTAGTAGCAGCAACACGAGTCCTAGGTTCAAGTTCATGTTTCCTTTACACTTCCTCTGGCCGCTATTTTTACACTCCGGAACTCGTGCTTAGGCAACAGCTCACAGTTTTATCTTATCAGTATGCACGAACGGTTAAGAATTACAGTGATAAAGTGGTTGAGTAAAAGAGTGTTTTGCACTTATATTGCAGCATTTGGTGCTCGGTGTTTTTCTTGCTTTGCCTAGCTTCTGAGATTTGGCAAGATTAGGCTAGCCTGGCTTGAATACCAAAACAACTCAAAACAGACCCAAGCAGAATCCTAGTTGTCACCAGTGTTCCCTCTAAGCTGAGTTAGCGTGAGCTAGCTCACAGATTTTTAGCCTCCAGCTCACACATTTTTGTCTTAGCTCTGGAAGAATGGCTCCAGAGCACACTAATTTATGCAGGAGCTCACCACTTTAATGCCGGTAGCTCACAAAGTAGAATTTTTGCTCACAAGACTGCAGCTTAGAGGGAACTTTGGTTGTCACAGCTGTGCCCGATGCTGCATGTCTTGTCTTATACCGCACTCTGGCCCTCCTTCCCATAGGCCTACTCATGAGGAGGAATCGCTGAGTTAACTATGACTAGGATGAACTCCACGTGTTGCAGGAAGGGGTGGCGTTGCAGGGCTGGTGATGTAAGAGGGGCCGTGGCTCAGTGACAGAGCATCTGCTTGGCATGCAGAAGGCCCCAGGTTCAATCTCTGGCACCTCCAGTTGAAAGAATCAGGTATTAAATGATGTGAAAGATGCTGGAGAGCTGCTGCCTGTCCGAGTAGACAATACTGACCTTGATGGACCGAGGGTCTGATTCAGTAGGAGGCTGTTCCATGTGTCCAAGATCTCTCCTGAGAGTTTTCTTGCCATGTCCTTCAGCCCCAGTCATTTGGCTGGGCTGCCTACCCATCCCCTTCTGGAGCCCTGCCTTGAAGATTGTTCCTGCCTTGCTGGTAAAATGGAAAATCTGAATAATCTGTCTTTGTGGGTGGTGGGAATGGGGCACCCACACACATACTTAAGAGATAAAAAATCTTCTTCCCCACCCACCAGAATATGAAACCTCTGCTTCCTTCCTTTCTTCTTCCAGTAGTCTTAATCTGGAATGCAAGGCTTTTTTTTTTTTGTAGCAGGAACTCCTTTGCATGTTAGGCCACACACCCCTGATGTAGCCAATCCCGCAAGAGTTTACAGGGCTCTTCGTTCAGGGCCTACTGTAAGCTCCAGGAGGATTGGCTGCATCAGGGGTGTGTGGCCTAACATGCAAAGGAGTTCCTGCTACCAAAAAAGCACTGCTGAACGTATTGCCAGGGGTTGATTTTGGTGACATCTCAAACCCACAGCTGGATAGCTGTGGAGTTAGTAGGGGCGGAATTCTAGCAGGAGCTCCTTTGCATATTAGGCCATACCCCCTGATGTAGCCAATCCTCCAGAAGCTTACAAAAAAGAGCCTTGTAAGCTCTTGGAGGATTGGCTACATCAGGGGGTATGGCCTAATATGCAAAGGAGCTCCTGCTAGAATTCCACCCCTGATTGTTCGTACTGGCAAAGTGTGGCCCTCCGTTTCCCTGTTTTTAGTGAAATGAGAGATCTTTTTATTCACTCAGCCCCAAACACCTTTCATGCTTAACGTTGTTATTTTTAACTTTCTTTTCGACTCCGATAGGAAAAGTTAGCACTTTCTTCTTGACATCTGTCTGCCTTTGTTCAGCCAGATGGACCCTCCTCTTCGTCAGAACAAGTTCTGTGCCCGAAAGTCAGCCCGATCCCTCGATCATCTTTGCCTTGGAGGAGGCGTTGAACACTTTTTGTGGCTGTACCCAAATGTTATGCACAGAACAGCTTCAGGGCTTAAGGGAAAGGTGCTGACAAAAATAGGTTCTTTGCAAGATTTCTCACGAAGATATTATGCACGGTTATTTCCGTCCTTTTATAGAAGCCTTTCTTTTAGAGCCCCTTTCTTTGTTCCTTGTGTGCAGTTGCTAATATGCCTTATGCAAGGGGAGGGGGATTTGATTCCCTGCTTAAAGGAAAGTTAAACTGCAGGAAAAGCAATCGAGAAGTTAAAATGAAGAAGGGTGGGAGAGAGGGAGGGAAGGAAGAACTGTAACTTACTGAGCCTCAGGGCTTTTTTCCTGGGGGAAGGGAGTTCAGGAACCTCTTTGTGGAAACAAAATTCTCCAGAAATGTTCAAAAGTTCATGAGGGGTGCCCATGTGTTTCTCCTGAGAGCCAGTTTGGTATAGTGGTTTAGTGCGCAGACTCTTATCTGGGAGAACCGGGTTTGATTCCCCACTCCTCCACTTGCAGCTGCTGGAATAGTCTTGGGTCAGCCATAGCTCTCGCAAGAGTTGTCCTTGAAAGAGCAGCTGCTGTGAGAGCCCTCTCAGTCCCACCCACCTCACAGGGTGTCTGTTGTGGGGGGAAAAGATACAGGAGATTGTAAGCCGCTCTGATTCAGAGAGAAGGGTGGGGTATAAATCTGCAGTCTTCTTCTCCTTTATTTCCCTTTTGAGAGTTCTGGCACCTCTTTTTCCAGAAAAGAAAGCCCTGCTAAGTCCAATAGTGTGCAGAACTCACTGCCACAGGAGGTGGTGGCAGCTACAAGCATAGATGGGTTCAAGAGGTGATTGGATAAGCATATGGAGCAGAGGTCCATCAGTGGCTTTTAGTCACAAGGTAAAGATGCAACTCTCTGTCTGGGGCAGTGATGCTCTGTATTCTTGGTGCTTGTGGGGGGGCAGTGGGAGGGCTTCTAGTGTTTGACCTCACTGGTAGACCCCTGGGTTTGGGCCACTGTGTGACACAGAGTGTTGGACTGGATGGGCCACTGACCTGATCCAACATGGCTTCTCTTATGTTCTCAACTTGATGGGAAGGCATTTGACCTCCCTTGTGGTGACATCATGCTTTATTACAGTGCTGTCTTATTGTTATGACCATTGTTTAAGGTGGGCCTACAACTGGTTATTGATATGCTGTGCCCTGTCCGCCGGTGGTGCGTTTTATTTATTGTTTTTACTCTTAATTTTAATATGGTGTTTTAACTTTGATATGTAGGTTTTTTATTATTATATGTTGTGATCCGTCTTGAGCCCATTTACGGGAAAAGACGGAATATAAATAAATAAACTTAAAGTGTGGCAAAATGGAGGGTGCTGAACACACTCGGAACTGCCATTTTTCTCCGGCAGGGACAAGGTTCCTTCTGATCGCAGAGTCCCAGAAGTTGGAGGCCGGGCGACGATGCAGCCGCTCCTCTCCCCTGCTTTACAGGGATTTGGTTGGAGATCTGATGCTGCAGGTCTCCATTGCCTTCCATCCTGTCTCGTTTGCCTCTTTGGAACCTGTGCTGTGAACACAGCCTGCTAAGAGAAGCTTGAAGGGACTGTTGTGGCAGATTTTCGGAAAAGTTTTTTTGCTTTCCACACAATCCTTCCTTCCCTTTGCATCTTGAGCAGGAGAGTTGAGGGCCCAGGGTGTAGGGTTGCTAATCCCCAGGTGGGGGCAGGGGATCCCCCGGTTTGGAGGCCCTCCCCCCGCTTCAGGGTCCTCAGAAAGCCGGGGGTGGGGAAATGTCTGCTAGGCACTCCATTGTTCCCTATGGAGACTTAATTGAACATATGAACATATGAAGCTGCCTTATACTGAATCAGACCCTTGGTCCATCAAAGTCAGTATTGTCTTCTCAGACTGGCAGCCGCTCTCCAGGGTCTCAAGCTGAGGTTTTTCACACCTATTTGCCTGGACCCTTTTTTGGAGATGCCGGGGATTGAACCTGGGACCTTCTGCTTCCCAAGCAGATGCGCTACCACTGAGCCACCGTCCCTCCCTAGGGTATAAAGGAGAAATTGATCTGTGGGTATCTGGGGCTTTGATGGGTCTGTTTTCTGAGGTAGAGGTGCCAAATTTACAGCACAGTATCCATTGCTTCTCCCCAAAATACCCTCCAAGTTTCAAAAAGCTTAGACCAGGGGATCCAATTCTATGAGCCCTCAAAGAAGGTGCCCCTATCATTCATTATTTCCAGTGGAGGGAAGTCATTTTAAAAGGTGTGTGGTCCCTTTAAATGTGATGGCTGGAACTCCCTTTGGAGTTCAGTTGTGCTTGTCACAACCTTGCTCCTGGCTCCACCCCCAAAGTCCCTGGGCTCCACCCCCAAAATCTCCTGGCTCCACCCTCAAAATCTCCTGGCTCCACCCCCAAAGTCTCCTGGTTCCACACCCAAAGTCTCCTGGCTCCACCCTCAAAGTCTCCTGGCTCCACCCCCGAAGTCCCCTGGCTCCACGCTCAAAGTCCCCTGGTTCCACCCTCAAAGTCTCCTGGCTCCACCCCCAAAGTCTCCTGGCTCCACCCCCAAAGTCCCCTGGCTCCACGCTCAAAGTCCCCTGGTTCCACCCTCAAAGTCTCCTGGCTCCACCCTCAAAGTCCCCTGGCTCCACGCTCAAAGTCCCCTGGCTCCACGCTCAAAGTCCCCTGGCTCCACGCTCAAAGTCCCCTGGCTCCACGCTCAAAGTCCCCTGGCTCCACGCTCAAAGTCCCCTGGCTCCACGCTCAAAGTCCCCTGGCTCCACCCTCAAAGTCTCCTGGCTCCACCCTCAAAGTCCCCTGGCTCCACCCTCAAAGTCTCCTGGCTCCACCCTCAAAGTCTCCTGGTTCCACCCTCAAAATCTCCTGGCTCCACCTTCAAAGTCCCCAGATATTTCTTGAATTGGACCTGGCAACCCCACCAGGGTGGGCCAAGGACAGTATTCTGACTGGGGCTAGTGTCCCGGAAAGAGTACTTGTTTGCAAATCCCCATTCACCTGATAGAAAGAAAGGTGCAGGTGTGTGCGCCCGTGCTTTAAAATGTATGTTGTCGTCTGTCTTGCAAATGGCTAGATTTTTAGAACATTCAGATTTCTTTTCAGGCCTGTTGAGCGCCAGACGAAAACAACTTTTAAACAGAGGACCACCTTCTGATGCTAAAAATGACTAGCTAAAGCCATTTTCAGAAGAAAAAGCAAAACAAAACCCACCGGCTCCTGCTTAAAAAAAACCATCCAGCTGCTTTTAATAGCAAGATGAGCATGCGCCTGGTGGGAATCTGGAGGGTTATAATTTTTTTCCGGTTGAATTCAGATTTTATGGAGTTCACCCAGGGTGAAGGCTGCCTGTAAACAGGAGAAATAAAGAGCAGGAATTGTTCTTAAAGATTTCCCAAGAGAGATACTGTTTCAGGTATTCATGTGGGTAGCTGTGTCAGCCTGAAGCAACAGAACAGAGCCACAAAAAGCACTGAATTTTAGTTCCGTTTTGTATTTGTTTCCTGCAAAGATACTGACTACTTTTTTTTAAAATCAGGCTCAATCAGATAATGAGTTTTAATCACTTGATTAATAGTTTACATGAAAGCAACAGTAATCTTGTAGATTTATGCGTGTTTTTGGACCAGGCAGAAGTGTTGCTTCTCTTGTTTCTTCTTAGCCTCATACAAGAGAACACCAGAATAAAGCTTGAGTCCAGTGGCACCTTACAGACCAACAAAATATTACTCTGGGTCAGTGTTTCTTCTAAGCTGAGTTAGCGTGAGCTCACACATTTTTGTCTCAGCTCAGGAAAAATGGTCCCAGAGCACAGTAATTTATGCAGTAGCTCACAACTTTCATGCCAGTCACTCACAACTTTTTTTTTGTAAAACAATTTTTATTAGTAACATATGGTAATAAATCTATATATCTTACATCTTTAAAAATTTCTTTTATCTACCCCATATATTACTTTCCACCCATCCCTCCCCCCGTTACTTGACCCCGGCCAGTGTTATTTACTTAAAAAAAATATTAAAAGTACCCTTAACTATTAAAACAAAAATTTATATTCTTCTTCTTTTTAAAACTTAATTATTATCAAAAATTGTCCAATGTCCTTTTATTTTCCACTCTTTTTCTATATATCTTCTAAACTTTTTCCACTCCGTCTTAAAAACTTCTAAATCATCGTCTCTTAATATTCTTGTTAGTTTGTCCATTTCACTCCATGTCATAACTTTTATAATCCAGTCCCACTTCTCTGCTATTTTTTCTTGCTTCCACAACTGCGCATACAATGTCCTAGCAGCTGAAAGCAAGTACCAGATTACAGTTCTATCTTCTTTTGGAAATTTTTCCATTTGTAATCCCAATAAGAAAGTCTCTGCAACTTTCATTACTTCATATCCCAGTATCCTAGAAATTTCTTGTTGAATCATTTGCCAATACTGTTGTTTCCAATCCAGTCACTCACAACTTTAATATCAGTAGCTCACAAAGTAGAATTTTTGCTTACAAGACTCTGCAGCTTAGAGGGAACATTGCTCTGGGTATAATCTTTCACTTGCAGACTCACTTCTTTGAAAGCTTATACCCAGAATTAAACCTGGTTGGCCCTAATGGTGCCACCGGACTCAAAACTTTGTTTCAGCTATTGAAATTCTTTGCCAGAGCCAGTTTGGTGTAGTGGTTAAGTGTGCGGACTCTTATCTGGGAGAACCGGGTTTGATTCCCCACTCCTCCACTTGCACCTGCTGAAATGGCCTTGGGTCAGCCATAGCTCTGGCAGAGGTTGTCCTTGAAAGGGCAGCTGCTGTGAGAGCCCTCTCCAGCCCCACCCACCTCACAGGGTGTCTGTTGTGGGGGAGGAAGGCAAAGGAGATTGTGAGCCGCTCTGAGACTCTTCGGAGTGGAGGGCGGGATATAAATCCAATATCATCATCATCATCATCATCTTCACAAGTTACAATACAATGGGTAGTTCCAGGTGCTTTGAATGGTTAAAAAACAAGTTGCAAGCAGAAATAGGAAATGGCAGAGCCTCTCTTGCACATTTGGCAGCTTAGACTTTCTCTGCCTTGGCCTTGTTTTCCAAAGTTTGGTGCTTTGGTATGGTGCTGTGTCCGCATTCCGCTTCCACGTGTAAGTTCCAAAGGAAGGAATAGCCGTGTTTGATGTGGGGAGCAGCAAAAACTCCAAGGAGTCACGCGATACCTCCAAGGCTACCAGGTTTATTGAGGAACCTTTTTCTGTGGCTTGGAGCTCGTTCAGCCAGAGCTAACAAAGTGGACTGTAGTCCATAGAAGACACAAGAAATCTGCCAGCCTTGAAGATACCACACGAGAGCTAGTTTGGTGGTTAAGTGCGCACTGCGCAAACTCTTATCTGGGAGAACCGGGTTTGATTCCCCACTCTTCCACTTGCAGCTGCTGGAATGGCCTTGGGTCAGCCATAGCTTTCGCAGGAGTTGTCCTTGAAAGTACAGCTTTTGTGAGAGCTCTCTCAGCCCCACCTACTTTGCAGGGTGTTTGTTGTGGGGGAGGGAAGATAAAGGGGATTGTGAGCCACTAAGGGCAGGATATAAATCCAATATCATCATCATCATCATCATCATCATCATCATCATCATCATCACAATCTTCATCTTCTTCCCTGGTTTCCTAGTTTCATTGCAGTGTTGATGATCCTTGGCTTCAGGAAGGCAGCTGTGTTGGTCTGAAGCGACAGAACAAAGTTTTGTTTCTTTATTTATTGGATTTATATCCCGCCCTCCCCACTGAAGCAGGCTCAGGGCGGCTGACAGCAATTAAACTAAAACAATAAAACAACAGATAAGGATTGGAGTTTAACAATTAAGACAAGTTAAACAATAACAAGTTAAATAATTTAAAACAATTTGAAACAATTTTGGTGCTAGTATCAAAGTTGGAGTCCAGTAGCACCTTGAAGACCAACCGTTTTATTGAGAATGTAAGTTTTTGTGTGCTAAAAACACACTTCATCAGACAATGAAATAGAGTACAGTGAACAGTGCTACATATAGTTTGTGGGTAAGCTTGCAAAATAGTATAAAGTTAGAATCCAATGGCAAGATAGTGCTAAACCCTTCTTCCACTGTATTCTAATGTATTCTTTTTTTGTATTGGAAAACTGGAATGATATTTATAATGCTATGCTACGTGTTAAAAAGTATATTGGGTGGATAGGAACACCTCTGAGAAAAAGATGTTCTCAGTTTAACCCATGCATGGGGAGAAACAGTAATTAACATTTATTGTCATTTATTGATTTAGTAATTTTCATTTATTTATTCTCACCATCATTCTCTGATTCTGTCAAGTTTGTTACCTTTTGCTGTTTTCCCAGGCAATATATACTATCCAGACCGAACTGTTATTCTTTCAATTTGTAAATTTCACTATCTTGCCATTGGATTCTAGCTTTATACTATTTTGCCTGCTTAACTGCTACCCACAACAATATGTAGCACTGCTCACTGTACCCCATTTCATATTCTAATTAAGGGAGCTTTTAGCACACAAAAGAAGATTTTTGGATTTATATCCTGCCCTATACTCTGAATCTCAGAGCGGTCACAATCTCCTCTACCTTCCCCCCCTCCCCACAACAAACACCCTGTGAGGTAGGTGGGGCTGAGAGTGCTTTTACAGCAGCTGCCCTTTCAAGGACAGCTTCTATGAAAGCTATGGCTGACCCAAGGCCATCTCAGGAGGTGCAAGTGGAGGAGTGGGGAATCAAACCCGGTTCTCCCAGATAAGAGTCCACGCACTTAACCACTACACCAAACTGGCTCTCAAAGCTTACATTCTCAGTAAATCTTGGTTGGTCTTAAACAGGGGTGGCCAAACTGTGGCTCGGGAGCCACATGTGGCTCTTTCACACATATTGCGTGGCTCTCAAAGCCCCCAACACCCCATTGGCCAGCTTGGAGAAGGCATTTCTCTCTTTAAATCACCTCTCCAAGCCAAACCAGCTGGCAGACTGGAGAATGCATTTAAAGTTAAAGTTGCTTTCTTTCCCCCTCCCCTTCCCATTTATCTTTCTTCCTCCCTCCCTCCCTCCCCTCATGTCTTGACGCTCTCAGACATCTGATGTTTATTCTATATGGCTCTTATGTTAAGCAAGTTTGGCCACCCCTGGTCTTAAAGGTGCTCCTGAACTCCAACTTTGATCCCCAGCTTCCTTTCCTGTAGGCATTCTCTCACACTGAACTTTTGCTGAGTGTGTTGTGCCAATTAAGGTTCTGCTGTGGATGACTCATAGGCAGGGGTCGTTATAGAAAAACAGGTGGTGGAGCTCATTAGCATAACTCATTAGCATATGCTGTCCTCCCACCAGCCAAAAGCAACCCAATGCAAGAAAGGAGAGCCCCAGGCGAGCGAGGCCTGCTTGGGCTGGCTAGAGATCCAGTCAACCCAAGCAGGCCTCGCTCACCTGGGGCTCTCCCTGGCTGCCGCCTCCCCCTAGTCAAAAGGCCAGCAAGCCACCCACCACCCAAAATCACGTAAGAAGTGGAGAAAGGGTGGCGCGGGCTTCTCCAGGGGTTAATGAGGGCTGCTGGGGGCGTGGCAAAGCCCCTGGTGGCTGGCTGGCTGCCCGCTCTCCTCATCCAGGGGTTGCTATGCAGCTGCACCTGCTGTTCAATGGACAAGGTAGGTGGGGAGGAAGAGGGGGAACCCTCAGAAAGGTTCAGGAGCTGTGCTCCTGTGAGCGCCTGCTGAATTCAAGGCGTGCCCACAGGTCACATTATCCCAGACATCCCTTGTGAGCAACAGAGACAAAGTTTGGGCATTGCAAATGATTTCTTCAGGGCTGTGCAGTGTACCAAGTATTTTGCCATTCATTGTTAACAGCTGCTTCAGTTATTAAGGGGCTCTTCAGCTGCCCAAGGCCAACTAGTTATCTTCTGTGCCTCAGCCCAAACCCCTCCCTTGTTCTTCTTAATGAGGGACGGAGAGGCTTTGGGGGTGTAAATTGGGCTCAGAGGCCCTCGGCCTGTGGTTTCATGACCTGTGGCAGATCTCTTTTGCTGTGGAAAAAGCGAAATTCTTAGGTCTGCCTGTGAAGAAAAGAGACATTTTGACTCTTGGCTTCGGTCGAAAAGCCTGCACTTGGCTTAACGGCTGCTTTTGGCTAAAAATATATGGGGCTGATAACCATTCTTTCTCTCTCAGAGCTCTTAGCAACAGCAGCATATATTTAACTTTGTAAGGGGGTGTTTTGTGTTTCCTCACACATAAAAATCATGTCCTGATAAGCCTGAGGGAAGCTTACTTTGCGACTGAGTTCTGAGGCCTGCCGGCTCTCTGGGCTGCCTTAATGCCTTTTACTTCGACACACAGGCTTGCTTATGAGCCATGTCATGTGTGTCTTTGCAACAGGAGCTGGAAACAGAGCATCTGGTTCACGGTTAGCCAATGCCAAGGTCCACGTGACCCCCCCCCCCCCCCCCCCGGCCAGTGGGCATCTGGCCCTCTTCTCCTCCCTCACCAGCTACTACAGACCAAACGTCTGTTACCCGTTTGCTGCTGTATAGGAACTGAAAGCATGAGTCATGCCAAAGGCGGCCTTCTGGTAGCACTGGGACGTGGAGTGGAGTGCGGTGGGGTGGGGTCACCCTCACGAAATTGATCAGCAGTAGATTCTAGTCAGGCAAAAATCAGTTGGTGTAGCTAACTGGGGGAATCGGAAACCTGAATTTAATATAAGCAGGCTTCAGATTCCGCAGGAGCTCACAGGAGCACAGCTCCTGAACCTTTCTGAGGGTTCCCCCTTTCTCCCCCGCCATCTACCTTATCCATTGAATAGTAGGTGCAGCTGTATAACAATCCCTGGATTAGGAGGGTAAGCCTCGCTCGCCGGAGCCAAGAAGGCCTCACTCGCCCGGGGCCCTCCTTTCTTTCGTCGGGTTCCTTTTGGCTGGTGGCGGCATATGCTAATAAGTTATGCTAATGAGCCCCATCACTTCTTTTTCTACAAAACGACCCCTGCCTGTGTTCATGGTGAGGTGATCGCCTTTTCTTGCAGGTAAGAAACACCTGTACCGGCATTTCCTTCCCCGTGAGACTTTCCCATGAATCTGACTCCTGTACTTCAGAGATCCTCTTGCCCCTGAAGCCGCCAACGTGGTTCCTTCATCGGTTGCGCTTTTCTCACACGGCTCAGTGTGTTTGGGATGTCATTGACACTTTTAGGGAGAAATAGAATTAATGCTTTAGGGAGAAATAGAATTAATGCTTTAGGGAGAAATAGAATTAATGTTTAAACCTTTCTTTGTGTCAGGATGGCGGCTCCTTGGATCAGGTCCTGAAAAAAGCAGGCAGAATCCCAGAACAGATCCTGGGCAAAGTTAGCATCGCTGTAAGTATGTTGTTTTCGGCGTTTGGAAAGTGGAATCCAAATGCAGCTGGCGGTTACGGGCCCAGTGCCAGAAGGCAAGCAGATGGTGGGTTTTTTTCCTTCAAGCATGCTGAACGGGGTGGGCAAATTTGAGTAGTTTTTATATGCGTTGATTTTTTTTCCCCCCTTTTAAAAAGTTGCCATTTAGTGTGGCCCGGTTGATATAGGAAGTACAGCCTGTGCATGACCTCAATTTGGCCGGAAGCCTCTGTGTGACTGTAAGAGCTGCTAGTCGTCAGAGCTGCTACAGCCGCCTTCTTTGACTGCTCTTCCTTTGATCTGTGTCTCCCTTTCACCTTCGACAGGTGGAATTGCTCAGAGTGGGAGCGTAGGGCAGATTGGATGGATGAAGCCTCTAGTCACTAGTTCCTGCTTTTGGACTCCACTTCTTTTGTAGCAGGAACTCCTTTGCATATTAGGCCAGACGTCCTTGATGTAGCCAATCCTCCGAGAGCTTACAGGGCTCTTCTTACAGGGCCTACTGTAAGCTCTTGGGGGACTGGTTACATCAGGGGTGTGTGGCCTAAAATGCAAAGGAGCTCCTGCTACAAAATAAGCCCTGAGCTCCAGCCTCCTTCCTTCTCCCTTGTTGCCAGCCCCCTGTTTTATAACCATAAAATAACTTACCAAGCCTTCCTGATGTTTATTGATCCAAGTGGGCAGCCGTGTTGGTCTGAAACAGTAGATTAAAGCAAGAGTCTTAAGACCAACCAAGTTTTATCCAGAATGCAAGCTTTCTGCGACAGACTCTCATTTATTGCTTTCACATCCAGGATACTTAATGGGTTTAGTACATGGACATCAGTCTGCTTTACCCTTCCATTGTTATTTCAGCTCAGTTAACACTAACGAACACCAGGCCCCAACTTGTGATCCTTTTAATCTGCTAAAAAAAAACATTTCCATGACTCTGCATCCTAACTCACTGCCCACTTTCTCTATACTGAGATCGGGAACTCAAAATCTCCTGGTTGTCCCCGGGCCAAAGGAAGCCCGTTTGAAAACTACAAGGGATAGGGCCTTCTCCGTAATGGCCCCTTCCTGGTGGAACCAGCTGCCGGAAGAGGTAAGGGCCCTGCGGGACCTTGTTCAATTCTGCAGGGCCTGTAAGACAACCCTCCTCCGGCAGGCTTACAACTAACCGGCACTGAAATTTGAACTGAGTGTAGTTGTAAGACTGCCGTATGTCTCGAATATTTAAGTACATAACTGTGTGACATGTTAGATTTTTAACTATGTAATTGTGAAATGTTTATTTTTATGCTTAATTTTATATTTTTATGTTATTTATTTATTTATTTATTCGGGACTTATATCCCGCCCTTCCCACGAGTGGCTCAGGGCGGCTTTTAGATTTTATATGTTGTAAGCCGCCCTGAGCCACCTGGTGGGAAGGGCGGGATATAAATTACAAATAAATAAATAAAAAATAATATATATATTATTACAATTACAATTGTAATAATTTACAAATAATTTGTAAAAATTACAAATAAATAAATATATTTAGGACTGCTTGCCATTCTATCCTATTGTCTAATGACGAAAGTTTTATTCAGAATGTAAGCTTTCGTGTGCATACGAAAGCTTGCAGTCTGAATAAAACTTTGTCGATCTTAAAGGTGCATCTTGACTCTTGCTTTATTCCCAGGGTTTAGTCATTATTGTGCGTGGCTTTAGGACAAGCACAGTTTGAGTCCAGTGGCACCTCTAGGACCAACAAAGTTTAATTCTGGGTGTAAGTTTTTGTGTAGATGGACACTTCGTCAGATACAGCGAAACAAGACATCCTCAACCATTACATATATATAGTGGAGGCTAGTTGTCAGGAAAAGAGGGTTAGAGTCAAGATGCATAAGTAACGGAGTGCCAAGTATAGCTAAGATTGGATCAAAACAGTTTGAGAAGACCTGTGGATAGCAGCAGACTAGCATGGAAAGGAAAGGTCCCCTGTGCAAGCAGCAGTCGTTTCCGACTCTGTGGTGACGTTGCTTTTACGTTTTCATGGCAGACTTTTTACGGGGTGGTTTGCCATTGCCTTCCCCAGCCATCTACACTTTCCCCCCAGCAAGCTGGGGACTCATTTTACCGACTTCGGAAGGATGGAAGGCTGAGTCAACCTCAAGCTGGCTACCTGAAAACCCAGCTTCCGCCGGGGATCGAACTCAGGTCGTGAGCAGAGCTTAGGACTGCAGTACTGCAGCTTTAACACTCTGCGCCACGGGGCAGGCTAGCATACGGATAATAAAAGGGTTAACCACAGATGTGAGAACTAAGTTTGAGTCCATTGGCACCTTTAAGACAAAGGAAGTTTAATTCTGGGTATAAGCTTTCGTGTGCAGTTTAGGATGGTGCGAGGAGAATTAGCAAAAATAACAGAGGGGTTTCATTATATTTAGACAACCAGGTTAGGGAATCTGGCCCTCCAATTCCAAGTGCATTGTGCGTCTTAATCCATACTGGGCGGAGCAGATAAGTGTCTGATTTACATCCCAGAGCAGATTTTGTTCAGATTAAGGAAACATGCTTGCAACAGCTTCTTAAAAATTGTGTGATCTATGATTTTCAGTTCTGCTGATTTTTTTTTAAAAAAATAAATAAATTCTGTTTTGGATTGCAGGTAATAAAAGGTCTCACATACCTGAGAGAGAAACATAAGATAATGCATAGAGGTAAGAATGTTTGGACTTCCATTAATTGAGTATATTATAAATGGTAATGGTCGTCTGCATATTGTTTATATACATTAGTAAGATTAAATCTCACATTTTTATCCTACGCTAGCTCCATGGAGCTAAAAGTGCTGTGCATGTCTTCCCTCCCCTCCCCTCCACCACAGACCTCCTGTGATGTTGTTTAGACTGAGACTTGTATTCTCCCCACCCAACAACTCTGCAATGTAGGGCAGGTGGGGAGAAAAGAGCTCTCTAGTGATCACCCAATGAGTTTTGTGAGATTTGAACTCGTATCTCTTCAGCCTACTCTGATGCTCTGACTACTAGGCAACACTGGCTCTGGGTTTGAAGTCCATAGATTTCCTGTCCCCAGAGTTCATGAAAGGTGGCTGTAAAGAGGCTCAACACGTGGGCAGGTAAGGTTCCTAATGCCCAGAAAGGGTTTAAGAAGACATTGGATTTATATCCCACCCTCCACTCTGAATTTCAGAGTGGCTCACAAACTCCTTTATCTTCCTCCCCCACAACAGACACCCTGTGAGGTGGTTGGGGCTGAGAGGGCTCTCACAGCAGCTGCCCTTTCAAGGACAACCTCTGCCAGAGCTATGGCTGACCCAAGGCCATTCCAGCAGGTGCATGTGGAGGAGTGGGGAATCAAACCCGGTTCTCCCAGATAAGAGTTTATGCACTTAACCACTACACCAAACTGGTGTAGCTTGCCTTTTGAGCTTCCCAAAATAATCTGGCTGGTTAGGTGTGATTTCTGAGGCTCGAGCTGTCAAAATAAATCATTATAAAATGCAAATATTTATTATGATGTACACATTAGCAAAAGATAAAACAGATGAAAAGAAATGGACCAAATGTATGTAGAAAATGTCAAGCGTCTGATATTGGGACCATTTGTTTTAACCCAGTCTATCTTTTGCTAATGTACACACCGTAATAAATATTTGTATTTTTAGAATAATTTATTTTGACAGCTTGACCCTTATAAATCACAGCTATATCTTCCGTTGAGTTCCCCCCCCCCCCACCCTCCGATTTTTGAACCACAGTTAGGCACACTGGGCTTTTTTTGAGTGGGAACGCTGCCCTGGTTGGCTTGGTTTGGGGTGTGTGGCCATAATATGTAAATAAGGTCCTGCTGGGTTTTCTCTACAAGAAAAGTCCTGTATGAAACAATGGTGTTATCATGGGGTGTGGCCTAACATGCAAATGAGTTCCTGCTGGGCTGTTTCTAAAAAAAAACATTTGTGAAACAATGGTGATGTCATGGCGTGTGGCCTAACATGTAAATGAGTTCCTGCTGGGCTTTTTCTACAAAAATTCCTGTGTGAAACAATGGTGATGTCATGAGGTGTGGTCTAATATGCAAGTGAGTTCCTGCTGGGATTTTTTTCCCTACCAAAAAGCCCTGGGCATACAGAATTACCTTCTCCTGGGTCTTCAACAGTGAGGCTGGTCTTGCAGTGTTTTCTGGGCTGGGCAGGGAATGATTTAGGCATATTATTTATTTATTTATTTATTTTTATTCGATTTTTAGCCCGCCCTTCCCGTAGAACAGGCTCAGGGCGGGTTACATCATAAAAACAGTCAACGGTAAAAAAGAGTAAAAGACCACTTTAAAACATATAAAATCTAAGATTTCAAAGACTCAGATGGCAGATTCTGCCTCACAGATGTGATCTGTTGTCCAGGTCCAGCAGATCTTGTTTGGTGTAGAAGAGCCAGTTTGGTGTAGTGGTGAAGTGTGCGGACTCTTATCTGGGAGAACCGGCTTTGATTCCCCACTCCTCCACTTGCACCTGCTGGAATGGCCTTGGGTCAGCCATAGCTCTGGCAGAGGTTGTCCTTGAAAGGGCAGCTGCTGTGAGAGCCCTCTCCAGCCCCACCCACCTCACAGGGTGTCTGTTGTGGGGGAGGAAGGTAAAGGAGATTGTGAGCCGCTCTGAGACTCTTCGGAGTGGAGGGCGGGATATAAATCCAATATCATCTTCTTCTTCATCTTCTTCGCAGTGATTCCCCGCCCTGAAATGCTGCTTTCAAGAGTAGATTGTCCATGAGAGGTTAGCATTTCCCTGCCTCCTCCCGTCAGCCATTATTGGGTGTTCAGGCAGAGGAAATCAATAAACCCAGGGGCGGGGAAGTGAGTGAGCAAGAGCAAATAGCAGGGGATAAGGCAGCTTGTCTAGGAAACAGCCCGTCTTGCTGCAAGTGGGTTATTCATTAACGCTCTTGGCGCTGCCCATCTTAAAACTTTTAAGCTTTCTTCTCCCCCCCCTCCCCCGAGATTGCCTTTGGTGCTCGTGTTTCTGGGGTAAAAGGCCTCTGTGCTCCAAGCACTCTAAATGCCTGCAATGCAGTCCCTCCCCTGTTTCTTCCTTCCGGCTCTTCTCCAGCCAAGCCCTGTTGCCATACAAACACTAAAAGGAATGACAATTGGCCCTTTCCCTGGCATTTGTTGGAACCGCTAAGCCTCTGACTTCCCCTGGGAAAATGAAGGACTTTTGCCAAACTTTCTGCAACTGCTCTGCTCCTCGTCACTCTCTAAGGATGAGTTCAGCTGGTTTCCAGCCCAGATGGGGAATAGGATGATTTAGGGAGGGAATTCCAGTTTGCAGTTGCCTGAGGCTGACTGAAGGATGCAGCTTCGCAGGGGTGGGATTCTAGCAGGAGCTCCTTTGCATATTAAGCCACACCCCCTGATGTAGCCAATCCTCCAAGAACTTACAAGGCTCTTCTTTGTAAACTCTTGAGTACTGGCTACATGCGTTGGTGGGGGGGGGGGTGGCCTAATATGCAAAGGAGGTCCTGCTAGAATTCCACCCCTGCAGCTTCAGGCTGGGCATTCCTCCAGCAACTAGCCACATATGTGTTCCAGGAGGGGATGTGCACCCAAGCCAACAAGTTGTCTCTAAGAGAGACGAGGCAGAGAGGGGGCCCTTCGGCGCCTAAATCGTGCTGGGTGCGAGAACGGGCCAGCTCTGCACTCCAGCTTCTGGCTAGTGGACTGCACAGCCTTCGAGGCTACGCCGACTCGTTCTGCAGCTGCCAGGGGGTGGGGCTGGGAAGCAGGTGCTAATATCCCATGCCCAGAAGGCTACAGATGCATCGGCAGAGGTGTTCCAGTCATCCAGATGTGACTGTTTTAACTAGGGTTGCCGGGTCCAATTCAAGAAATACCTGGGGACTTTGGGGGGTGGAGCCAGGAGCAAGATTGCAACGAGCATACTCTAAAGGGAGTTCAGGTCATTGCATTTAAAGAGATCACACACCTTTTAAATGCCTTATCTCCATTTGGAAATAATGAAGGATAGGGGCACCTTCTTTTGGGGCTCACAGAATTGGACCCCCTTGTCCAATCGTTTTGAAACTTGGAGGGTGTTTTGAGGAGATGCTGAAAATGTGGTGCCTCTACCTCAAAAAACAGCCCCCCCCCCGCAGAGCCCCAGATACCCACAGATCAATTCTCCATTATGCCCAATGGGAATCGGTCTCCATAGGGAATAATGTAGGTACCCAGCAGACATTTCCCTACCATCACCACCCCACACTTTCTGAAAACCTTGAAGTGGGGGGAGGGCCTCTAAACCAGAAGATCCCCCGCCCCCACCCAGGAATTGGCAGCCCTAGTTTTAACAAGGTCAAGGTGGAAAAGGGAGAGTACCGCTCAACACCTCATGGAATCTCTGGGTGCACCTGATGCTTACCAGCTGGAAATGCTTGGCAAACCTGCCCATGCCCAGCTCTCTGTCGGCATGTGGTTGTTGACATAGAGGATCCTATAGAGGAGGTGCTGTGAGAGCTCTCTCAGCCCCACCCACCTCACTGGGTGTCTGTTGTGGGGGAAGAAGATACAGGAGATTGTAAGCCGCTTTGAGTCTTTGATTCAGAGAGAAGGGTGGGGTATAAATCTGCAGTCTTCTTCTTCTTCTTCCTTTGACTTCTGTGCCACGTTAAAGTAAAGGTAAAGGTAGTCCCCTGTGCAAGCACCAGTCGTTTCCGACTCTGGGGTGACGTTGCTTTCACAACATTTTCACGGCAGACTTTTCAGTTTCAAACAATTTATTCATTTGCAATATATTGTTACAATAATCTTTAAAAAGTTTTTAAAAGTAATACCAAATGTAAACAATACATCGCTTTCCCCCCTCTCCGCTCCTCCCCCCCTTTTTTGATCTCCGCCGGTGTTTACTAAATTAAGAAAAAAAGAAAGAAAGCAAGGTAACATTACAAATCAGGAATCTCCATTTTAAAAGCTTATAGCAATACAGAAGGAATTAAAACATAAAAAATTCATCTTCATTTTTCAAAGAGAAATTTTCCCTTTATAGACTTTTTAGATAGATAGATAGATAGATAGATAGATAGATAGATAGATAGATAGATAGATAGATAGATAGATAGATTTATTGTCATTGTTCTCAACAAAAAGAGAGCAACGAAATGAGGTGCTCTTCCACAAAACATACCAACACATCAAACACACATATTCATATTCATACCATTTAAATACATCTAAAACCATTTAAACCATTCAAACCATTTAAATACATCTAAAACAGATAAACATTCATAAAACCATTTAAACCATTTAAATATATCTAAAACAGATAATCCTTCATAACCCTGCATTTAGCCTAACCACAGCACTTGGATAGAAACTGTCCTTAAATCTGTTTGTCCTAGCCTTCAACACTCTATATCGTCTGCCTGATGGTAAGATCTCAAATAGCAAATGGCCCAGATGTGAAGGGTCCCTTAGGATCATTTGTATCTTCCTTTTACATCCCATATTATACAGATCCACCAATGAGGGGAGAGAACATCCACAAATCTTTTGTGCTCTTCTCGTCACTCTTTGGAGCACCCTTCTCTCTGCTTCCGTGCAGCTCCCAAACCACGCGCAGAGAAGCTATAGTCCATTATTCCATTAAACTTTTATCCAAAAATCACTAAGTGTCCCCTTACTTTCCATTGTTTTTCAACATAGTTTTGAAATTTCTCCCAGTCCTTCCTAAACTTCTCCAAATCATAATCTACCTGAAAACCCAGCTTCCACCGGGGATCCAACTCAGGTCGTGAGCAGAGGGCTCCGACTGCAGTACTGCAGCTTTACCACTCTGCACCACGGGGCTCTTTTGTGCCATATTGGGTGGGCTTTTTTCTCTGTACTCAGCAGCTGCTTACCTAATAAGCCTGAGTGCCCAGCTAATGGCTGCAGAAGAGCTCCCTTCCACTGAGTGGTATCTTTTGCCTACAGCACAAAAGCCAAAAAGAGCGGCTTCTGGTGCTTGAGCATTTGCAAGGAGTCACTTTCCAGTTGCCTAGTTACCGGTGTCCTCCGTTTAAGAAAGCAGCACCGCATCGTGGCTTGTCAGACAGCCGTGTTTTCTCCACTGAATCTTTGCAGTGACAAAAAATTAGAATGGAATGGAAGTCCTTCCCTTGGATACCTTTCATTCACCTAGCTGTGGTGAACAAATCCAGAGAACATAGAAAGTTGCCTTGTACCAAGTCAAGGGTCCTTGCCATTTTGCTCTTCTTGCATATCGAATGAATGTGGGATTGGGGGGGTGTTGTACTGAGCTTGCTTCACTTGTGCTTTGCCTTTCACTTTGCACTGACCATAAATATTCATTTATCCCCTACAAAAGGTAGTGAGATGAGAGCCAGTTGGGTGTAGTGCTTAAGTGCGCGGACTCTTATCTGGGAGAACTGGGTTTGATTCCCCACTCCTCCACTTGCAGCTGCTGGAATGGCCTTGGGTCAGCCAGAGCTCTCTTATCTGGGAGAACCGGGTTTGATTCCCCACTCCTCCACTTGCAGCTGCTGGAATGGCCTTGGGTCAGCCAGAGCTCTCTTATCTGGGAGAACCGGGTTTGATTCCCCCCTCCTCCACCTGCAGCTGCTGGAATGGCCTTGGGTCAGCCAGAGCTCTCTTATCTGGGAGAACCGGGTTTGATTCCCCACTCCTCCACTTGCAGCTGCTGGAATGGCCTTGGGTCAGCCAGAGCTCTCAGAGAACTGTCCTTGAAAGGGCAGCTTCCATGAGAGCTCTCTCAGCCCCACCCACCTCACAGGGTATCTGTTGTGGGGGAGGAAGGTGAAGGAGATTGTGATCACTCTGAGATTTCATGGTATAGGACGGAATAGAAATCAAATATCTTCTTCTTGGTGTAGTGGTTAAGTGTGCGGACTCTTATCTGGGAAAACCGGGTTTGATTCCCCACTCCTCCGCTTGCACCTGCTGGAATGGCCTTCAGTTAGCCATAGCTATTGGAGTTGTCCTTTAAAGGGCAGCTTCTGAGAGGACTCTCTCAGCCCCAACCACCTCACAGGGTGTCTGTTGTGGGGGGAGAAGATCTAGGGGATTGAAAGCTGCTCTGTGTCTCTGATTCAGAGAGAAGGGCGGGGTATAAATCTGCAGTCTTCTTCTCTTTCAAGGCCGCTTTATCTCTTGGTAGAGACAGCTCCACTACCCACTGTCTGGTGAGAGAGAGTTGTTGGTGGGAACTGATTTGTATTGCTGTACGCAGGCTTTTTGCACTGTAATTTTTGCGGGCTACCTAACAGCCCTAGATAAGGTATATAAGATTGGCCACCTCACAGGTGAGCCAGTTCTGACACCGTCGTGTGTCACTACTGTTCTTTCTATCAATAAAGCCAGCTTCCTGATCACACTTGGAACCTTCTTTGAGGATAGTCACAGAGCTGAAAAGTCAGAACATGTCTCTCGAGGTTAGGATTGTCTGCTTGGTCTGGCTATGGCTCTCCAGGGTCTCAGGTGGAGGTCTTTCCCATCATCTGCTGCTTAATCCTTGGAGCTGGAAATGCCAAGGATTGAACTGGGGACTTTCTGTATGCCAAGCAACTGCTCTTCCACTGGGCCATGGACCCTCCCTAAAGAAGATGCATTGTAAGTGGCAGTGTGGCATAAGGGGCCTAGGATGTTTGGACGGGAGTTCATCCATCAGCCCAAGAAAAGAACACACTGAGAAGCAAAAGGGAGAGCCAGTTTGGTGTAGTGGTGAAGTGTGCAGACTCTTATCTGGGAGAACCGGGTTTGATTCCTCACTCCTCCACTTGCACCTGCTAGCATGGTCTTGGGTCAGCCATAGCTCTGGCAGAGGTTGTCCTTGAAAGGGCAACTGCTGTGAGAGCTCTCTCAGCCCCACCCACCTCACAGGGTGTTTGTTGTGGGGGAGGAAGATAAAGGAGATTATAAGCCGCTTTGAGACTCTGATTCAGAGAGAAGGGCGGGGTATAAATCTACGGTTTTCTTCTTCTTCAAAAGGAAAACCTGGTTTGTCTGCATGTTTATTGTTGTGACTGGCAGGCCGTCCCCCCAGATTTCCATTCCTAACAGTGCCTCTTTATATCTCATCCTTTCTCTTTTCCCTTAGATGTCAAGCCCTCCAACATTTTGGTAAACTCCAGAGGGGAGATCAAGCTTTGTGATTTCGGCGTCAGTGGGCAGCTGATCGATTCGATGGCCAACTCCTTTGTGGGCACCCGGTCGTACATGTCCGTAAGTAGGGAGGGGATTGAGCTGCATGTTTATACTGCAGTCGCCCAACTCAGATCACGTCACAAAACATCCTCCACAGGGAACTCTCTGAAGGAAGTGACACGCCTCAAATTGATCTTGCGTGAATGAAAAGTGTGTGCATGTGCAACAATGAGCGGGCAGAATACCACTTATGATCAGCCTTTTTTATTGAAAACATTTATTTACCACCTTAAATTTGCAGATGATACTAAATTGGGAGGGGTTGCAAATACAGTAGAAGACAGAAACAGGATCCAGGATGACCTTGACAGGCTGGAAAACTGGGCTAAAACCAATAAAATGAATTTTAACAGGGATAAATGTAAAGTTCTCCATTTAGGTAATAGAAATCCAATGCATGGTTATAGGATGCGGGAGACTTGTCTTAGCAGTAGTATGTGTGAAAAGGATCTAGGGGTCTTAGTGGATCATATGCTGAACATGAGTCAACAGTGTGATGCGGTGGTTAAAAAGGCAAATGCAATTTTGGGCTGTATCAACAGTAATGTCCAGATCACGTGAAGTGATGGTATCGCTTTGCTCTGCTCTGGTAAGACCTCACCTGGAGTATTGTGTTCAGTTTTGGGCACCACATATTAACAAGGATATAGACAAGCTGGAACGGGTCCAGAGGAGGGTGACGAAGATGGTGAGGGGTCTGGAGACAAAGTTCTATGAAGAAAGGTTGAAGGAGCTGGGGATGTTTGGCCTGGAGAGGAGGCGGCTGAGAGGTGATATGATCACCATCTTCAAGTACTTGAAGGGCTGTCATCTAGAGGATGGTGTGGAATTCTTTTCTGTGGCCCCAGAAGGTAGGACCAGAACTAATGGGTTGAAATTAAATCAAAAAAGGATCTGGCTCAACATTGGGAAGAACTTCCTGACTGTTAGAGTGGTTCCTCATTGGAACAGGTTTCCTCAGGAAGATGGCGGGCTCTCCTTCCTTGGAGATTTTTAAACAGAGGCTAGATGGCCATCTGACAGCAATGAAGATGCTGTGAATTTAGGAGGAGGTGTTTGTGAGTTTCCTGCACTGTGCAAGGGGTTGGACTAGATGACCCTGGAGGTCCCTTCCAACACTATGATTCTACCTTTCTCCAATAAAAACAACAATCATAAAAACCCATTAAAAAACCACAGTCCAATTAAGACTGCCAATAAATAAAACTAAATCAGTCGAATGCAGTCCTAAATAGAGTTGCCTTTAATTGCCTCCTGAAGAATAACAGTGAGGGGGCCAGGTGCACCTCTCTGGAGAGGTTGTTCCATGATTGTGGAGCTGCCACCGAAAAGGCTCTCTCTCATATACTCGTCAAACAGGCTTCTTTGATTGGTGGAACAGTCAGGAGGGCCTCTTCCTGTCGTCTGAATCCCTGGGCAGGTTGCTTGCGTAGGAAGCATATAATCTTCTGCCCTTAGAATGTTTTGACAGCCTATCCGTGGCTAATAGCCACGGTGACCCGTGCTCCCTCTGAGCGGAGTTAAGTGTGAGCTAGCTCACAGTTTTTTTAGCCTCCGGCTCACACATTTTTATCTTGGCTGAAGGATAGCCCAAGAATAAACTAATCTACGCAGCAGCCAAATCGCTGGCTCACAGCTTTAATGTCAGTAGTTCGCAAAGTGAAATTTCTGCTCATAAGACTCCATAGCTTAGAGGGAGCCATTGATGGTGACTGAGGGGAACATCCACATTCCAAGGCAGCCAGCTGCTGGATCCCAGAGCCAGGAGACAACCTCAGGGGAAGGCCACGGCCTTTATGTCCTGTTCCAGTTTTTTAGTATATGGGCTGTTCTGTTGTTGGCCCTTCACAGGAACTGGTTGGCCATCATGTGAGACAGGAGGCTGGACTTGAACTACTTTTCTGATCCAGCAGGGGTCTAATAATGTTCTTATGAAAGCCTCAGCCTCTCTGCCCTGTTGTTGGCCCTCCAGAGGAACTGGTTGGCCCCTGTATGAGACAGGAGGCTGGTCTAGATGGACCCTCACTGGTCTGATCCAGCAGGGCTCTTTTGATGTTCTTCTCAGGGGAAGGCCTCAGCCTCTCTGCCCTGTTGTTGGCCCTCCAGAGGAACTGGCTGGCCCCTGTATGAGACAGGAGGCTGGACTAGATGGACCCTCATTGGTCTGATCCAGCAGGGCTCTTTTGATGTTCTTCTCAGGGGAAGGCCTCAGCCTCTCTGCCCTGTTGTTGGCCCCTGTATGAGACAGGAGGCTGGACTAGATGGACCCTCACTGGTCTGATCCAGCAGGGCTCTTTTGATGTTCTTCTCAGGGGAAGGCCTCAGCCTCTCTGCCCTGTTGTTGGCCCTCCAGAGGAACTGGTTGGCCCCTGTATGAGACAGGAGGCTGGACTAGATGGACCCTCACTGGTCTGATCCAGCAGGGCTCTTTTGATGTTCTTCTCAGGGGAAGGCCTCAGCCTCTCTGCCCTGTTGTTGGCCCTCCAGAGGAACTGGCTGGCCCCTGTATGAGACAGGAGGCTGGACTAGATGGACCCTCATTGGTCTGATCCAGCAGGGCTCTTTTGATGTTCTTCTCAGGGGAAGGCCTTGGCCTCTCTGCCCTGTTGTTGGCCCTCCAGAGGAACTGGTTGGCCCCTGTATGAGACAGGAGGCTGGACTAGATGGACCCTCATTGGTCTGATCCAGCAGGGCTCTTTTGATGTTCTTCTCAGGGGAAGGCCTTGGCCTCTCTGCCCTGTTGTTGGCCCTCCAGAGGAACTGGCTGGCCCCTGTATGAGACAGGAGGCTGGACTAGATGGACCCTCACTGGTCTGATCCAGCAGGGCTCTTTTGATGTTCTTCTCAGGGGAAGGCCTTGGCCTCTCTGCCCTGTTGTTGGCCCTCCAGAGGAACTGGTTGGCCCCTGTATGAGACAGGAGGCTGGACTAGATGGACCCTCACTGGTCTGATCCAGCAGGGCTCTTCTGATGTTCTTCTCAGGGGAAGGCCTCAGCCTCTCTGCCCTGTTGTTGGCCCTCCAGAGGAACTGGTTGGCCACTGTGTGAGGCAGGAGGCTGGACTAGATGGACCCTCACTGGTCTGATCCAGCAGGGCTCTTTTGATGTTCTTCTCAGGGGAAGGCCTCAGCCTCTCTGCCCTGTTGTTGGCCCTCCAGAGGAACTGGTTGGCCCCTGTATGAGACAGGAGGCTGGACTAGATGGACCCTCACTGGTCTGATCCAGCAGGGCTCTTTTGATGTTCTTCTCAGGGGAAGGCCTTGGCCTCTCTGCCCTGTTGTTGGCCCTCCAGAGGAACTGGTTGGCCCCTGTATGAGACAGGAGGCTGGACTAGATGGACCCTCACTGGTCTGATCCAGCAGGGCTCTTTTGATGTTCTTCTCAGGGGAAGGCCTCAGCCTCTCTGCCCTGTTGTTGGCCCTCCAGAGGAACTGGCTGGCCCCTGTATGAGACAGGAGGCTGGACTAGATGGACCCTCACTGGTCTGATCCAGCAGGGCTCTTTTGATGTTCTTCTCAGGGGAAGGCCTCAGCCTCTCTGCCCTGTTGTTGGCCCTCCAGAGGAACTGGCTGGCCACTGTGTGAGGCAGGAGGCTGGACTAGATGGACCCTCACTGGTCTGATCCAGCAGGGCTCTTCTGATGTTCTTCTCAGGGGAAGGCCTCAGCCTCTCTGCCCTGTTGCTGGCCCTTCGGAGGAAGTGGCTGGCCCTTGTGTGAGGCAGGATGCTGGGCTAGATGAGCCACTGGTCTGATCCAGTAGGGCTCTTCTGATGTTCTGATGACAGATGCTGGTGGAATGAAACTTTGCCAGGAATCTGTGCTCTGTGAACTTAAAGTGATGGTTGGGGGCTAGGGAGATAACCTCTTCTGCTCTCCCTCCCTCTCTTTTGCCACTGAAGCTGCACTGCTGATGGCTGTGCATTTTCAGCTCTGTTGCAGCGGTCGCTAGAAAAGGCAGCTGGTGTCCAAGATTAAGAGTGTCCGAATCTCCTGTGGCACCAAAGTTAAACAGGTGGCCAGCCTTGGGGCTCATAGATGGGAGTTCTGGGAATTACAGCTTTTTTGACATTCAGCTGTTCCGTGGATCTCTTCGGGCTGCATGCATCTTGTGAACTGCGTCATTGCTTGAATTAGGGTTTTAACATTGTGGAACTATGTTTTATCATTGTCTGTTGCAATCTGCCCTGAGCCCTGCTATGCAAGGGAGGTCAGGATAGAAATACAATACATAAATATTTACATGACGTTTCAAGTCAATCAATCAAGTTAGAAGAAGAAGAATTGCAGATTTATACCCCGCCCTTCTCCCTGAATCAGAGACTCGGAGCGGCTTACAATCCCCCATGTCTTCTCCCCCCACAACAGACACCCTGTGAGGTGGGTGGGGCTGAGAGGGCTCTCGCAGCAGCTGCCCTTTCAAGGACAACTCCTACGAGAGTTATGGCTGACCCAAGGCCATTCCAGCAGCTGCAAGTGGAGAAGTGGGGAATCAAATCCGGTTCTCCCAGATAAGAGTCCAGGCACTTAACCACTACACCAAACTGGCTTTATTGGCATCAAATATATCAGAGCAAATTGTTAAAAAAGGTAAAATGGAATGATTGTGTACATATACATCCGAGTAAGTGTGAATTGTTTCTATGAGATCCCTTGGCGTGCCTTTAAAACAGGGTAAAGAAACTTAGCCATCTTCTCAGTGACACTACATGAAGAATCGTTCAAAAGTTTGTAGACCTTAAGTGCATCCGAACAATCAACCATGCTAATTAAAAGAGGATGTAAATACTTGTGATGAAGGTCTGCATACATGACAATAAAGAAGAATATGAGTATTTGACTCAACACATGTACATATTACATGACAATTTTTTTTTGTCCTTTTGTACCCGCAGCCTGAAAGACTACAAGGGACTCACTATTCAGTCCAGTCCGACATCTGGAGCATGGGGCTGTCCCTGGTGGAAATGGCCATCGGCAGGTATCCGATCCCTCCACCGGATTCGAAGGAGCTGGAGCTCATGTTTGGCTGCCCCATGGGGGGCGACTCGCCTGTCTCGGAGACATCGCCTAGGCTAAGAACGCCTGGCCGGCCAATGAGCGGTAAGAAGACGGGGGCTGGAAACGCAAGCTGGGTCAGATGTCTTGTTGAACTTATGAACATCTGAAGCTGCCTTATACTGAATCAGACCCTCCTTGGTCCATCACAGTCAGTCTTGTCTACTCAGACTGGCAGCAGCTCTCCAGGGTCTCAAGCTGAGGTTTTTCATGCCTATTTGCCTGGACTCTTTTTAGCTGGAGATGTTGGGGATTGAACCTGGGACCTTCTGCTTACCAAGCAGATGATCTACTACTGAGCCACTGTCCCTCCCCTTTGTAGAAAGAGGTGGGCCGATGCAGAGGGAGGCTAGCTGTTCTGTTTCCTTGAGCCCTTTTTTGCAGAGACGATTGGAGAGTTTGAGAAGGTCCCCATGCTGCTCTGCAACACCACAGTTAGATTCAAGTCCTGTCAAGCCTTTGAGAGACCAACATGACTTTCAGGGCATGAGCCTTTGAGAGTCAAATACCTGCGAGCAGGGGTAGAATTCTAGCAGGAGCTCCCTTGCATATTAGGCCACACACCCCTGATGTAGCCAATCCTCCAAGAGCTTGGAATTCTAGCAGGGGCTCCTTTGCATATTAGGCCACACACCCCTGATGTAGCCAATCCTCCAAGAGCTTGGAATTCTAGCAGGGGCTCCTTTGCATATTAGGCCACACACCCCCTGATGTAGCCAATCCTCCAAGAGTGTCAAGCATGATATTTCTAGTATTGATTTAGTATGCATTTGGTGTTCATACTTCTCCCCCCTCTCTCTTAACTATTCCGCTTTTCTGAATAAAGATTTCTTTTCAAAGCTTCCCCCACCTGTGGACTCTCAAGGATGCAGGATATGCACGTCATCTCCATACTGTAAAGTAGAAGTACCTCCCCCGAGTTCCCATACATATCAGCAAGCCAGGAATGTGTGGGAACTGAGAGGTGTTGTAGTATCCAAATGGCTAGTTGATAGTATGCGTCAAACCTTCTGTACAACTCACATCTGTATGTTATGTTTTGAAGTTATCTGAACTTTGTCTTTGAAGTAGCCTTTAAGATGCCATGCCATGTAACATTCTGTATCACTTCCAAGGTATCGTTCCTTGGGCAAGTATTGGATTATCAATAAAGCAAGTATTTGATTTAAACAATAGCTTGATTATTCGAAATACCAATGCTTGACAAAGAGCTTACAAAAAAGAGCCTTGTAAGCTCCTGGAGGATTGGCTACATCAGGAGTGTGTGGCCTAATATGCAAAGGAGCTCCTGCTAGAATTCCACCCTTGGGTAGCTCACAGTTTTTTAGCCTCCAGCTCACACATTTTTGTAAAGCTTATAAATGCATCTGCGCCTGTTTGTCGATTTCCACCTGTGTCTTTTCAGCCTACAGCTCTGATACCCGGCCACCGATGGCCATCTTCGAGCTCCTAGACTACATTGTCAATGAGGTAAGCTTGCAAGGGTATTTCTGTCCTGCGTCTCCTGCCTCGTAAAAAGCAGGCTTTTCAGAAGTGCCTCTTGAGTGGAAGGAGGTTCATTCTTTTCTTAGCCTCCAAAGCAGGATCTTTCATGAATTTCATGGTCACATTCACCCTAGAGCCAGTCTGGAAGTATTTCTGGCTCAACATGAGGAAAAGCCAATTTGGTGTAGTGGTTAAGTGCGTGGACTCTTATCTGGGAGAACCAGGTTTGATTCCCCACTCCTCCATTTGCACCTGCTGGAATGGCCTTGGGTCAGCCATAGCTCTGGCAGAGGTTGTCCTTGAAAGGGCAGCTTCTGTCAGAGCTCTCTCAGCCCCACCCACCTCACAGGGTGTTGATTGTGGTGGGGGGGAGGTAAAGGAGATTGTGACTGCTCTGAGACCCTGAGATTCAGAGTATAGAGCGGGATATAAATCCAATATCGTCTTCATCATCTAATTGCTGCTGCCGAGAATGGAATGAAGTCATGTCCACAGAAAAACCATATTTCAGAATCCAGAAGACTCTGACACATCTTGTCAGGGGGATAGCCTCTTTCCCCATGAATGTTCTAGATGATTCCTTCCAGTCCCCAACGCACAGATCTTGACTGATTCCATTGTTCTGATTGTGCTTGAAAACCTTCAAACGTGGCAGTCTCCCACAACAGAATGTGAGGAAATAGCTCTGCCCTTTCTTTTTTGTGTATTTACTTCATTTTTACCCGGCCTTTCTCCTCAGTGGGGACCCCAAAGCAGCTTATGCCCCTCACTACCATTTTATCCTCACAACAACCCTGTGAGGTAGGTTAGGGTGAGAGAATGTGACGGGCCCAAGGTCACCCAGCAAGCTTCCTTGGCACAAGTGAGACTTTGAACCTGGGTCTCCCAGATACTAGTCTGACACTCTTAACAACCACTACAGTACACTGGCTCGCAACCTGCTGAGGCCATGGTGTACCGTGAAAGGTTGTTCTGCTAAGCCACTGCAAGAGGTCTCAGCAGGCCAGTCAGGCTGAGTGAAGAGCGGGTTACAAGTTCTGCCTGGGACATTTATTTATTTGTATTTTATTACATTTATATCCCGCCCTCCAATGGGCTCAGGGCGGCTAACAGCAGTTAGAACAACATAGTGTTAAAATAAAATTGCATTGTGATTGAGGCCGAAAGTGGTCCACACCTGATTTTGTGGTGGGGAAACCGCTCTTCTGTGAAGAACTGTGTGGAATTCTGATTCCTTGTCCCTCATTAGAGAGCCAGTTTGGTGTGGTGGTTAAGTGTGCGGACTCTTATTTGGAAGAACCGGGTTTGATTCCCCACTCCTCTACTTGCACCTGCTGGAATGGCATTGGGTCAGCCAGAGCTCTCTTATCTGGGAGAACCGGGTTTGATTCCCCATTCCTCCATTTGCAGCTGCTGGAATGGCCCTGGGTCAGCCAGAACTCTCTTATCTGGGAGAACCGGGTTTGATCCCCCCACTTCTCCACTTGCACCTGCTGGAATGGCCTTGGGTCAGCCAGAGCTCTCTTATCTGGGAGAACCGGGTTTGATTCCCCACTCCTCCACTTGCAGCTGCTGGAATGGCCTTGGGTCAGCCACAGCTCTCTTAACTGGGAGAACCGGGTTGGATTCCCCACTCCTCCACTTGCAGCTGCTGGAATGCCCTTGGGTCAGCCAGAGCTCTCTTATCTGGGAGAACCAGGTTTGATTCCCCACTCTTCCACTTGCACCTGCTGGAATGGCATTGGGTCAGCCAGAGCTCTTGTAGGAGTTGTCCTTGAAAGAGTAGCTGCTGTGAAAGTTCTCTCAGCCCCGCTCACTTCACAGGGTGTCTGTTGTGGGGGGTGGGGGAGGGAAGGTAAAGGAGATTGTGACTGCTCTGAGACTCTGAGATTCAGAGTGTAGGGCGGGATATAAATCCAATATCTTCTTCATTACCTGTGCACACATTCACAGGTTCACCTTAGATCTTTTACGCACTTCAAGTGCTGAGTCACAGTTGCATTTTTAAAATGTGCTCTATTAAAAAAAATGTTAAGATAAAACAGCATTTCCCAGTCCGGCCTATGGCCTGTGGCCATCTTCATACGGCCAGCACGAGTGCTGAAGACCATTGCTATGGCAACACTATATCTGCGCTTCCAATTTGGGAATGGAGTGGATGTTTTCTTCTTTGAAAAGTGAAAAATACAAGGCTGTCAGCTGGCCAGTACTCAGGAGTCACTGCAGCGACCTCACCTTCCTAAGGGGAGGGGTGGGGGCTGACAGAGGTTTGTAACATTTTGCACATGGTGGAGAGAGCGGACAAAGAGAACTTTTTCTCCCACTCCCAAAACACTAGAACTTGAGGGCATCCAATGAATATAAGACCATAAGAGAAGCCATGTTGGATCAGGCCAATGGCCCATCCAGTTCAACACTCTGTGTCACAGAAGAACATAAGAGAAGCAATGTTGGATCAGGCCAATGGCCCAGCCAGTCCAACACTCTGTGTCACATAAGAACATAAGAGAAGCCCTGTTGGGTCAGGCCAATGGCCCATCCAGTCCAAACACACCGTGTCACATAAGAACATAAGAGAAGCCATGTTGGATCAGGCCAGTGGCCCATCCGGTCCAACACTCTGTGTCACATAAGAACATAAGAGAAGCCATGTTGGATCAGGCCAGTGGCCCATCCGGTCCAACACTCTGTGTCACATAAGAGAAGCCCTGTTGGGTCAGGCCAATGCCCCAGCCAGTCCAACACTCTGTGTCACATAAGAACATAAGAGAAGCCATGTTGGATCAGGCCAGTGGCCCATCCGGTCCAACACTCTGTGTCACATAAGAACTTAAGAGAAGCCCTGTTGGATTAGGCCAATGGCCCATCCAGTCCAACAGTGTATCACATAAGAACATAAGCGAAGCCCTGTTGGATCAGGCCAATGGCCCATCCAGTCCAACAGTGTATCACATAAGAACATAAGCGAAGCCCTGTTGGATCAGGCCAGTGGCCCATCCAGTCCAACACTGTGTCACATAAGGACATAAGAGAAGCCCTGTTGGGTCAGGCCAAGGGCCCATCCAGTCCAACACTGTTACACAGTGGCCAAAAAATCCAGGTGCCCACCAGTGGGGCCAGGACACTAGAAGCCCTCCCAATGTGCCCCAAGCACCAAGAGTACAGAGCATCACTGCCCCAGACAGAGAGTTCCAACGATAAGCTGTGGCTAATAGCCACTGACGGACCTCTGCTCCATATGCTTTTCCAATCCCCTCTTGATGCTGTCTATGCTTGTAGCGCAACCACCTCCTGCGGCAGTGAGTTCCATGTGTGAATCACCCTTTGGGTGAAGAAGGGCTTCCTTCTATCAGTTCTAACCCAACTGCTCAGCAATTTCATCGAATGCCCATGAGTTCTTGTATTGTGAGAAAGGGAGAAAAGTACTTTTTTCTCTACCTTCTCTATCCCATGCATAATTTTGTAAACCTCTATCATGTCACCCCACAGCCTGATGGGCCATAGGTTCAGGACAGGTAAAAGGAAATCCTTCTTTTTACAAGTAATTAAAATGTGGAATTCAATGCCAGGGGATATAGTGACGGACATGAAGAGTAGATAGTTATGAAAGTAGATAGTTATGAGAAGTGTTTGCCCGCCCCAGAACCACTAATATTGGAAGGGGTGTTGAAAGACCTGAGTCAGATTGAGGTGACAAAAGAGGAGGTCCTACAACTGATAGACAAATTAAAAACTAATAAGTCACCGGGTCCGGATGGCATACATCCGAGAGTTCTGAAAGAACTCAAAGTTGAACTTGTGGATCTTCTAACAAAAATCTGTAATCTTTCATTGAAATCTGCCTCCGTTCCTGAGGACTGGAAGGTAGCAAACCCCCATCTTTAAAAAGGGTTCCAGAGGAGATCCGGGAAATTACAGGCCAGTCAGTCTGACTTCAATACCGGGAAAGTTGGTAGAAACCATTATCAAGGACAGAATGAGTAGGCACATTGATGAACACGGGTTATTGAGGAAGACTCAGCATGGGTTCTGCAAGGGAAGATCTTGCCTCACTAACCTGTTACATTTCTTTGAGGGGGTGAACAAACATGTGGACAAAGGAGACCCGATAGATGTTGTTTACCTTGACTTCCAGAAAGCTTTTGATAAAGTTCCTCATCAAAGGCTCCTTAGAAAGCTTGAGAGTCATGGAGTAAAAGGACAGGTCCTCTTGTGGATCAAAAACTGGCTGAGTAATAGGAAGCAGAGAGTGAGTATAAATGGGCAGTCTTCGCAGTGGAGGATGGTAAGCAGTGGGGTGCCGCAGGGCTCGGTACTGGGTCCCATCCTCTTTAACTTGTTCATAAATGATTTAGAGTTGGGAGTGAACAGTGAAGTGGCCAAATTTGCGGATGACACTAAATTGTTCAGGGTGGTGAGAACCAGAGAGGATTGTGAGGAACTCCAAAGGGATCTGTTGAGGCTGGGTGAGTGGGCGTCAACGTGGCAGATGCGGTTCAATGTGGCCAAGTGCAAAGTAATGCACATTGGGGCCAAGAATCCCAGCTACAAATACAAGTTGATGGGGTGTGAACTGGCAGAGACAGACCAAGAGAGAGATCTTGGGGTCATGGTAGATAATTCACTGAAAATGTCAAGACAGTGTGCGTTTGCAATAAAAAAGGCCAACGCCATGCTGGGAATTATTAGGAAGGGAATTGAAAACAAATCAGCCCGTATCATAATGCCTCTGTATAAATCGATGGTGCGGTCTCATTTGGAGTACTGTGTGCAGTTCTGGTCGCCGCACCTCAAAAAGGATATTATAGCATTGGAGAAAGTTCAGAAAAGGGCAACTAAAATGATTAAAGGGCTGGAACACCTTCCTTATGAAGAAAGGTTGAAACGCTTAGGGCTCTTTAGCTTGGAGAAACGTCGACTGAGGGGTGACATGATAGAAGTTTACAAGATAATGCCTGGGATGGAGAAAGTAGAGAAAGAAGTACTTTTCTCCCTTTCTCACAATACAACAACTCGTGGGCATTCGATGAAATTGCTGAGCAGACAGGTTAAAACGGATAAAAGGAAGTACTTCTTCACCCAAAGGGTGATTAACATGTGGAATTCACTGCCACAGGAGGTGGTGGCGTCCACAAGCATAGCCACCTTCAAGAAGGGGTTAGATAAAAATATGGAGCAGAGGTCCATCAGTGGCTATTAGCCACAGTGTGTGTGTGTGTGTGTATATGTGTATATATATATATATATATATATATATATATATTTATTTATTTGGCCGCTGTGTGACACAGAATGTTGGACTGGATGGGCCATTGGCCTGATCTAACATGGCTTCTCTTATGTTCTTATGAAAGTGGATGGGAGACGGTCATGGAGGACAGGCCCATCAATGGCTACTAGCCAAGAGAGTCTCCATTCAGAGCAGAGGTGTCAAACAAGCAGCCCAGGGGCCAAATCAGGCCCCTGGAAGCCTCCTATCAGGCCCTCAAGCAACTGCTGTCATCTGCTTCCTTCTCCCTTTTTCTCCGGGGGTTGGACTAGATGACCCTGGGGGTCCCTTCCAACTCTATGATTTTATTATTGTTGCTTTCTTTTGCATCATAGCTTACTTTACCTAGCTTGCTCAATCGCACAGAAGCTACAGGCCAAAGCCTCTATTTGCTCCATTGGCTGAGGCTCCTCCTTTGGGGAGGAGGAATAGCTTGCCTTGCCAGGCTCTCTCAATCGCACAGCAGAGCTACTGAGCCAAGCCTCTCTCCCCTCTATTGGCTGAGGCTCCTCCCCTTCCTGGTCCCTCTATCCAGTTCCCTGGATCACATGGGAGAGATACAAAGGAAGCACCTTAAAGATCAACAAGTGCTAATGTTTTAAGGCATGTTTTACTTTTAAGTTTTTAAAAAATCTTTAATTGTGTTTGTCTGTGTCCTTTATAAAGTTTGTCAGATCCAGCTCTCATAACAAGTGAGTTTGACACTCCTGATAGAGGCTGAAAACCTCCAAGTACCATTTCTAGGAGGGAAACAGTGTTGGGGAAAGACTTTGGCCTCTGTGCCCTCTTCTCTGACCCTCTGGGGCAACTAGTTGGCCACTGTTGTTAAAGAGGTTGCTGAAGAGGTTGAGAGCCAGTTTGGTGTAGTGGTTAAGTGTGCGGACTCTTACCTGGGAGAACCAGGTTTGATTCCCCACTTATCCACTTGCAGTTGCTGGAATGGCCTTGGGTTAGCCATAGCTCTCACAGAGTTGTCCTTGAAAGGGCAGCTTCTGGGAGAGCTCTCTCAGCCCCACTCACCCTCACAGGGTGGGGGGAGAAGATATAGGAGATTGTAAGCCAGAGTCTCTGATTCAGAGAGAAGGGTGAGGTATAAATCTGCAGTCGTCTTCTTCTGAATTAAATGGACCAGTGCAGGGGTGGCCAAACTGTGGCTCGAGATCCACACGTGGCTCTTTCACACATATTGTGTGACTCTTGAAGCCCCCACCACCCCTTCAGCTGGCTTGGAGAAGGCATTTGTCTCTTTAAATCTCCTTGCCAAGACAGTTGGCAGCTTGGAGAATGCATTTAAAGTTAAAGTTGCTTTCTTTCCACATCTCCCTCCCTCCTACCTCCCCATCAACTAGCCAGCCTTCCTTCCTTCCTCTCTTTAAATCACCAAGCCAAGCCAGTCAGAGGTTTAGAGAATGCATTTAAAGCTGCTTTCTTTCCATGTTTCCCTCCCTGCTCCTTCCTTCTTTCCTTCCTTCCTGTCTTGCGGCTCTCAAACACCTGACGTTCATGTCTTGCGGCTCTCAAACATCTGACATTTATTCTATGTGGTCCTTACATTAAGCAAGTTTAGCCATCCCTGGACCAGTGGATCACTTTCCCCACAAAAATGCCTCCATCGCCCAATAGCATCAGACTTGTCTTTCTGCTGTCAAGAGTGAAATTGAAAGCCTTGGAGGCCATGCGGCTTCCCCCGCTGATTCTCTCTGGTTTTGTGGGTTTTTTTCCCAGCCGCCTCCAAAGCTTCCCAGCGGAGTCTTCAGTCTGGAATTCCAGGACTTTGTGAACAAATGGTGAGTCTGGTTCTCGGGCGGAGTTAAACCTTCAGAAGCAGCTGACTGCTGAGGGCTCATTTTGGTGCCTGACTCTGAAAACATCCCGTTGGCACCCCTCGTTCATGTGAATGGGAGACGAGCTAGCCGGACGCTCTCTGGCACGAGCCCCAGGGCAAACAGACAGGTGGGCGGAGGGGGGGAGGAAGGCCTTGAACTTTTCTGTGCCTTAACGCAATTATTTCTAGCAGACGTGAACTGATGCAGCGACAGAAACATGACTCCCTTTTCCCCCCCCCTCATAGCTTGATCAAAAACCCAGCTGAGAGGGCAGATCTCAAACAGCTCATGGTGAGTGGAAATTTGCTCCTTTGGTTAAATGTCGTGAACATCCCCGAGACGTCTCCTGGCCTTTGGAACATCTGAACGAATGAAGAGAAATCCGCCCTCAGCCTGGGAGGAGGATTAATAGAATCAGGGATCGTTTTGTAGAATAGGTGGCAGAGCTCATTAGCATAACTCATTAGCATATGCCGCCCCCCCCAGTCAAAAGCAACCTGATGCAAGAAAGCAGAGCCCCGGGTGAGCGAGGCCTGCTTGGGCTGGCTAGAGAGCCTGGGGCTCTCCTGGACCACCCCCCCCCCCCCCAGTTAAAAAGCCAGCAAGCTACCCGCTGCCCGAAATCACATAAGAAATGGAGAAAGGGCGGCTTGGGCTTCTCCAGGGGTTAATGAGATTATGATTTTGGATTTACGGTATATCCCGCCCTATACTCTGAATCTCAGAGTCTCAGAACGGTCACTATCTCCTCTACCTTCCCACCCACAACAAACACCCTGTGAGGTAGGTGGGGCTGAGAGTGCTTTTATAGCAGCTACCCTTTCAAGGACAGCTTCTATGAAAGCTATGGCTGACCCAAGGCCATCTCAGCAGGTACAAGTGGAGGAGTGGGGAATCAAACCCGGTTCTCCCAGATAAGAGTCCGTGCACTTATCCACTACACCAAACTGGCTCAATGAGGGCTGCTGGGGGCTCACTCTCCTAATCCAGGGATTGTTATGCAGCTGCACCTACTGTTCAAAGGACAAGGTAGGTGGGGGAGGAAGAGGGGGAACCATCGGAAAGGTTCAGGAGCTGTGCTCCTCTGAGCTCCTGCTAAATCTGAGGCCTGCATAGAATCATAGAAAGTTGGAAGGGACCTCCAGGGCCATCTAGTCCAACCCCCTGCACAATGCAGGAAACCCACAAACACCTCCCCCTAAATTCACAGGATCCTCATTGCTGTCAGATGGCCATCTGGCCTCTGTTTAAAAACCTCCGAGGAAGGAGAGCCCACCACCTCCCGAGGAAGCCTGTTCCACTGAGGAAGCGCTCTAACGGTCGGGAAGTTCTTCCTAATGTTGAGCCGGAAATTCTTGATTTAATTTCAACCCATTGGTTCTGGTCCGACCTTTTCGGATCACAGAAAACAGTTCTGCACCATCCTCTCTATGGCAGCCCTTCAGGTACTTGAAGATGGTGATCCTATCACCTCTCAGCCGCCTCCTCTCCAGGCCGAACATCCCCAGCTCCCTCAACTTTTCCTCATTGGACTTGGTCTCCTTGAGTCTTCGCAGAAATGCTGCCTGCTGTCCCCACTACAGATATAGTTTCCATGCTTGCTTCTGGACAGGGGTGGCCAAACTGTGGCTCTTTCACACATACTGTGTGCCTCTCAAGGCCCTCACCACCTGGTTGGCCAGCTTGGAGAAGACATTTCTCACTTTAAATCACAGCCTGGAGAAAAGGCATTGGTCTCTTTAAATCACTTCTCCAAGCCAAGTCAGACTGGTGGCTTGGATAATGCAGTTAAAGTTGCTTTCTTTCCACCTCTTACATGGAAGACTTGTGGCTCCCAAAGGTTTATTCCATGTGGCTCTTGCATTAAGCAAGTTTGGCCACCCCTGCCTTTGGGTAAGGAACCGAGTTTCCCTTTTAAGACCGTTCCTGTCTTTCATTCCAGGTCCACACATTCATTAAGAGATCGGATGCGGAAGAGGTGGACTTTGCGGGCTGGCTGTGTTCCACCATCGGCCTCAACCAGCCCAGCACCCCGACCCACGTGGGCTGAGTCCTGGCCTCAGGCACCGCCCCAGGAACCCGCAGAGCACTGTTGCCCCACGCCCTTCATTCCACTTGAGACCCGATGGGGACCCGTAGGAACAAACGGGAGCAACGCTTGATGAATTTCTCCCACCCTGAACCACTGATGTGTCCAAACGATGCTGGTTTTGGTCCTGTCTCTCAAAGCTAACGTGTATTCTCTCTCCACCCCTTCGTCTCTCCCCACCACCCTGGCACCAGTGAACGATTTCTCTCTACTGTGCATGTGCCAAATTCTTTTCCATGTCAACCCCTCTCTCTCTCTGTGGGTAAATCAACAGCTGTTTTGGTTTGATGCCTCCCAGTTGCCCAGTCACGTGACGCTTTTAAGATAACCAGATGCAAATTGGGAGTAGATGTCTGCTCTTCCTTTAGAGTGGGGGGAGATCCCGCTGGACCGCTCATCTCCCTGTCCCGCTAGGGTGCTTTGATCTTGAGCCTTTTGTTACTTGGTGGTACTTTGCCGGTCTCCTGAGCAAAATTGCTTGGGGCCCCCTCCCTTTGCTTTGTTTCCTGCTTCTCCCAGCTTCAGTTTGCTCAAAGTGCTCTCCCGAAACGTGAGCAGAGTTTCCCCTCCGCCCCCCCCTCCCGCCACAACATCATGTTGGCATTTTCCCTATTTATTTCTTTCTAGGTGTCTCATTGGATGTTTCCAGATTGCTTCAGTGACGCGCATCTCTTCTCCGGTTAATTTGCTGTCTTGCATTTTGAGTGGGGGGGGGGGGGGGGCGGGAGAACCGGCCTCTGACAGAATGCAAAATGAAGACGCGCGCTAAGAGTGTGGTCGCTCCCTTCCACGCTTCGCTGAACTTTTTTGAGACACGACAATTGTGCAGACTTTTTGTGTTTGAAAATCCTTACGATCGTTTTATTCCTTCGGATGTTGAACATTTCCATCTTACACTAATAAATATATTACAAGGTTCCTTCGAGGAATGGATTTTTGTTTAAAAATAAACAACAACAAAAAAAGCGAATATGAATTGCTGTCAAATAATATTAGGAGACTGTCCCCAAAGCGTGTGGCTCTGTGCTTAAGTCTCCCCCAACCCCGGGGCGTGTGCTACAAATTCCCCCTCCCACAGCATCTCCACGCAAAGAGGTAACAAGTGCCTATCAGCTGGCTGTTCAAGTACCTCAGGATGGGTCTACACAGAGAGGAGGAGTTCTAGCAGGAGCTCCTTTGCATATTAGGCCGCACCCCCCTGAGATAGCCAATCCTCCAAGAGCTTGGAGGATTGGCTACCTTGGGGGTGCGGTCTAATATGCAAAGGAGCTCCTGCTAGAATTCCACCCCTTGGCCCACACATTAGATTAATCCTCCCCCCCCAAACAAATTCCACCCCCCTCTCCAATTCATACACTGACAATCTCTGTAACAGTGAGGGGGGGGGGCTTTCACCCCGCTTTAGGCTGAGGGGGGGGGGTTTCTGTCCTAAGTACCTCCGTTTTGGCTTGTGAAACAGAATCCCCAACCGATTCCTGAGCCTCTTTCCTCTTCTACTCTAAGCTTGCAGCTGACTGAAAGAGAACACAGCCGCAGAAGGAAAACAGGTGGATCAGAGTCCCCCTTTGCCTAAAGGACGGCTGCTAGAGGGAAAGCAGCGAGGCCAAGAACAAGTTGAAAGTGCCTTCCACCTCCCCACCCCCGGTCCCTCGAAGTGCTCACAGGCCTGTGCAGTACCAGGAGCATGCCCCAATCCTGCTGTGTGCAAGGAGCCCAGCCATGTTCCAGAAAAGACAGAGAGACCCAAGGGGGGAAAAGAAGAAGCCTCTCACAGAGAACCCTATGACAATCTCTTCTCTCCGATTTCTATCACATATACCGCCCCCCCCCCCCCCCCACAACTCAGGCCCACGCTGGCAGAAAGGTGCAGCATTCCGAAATGTCTCCCTACCCCAAGCAATGAAGAATCCACAGATTTCAAATGCTGCCCATCGATATACTTAAACGTTCCAAGTTTTGTGCTACGAGCCCGATGGTTGGAATTTAGAGATTTTGTTCTAAATTAGCAGTGGTTCCTTGGGGGTGGGGGGAGGATGCACCCAAGGGTCCCAGGCTGATGGTCCCTTCCCTTTGGGTGCCCTGGGGTGGGCAGAGTGTGCGGCTGGCAGAGCACCCAGGCCTTTCCAGCTATAGCTATTTTTTTTTGTTTCACCTGCAATCAAACACCTTCAAGGATAGGTTGTATTATTGCTTTGTGAATTGCATGATCCAATTCCCAGGTGCTACTTGGCTCTATTAGCTGTCTTTTTTAAAAAAACAAAAGAAATCATGCTACATTAGAATGTGTTCTCCCGACACCCTCATTTTTGTTCCTCCCACTCCTCCCCACAATGTTATCAGTGCCTCTGGAAACCTTTCGGATAACCCAGCGGCACCTCTTTTTCTGTAGCACCAAGCAAACAGTGACGAAATAGTTTGCTTGAATGGCGGACGGGGAAGTTCCTGAGTCTGGGATAAGAAGGCAGTCCATCTGAGTTAGGAGTCTGACTCTTCTTCTTCTTCTTCTTCCTCCTCCTCTTCCCCAACATGCAGCTGCAGTTTAGTTTGATTAATAGTGGCTTCGTTGTCCATCTGTCCAAGAGGAAACAGAAGAGAACTCTGGTGAAGAAGAGATGCCTGAATACGACGACTGCGGATTTATACCCTGCCCTTCTCTCTGAATCAGAGACTCAGAGTGGCTTACAATCTCTTCTCTCCCCCCCCCAAAAGAAACAGATACCCTGTGAGGTGGGTGGGGCTGAGAGAGCTCTGACAGAAACTGCCCTTTCAAGGACAACTGCGAAAGCTATGACTGACCCAAGGCCGTTGCCCTTTCAAGGACAACTCTGCGAGAGCTATGGCTGACTCAAGGCCGTTCCAGCAGCTGCAAGTGGAGGAGTGGGAATCAACCCCGGTTCTCCCAGATAAGAGAGCTCTGGCTGACCCAAGGCCATTCCAGCAGCTGCAAGTGGAAGAGTGGGGAATCAAACCTGGTTCTCCCAGATAAGAGAGCTATGGCTGACACAAGGCCATTCCAGCAGCTGCAAGTGGAGGAGTGGAGAATCAAACCCGGTTCTCCCAGATAAGAGAGCTCTGGCTGACCCAAGGCCATTCCAGCAGCTGCAAGTGGAAGAGTGGGGAATCAAACCCGGTTCTCCCAGATAAGAGAGCTATGGCTGACACAAGGCCATTCCAGCAGCTGCAAGTGGAGGAGTGGGGAATCAAACCCGGTTCTCCCAGATAAGAGTCCGCGCACTTAACCACTACACCAAACGGGCTCTCTTGAAAGCGCCAGATGGGCACATTTTGAGAAAAGCGTTTCAAATAACACCAAGTGTTCCTCTCCAACGGAGGCCAACCAGGGCCTTAATATCTTGCTCTAATTCTCGAGAATATCAGGGATACTGTGGGGCCACCCATGCAGTGTGCTGGCCCTACACCATGGCATGAGAGACAGTCATAGTTTTTCCCGCGAAGGAGGAGATAAACACCACTAAAGGGATGGGTCAGCAGAGGAAACCTGAACACCAGCTGTCCACTAGGATCGGTAGCTGACTTCTGGATGCCACGTAAGAACATAAGAGAAGCCATGTTGGATCAGGCCAATGGCCCATCCAGTCCAAGTAGCTTAGAGACACAGTGGCCAAAAAAACCCAGGTGCCATTAGGCACCAGTGGGGCCAGGACACCTAGAAGCCCTCCCACTATTGCCCCCCCAAGCCACCTTCCTACGGATGCCAATCCCTAGGTGGGGGCAGGGGATCCCCTGATTTGGAGGCCCTCCCCCTGCTTCAAGGTCATCAGAAAGTGGTGGGGAAGGGAGGAAATGTCTGCTGGGCACTCCATTATTCCCTATGGAGACCGATTCCCGTAAAGTATAGCGTTGAATTGATCTGTGGGTATCGGGCTCAGAGGGCCCCCTGTTTTTTTGAGGTAGAGGCACCAAATTTTCAGCATAGCATCTGGTGGCTCTGCTCAAAACACCCTCCAAGTTTCAAAAAAGATTGGGCCAGGGGAACCAATTCTATGAGCCCCAAAAGAAGGTGCTCCTATCCTTCATGATTCCCAATGGAAGGAAGGCATTTAAAAGGTGTGCGGTCCCTTTAAATGTGATGGCCAGAACTCCCTTTGGAGTTCAGTCATGCTTGTCTACAGCCTTGCTCCTGGCTCCACCCCCAATGTCTCCTGGCTCCACCCCCAAAGTCCCCAGATATTTCTTGAATTGGACTTGGCAACCCTACACCTTCCTCGCAACAGACTTACATTTTGATGCTCATCCAACAGAGTTGCTGAAGATACTGTCACATTCTCTTCCCTGGCGCTGATCATAGACTGGAGGGCCAGCTCTTCCACCTAGAAAAAGATGGGAACCGTGAATCTCTAAAGGTGAACAGGTTCTTTGTTGATTTGCTTGGCTTCTTCCCCACCTTTCTTCCCATTAGAAATGTCACAAGCAGCTCACAGCATCGTTCTCAGCATCTGTGAGAGCCAGTTTGGTGTAGTGGTTGAGTGGGCAGACTCCTATCTGGGAGAACTGGGTTTGATTCCCCACTCCTCTACTTGCACCTGTTGGAATGGCCTTGGGTCAGCCATAGCTCTGGCAGAGGTTGTCCTTGAAAGGGCAGCTGCTGTGAGAGCCCTCTCAGCCCCACCCACCTCACAGGGTGTCTGTTGTGGGGGTGGAAGGTAAAGGAGATTGTGAGCCGCTCCGGGACTCTTCGGAGTGGAGGGTGGGATAGAAATCCAATATCTTCTTCTTTTCCTCTATTTTATCCTGAATGGCCCAAGGTCACTCAGCAAACTTCCATGATAGAGCTCAGAGGTTCAGTTCTGGATTTTCCAGATGACAGTCAGGCGGGCTCACCCCTTCCCCACGCTCCCTGTAGCGACACGCTGTCTGCTGGCTCTGCTACGTGATTCTTTTTTCAAAAGCAAAAGAATTAGGGTGAAGTGGCATTTTATATATATGCAGGGGTGGAATTCTAGCAGGCGCCCCTTTGCATATTAGGCCACACACCCCTGATGGAGCCAATCCTCCAAGAGCTTACAGGGCTCTTAGTACAGGGTCCAGAGATAGAATTCTAGCAGGGGCTCCTTTGCATATTAGGCCACACCCCCTGATGGAGCCAACCCTCCAAGAGCTTACAGGGCTTACAGGGCTCTTAGTACAGGATCCAGAGATAGAATTCTAGCAGGGGCTCCTTTGCATATTAGGCCACACACCACTGATGGAGCCAATCCTCCAAGAGCTTACAAAAAAGAGCCTTGAAAAAGCTTAATAAGTTTAAATAATATATAAATATATAATCTTAAGCAGGGGTGGGATTCTAGCAGGAGCTCCTTTGCATATGAGGCCACACCCCCTGATGCAGCCAACCCTCCAAGAGCTTCCAAGGCTCTTTTTTGTAAGCTCTTGGAGGATTGGCTACATCACCCCTAGGTATATATATCAGGAACGGAGAAAACAGGGAAAACCTGCCCCAGTTCTAATTGAATACAGCTTCAAAGGGTACAGGACATATACTCTTTTTGGCAGCTGTGTTCGTAGTGGCTTGGAAACATTGCCAGTGCCTCAAGCGGGAATAGGAAGAGTTCTGTTTCTTTTAGGACAGCTGGAAGATCAAGTTGAAGGGTCTAAAGCAGGGGTGCCGAGCCTCAGCCAATAGAAGGAAGAGAGGCTTGGCTCAGCAGCTCTGCCATGCAATTGAGAGAGCCTGCCAAAGCAAGCTATCCCTCCCCCTTTCCTCCCCAAGGGCAGACCATCAGACTGGAGAAAACAGAGGCTTTGCTCCGTAGCTCCTGTGTGATTGAGCAAGCCTTGCAAAGTACGCTGTTATGCAGAAGGAAGCAAGAGAGGGGGAGAACATAAGAACATAAGAGAAGCCATGTTAGATCAGGCCAATGGCCCATCCAGTCCAACATTCTGTGTCACACAGCGGCCAAATATATATATATATATATATATATATATATATATATATATATATATATATATATATATATATACACACACACACACACACACTGTGGCTAATAGCCACTGATGGACCTCTGCTCCATATTTTTATCTAACCCCCTCTTGAAGGTGGCCATGCTTGCGGTCACCACCACCTCCTGTGGCAGTGAATTCCACATGTTAATCACCCTTTGGGTGAAGAAGTACTTCCTTTTATCCATTTTAACCTGTCTGCTCAGCAATTTCATCGAATGCCCACGAGTTCTTGTATTGTGAGAAAGGGAGAAAAGTACTTCTTTCTCTACTTTCTCCATGCATTATCTTGTAAACCTCTATCATGTCACCCCTCAGTCGACGTTTCTCCAAGCTAAAGAGCCCTAGGCGTTTCAACCTTTCTTCATAGGGAAAGTGTTCCAGCCCTTTAATCATTCTAGTTGCCCTTTTCTGGACTTTCTCCATTGCTATAATATCCTTTTTGAGGTGTGGCGACCAGAACTGCACACAGTACTCCAAATGAGACCGCACCATCGATTTATACAGGGGCATTATGATACTGGAAGCAGATGACAGCCAGTTGCTCGGGGCCTGATAGGAGCTCTCCGGGGGGCCTGATTCGGTCCCCGAACTGCATGTTTTGACACCTCTGGACTAGAACTTTTTTTTGTTTCTTCCCCCTCCATTTTAAAAGAAATTTGCCAGGATAAACCCCAGGCTTCCAGAGACAGACTTAACAGACACGGAAGCTGCCCTCCGAGCGGGGCACGGCAGGGGCGCCAAACAATGGCCAGCGGACATCCGAAGAGCACGCCACTAAACTTCTGTTCTAATCCCTCCGGAAAGTGCATTCCTTGCCTATTATAAGGCTGCCTCTTTACGTGCGAGCCTGGCTCCCACATGCCACAAGTCTTAACACCCCGCCAACAGCTGTGCTAATGCTTGCCAAAAACGTCTGGCATTTCAACAGACCCCGAAGGCTGCAGTTTGGGTGGGAAGCTGTTTGAGCCCTTTTACAGACTCAGCAGCCTGCTGGGAAGTCAGCAGGATGTTTCCAGAAGACGCTCCCTCTTTTCCCACGTGTGTGTATGTGTGTGTGGGGGCGGGGGGTCTTCCTAGGTCTCAGAGAAGATGTGTGCCCCAGTAAGTAGGGAGGCCACCAAAGTCCTATCCACCTTGTCGGAAACCAAGTTCCCTCACGAATCCTAGAGTTGGAAGGGGCCATCCAGACCATCGAGCCCAACCCCCTGCTCCATGCAGGATAAAACATCTCATACAAATAATCATCCAGCCGCGTTTTGAAGACTGCGAATGAAGGGGAGCTCCCCACCACCCTAGGCAGCTGTTTCCACCTCTGTACTACTGGGACTGTAAAAAAAAATATTGTCGTAATATCCAGCCGGTACCTTTCTGCTTGTAATTGAACCCATCGCTTTGGGTCCTCTCCTTGGCTGCCAAGTGGAACAGCGCCTCTAAAGGACAGCTTTTCAAATATTTAAATCAGGGGTGTCAAACATGTAGTTTGGGGGCCGAATCAGGCCCCCGAGCAACTGGCTGTCATCTGCTTCCTTCTCCCTATATCTTGCTTCCTTCTGCATAACAGCTTGCTTTGCAAGGCTTGCTCAATCGCGCAGGAGCTACAGAGCAAAGCATCAGTTTTCTCCACTGGCTGAGGCTCCTTCCTTGGGGAGGAATAGTTTGCTTTGCCAGGCTCTTTCAATTTCTACTGAGCCAAGCCTCTCTTCCTTCTATTGGCTGAGGCTCCCCCCTCCCCAGTCCGCTGGGGAAGGAAGGAAAGAGCCAGAGCTTCCTTTGCCAAGTTCCCTGGATCCCATGGGAGAAATACAAAGAAAGCATCTTTAAGATCAATGCTAACGTTTTTAAGCATGTTTTAAGTTTTTAAAAAATATATATTTGTGTTTGTCTGTGTTCTTTATAAAATTTATATCTCTGTTACGTAATCTTATATAGCAGGGGTGGCCAACGGTAGCTCCCCAGCATGGCCAACGGCTGGGGCTGATGGGAGTTGTAGCCAAAAAACATCTGGAGAGCTACCGTTGGCCACCCCTGTTATATAGGTACACACAAGGCCCGGCCCAAAATGGCTCAGCCCAACAAGGTCTCATTTATGTCACATCTGGCCCTCATAACAAATGAGTTTGACACCCCTGATTTAAATCATGTCTCTCCCCCACCCTCAATCTCCTCTTCTTCAGACTGAACATGCCCAAGGCCCTCAACCTTTCCTCACAGGGTTCTTTCTCCAGGCCCTGGATCATCCTCGTTGCTCTTTTCTGCACTTGCTCGATTTTGTCCACCTCTTTTTTGAAATGAACAACACTTCTTTCTGTCAACAGCAGAACTGTCAAATTCTGACCCCTTCTAGCATAAGAACATAAGAGAAGCCCTGTTGGATCAGGCCAATGGCCCATCCAGTCCAACACTCTGTGTCACATAAGAACATAAGAGAAGCCATGTTGGATCAGGCCAGTGACCCATCCATTCCAACACTCTGTGTCACATAAGAACATAAGAGAAGCCCTGTTGGATCAGGCCAGTGGCCCATCCAGTCCAACACTCTGTGTCACATAAGAACATAAGAGAAGCCCTGTTGGATCAGGCCAGTGGCCCATCCAGTCCAACACTCTGTGTCACATAAGAGAAGCCCTGTTGGATCAGGCCAGTGACCCATCCAGTCCAACACTCTGTATCATAGAAGAACATAAGAGAAGCACTGTTGGATCAGGCCACTGGCCCATCCAGTCCAACACTCTGTGTCACATAAGAACATAAGAGAAGCCCTGTTGGATCAGGCCAGTGGCCCATCCAGTCCAACACTCTGTGTCACATAAGAACATAAGAGAACCATGTTGGATCAGGCCAGTGGCCCATCCAGTCCAACACTCTGTGTCACAGAAGAACATAAGAGAAGCCCTGTTGGATCAGGCCAGTGGCCCATCCAGTCCAACACTCTGTCACATAAGAACATAAGAGAAGCCACGTTGGATCAGGCCAATGGCCCATCCAATCCAACACTCTGTGTCACAGAAGAACATAAGAGAAGCCCTGTTGGATCAGGCCACTGGCCCATCCAGTCCAACACTCTGTGTCACATAAGAACATAAGAGAACCATGTTGGATCAGGCCAGTGGCCCATCCAGTCCAACACTCTGTGTCACAGAAGAACATAAGAGAAGCCCTGTTGGATCAGGCCAGTGGCCCATCCAGTCCAACACTCTGTCACATAAGAACATAAGAGAAGCCACGTTGGATCAGGCCAATGGCCCATCCAGTCCAACACTCTGTGTCACAGAAGAACATAAGAGAAGCCCTGTTGGATCAGGCCAATGGCCACTCCAGTCCAACACTCTGTGTCACAGAAGAACATAAGAGAAGCCCTGTTGGATCAGGCCAGCGGCCCATTTAGTCCAACACTCTGTGTCACATAAGAACATAAGAGAAGCCCTGTTGGATCAGGCCAATGGCCCATCCAGTCCAACACTCTGTGTCACAGAAGAACATAAGAGAAGCCCTGTTGGATCAGGCCAATGGCCCCTCCAGTCCAACACTCTGTGTCACAGAAGAACATAAGAGAAGCCCTGTTGGATGAGGCCAGCGGCCCATCCAGTCCAACACTCTGTGTCACATAAGAACATAAGAGAAGCCCTGTTGGATCAGGCCAGCGGCCCATCCAGTCCAACACTCTGTGTCACATAAGAACATAAGAGAAGCCCTGTTGGATCAGGCCAGTGGCCCATCCAGTCCAACACTCTGTGTCACATAAGAACATAAGAGAACCATGTTGGATCAGGCCAGTGGCCCATCCAGTCCAACACTCTGTGTCACATAAGAACATAAGAGAAGCCCTGTTGGATCAGGCCAATGGCCCCTCCAGTCCAACACTCTGTGTCACAGAAGAACATAAGAGAAGCCCTGTTGGATCAGGCCAGTGGCCCATCCAGTCCAACACTCTGTCACATAAGAACATAAGAGAAGCCACGTTGGATCAGGCCAATGGCCCATCCAGTCCAACACTCTGTGTCACATAAGAACATAAGAGAACCATGTTGGATCAGGCCAATGGCCCCTCCAGTCCAACACTCTGTGTCACAGAAGAACATAAGAGAAGCCCTGTTGGATCAGGCCAGCGGCCCATCCAGTCCAACACTCTGTGTCACATAAGAACATAAGAGAAGCCCTGTTGGATCAGGCCAGTGGCCCATCCAGTCCAACACTCTGTGTCACATAAGAACATAAGAGAACCATGTTGGATCAGGCCAGTGGCCCATCCAGTCCAACACTCTGTGTCACAGAAGAACATAAGAGAAGCCCTGTTGGATGAGGCCAATGGCCCCTCCAGTCCAACACTCTGTCTCACATAAGAATATAAGAGAAGCCCTGTTGGATGAGGCCAATGGCCCATCCAGTCCAACACTCTGTGTCACAGAAGAACATAAGAGAAGCCCTGTTGGATGAGGCCAGTGGCCCATCCAGTCCAACACTCTGTGTCACACAGTGGCCCAAAATTTTTTATATGGATATATATACACACTGTGGCTAATAGCCACTGATGGACCTCTGCTCCATATTTTTATCCAATCCCCTCTTAAAGCTGCCTATGCTTGCAGCCGCCACCTCCTCTTGTGGCAGTGAATTCCACATGTTAATCATCCTTTGGGTGAAGGAGTTCCTTTTATCCATTCTAACCCGAGTGCTCAGCAATTTCATCGAATGCCCACGAGTTCTCGCATTGTGAGAAAGGGATAAAAGGACTTCTTTCTCTGCTTTCTCCATCCCATGCATCATCTTGTGCACCTTAGTGCAGCTGTTTCTCTTGTTTCAGGGGTCACCTGTGTTGGTCCACTGTAGGGCAGCTAGATTCAAGCCCAGCAGCACCTTAGAGTCCAACAAGATTTTTCAGGTTATGAGCTTTGATATCTCAAACTTGAGCTAGAACAGGGGTGGCCAAACTTGCTTAATTAAGAGCCACAGACAGATAAATGTCAGATGTCTGAGGGAAGGAAGGAAGGAAGGAAGGAAGGAAGGAAGGAAGGAAGGAAGGAAGGAAGGAAGGAAGGAAGGAAGGAAGGAAGGAAGGAAGGAAGGAAGGAAGGAAGGAAGGAAGGAAGGAAGGAAGGAAGGAAGGAAGGAAGGAAGGAAGATCGGGCTAGATCAAGAAAAAGTAACTTCTGCCTTTAGGGAGAATTCGTGGCTCAGTGACATGCATACCAAAAACCCTGAGATCGATCTCTGGCAGCATCTTCAGCTCAAAACGAACCACCAGGCAGGAGGGGATAGGGAAGACGTCTCTCTGCCTGAGTCCCTGGAGAGCACCTGCCAGCCTGAGTAGACAAGACTGACCTTGATGGGCAAAATCAAGACAAAGCAACTTTTGCTTTTAGGGAGGGTCCATGGCTCAATGGCATGCATGGAGAAAGTCCTGGGTTCAATCCCTGGCAGCATCTCCAGCTCAAAGACGTCCACCAGGCAGGAGGGGATGGGGAAGACGTCTCTCTGCCTGAGTCCCTGGACAGCCACGACCTGCCTCAATAGACCGGGGGGAGGGGGGTATCTGATGCTCTCAGCCCCTCCCCCCACCCTCCCTCCCCCCAGCGCGTGCCCGCAGCCTTCTCCCTCCCCTCCCCCAAGCGCGTGCCCGCGGCTTATTAGCATATGCAAATATCTCCCCCGCGGGCCGCGGACCTTGAGGCGGTTGAGCTGGTCGTGCAGGGCGGCCTTAACCCGCAGCAGCGTCTCCTCCTCCTTGCGCAGCTCCTGCAGGCGGCTCAGCATCCTCCCGCCGCCGCCTTCGCCACCAACGGCGCGCACGGATGACGCGAGCACACGGGCCCTCCCGTCGCGCTCCGTCCAGAGGCCTCCGCCGCCGCCATCTTGCTTGCGGGCGGAAGCACAGAGACGGAGAGGCTAGAGAGGACAGGACGGCAGGCCCCGCTTCCGGGGAGGAAAGAGGCGACAGGCCCACGCGGCAGCTCCGGAAGGGGAGGGGCTCAGCCTGATCGTGTGTTGTTGAGTCATAGGTAGAGCCAGGTTGTCAATCAAGCAACAGAAGGATTAATTTCTTTTTAGAAAGTGTTTATAATTTTTAACCGAGTCTTCAAAGTACAGGAGTAAGAACAATTTTTTTTTCCAGAGACAAACTTGGTTTTTTAAAAGATAAAATGAGATACAACCAAATTAAGGTTGCCAAGCCCAATTCAAGAAATAGCTGGGGATTTTGGGGGTGGAGCCAGGAGACACTGGGGGTGGAGCCAGGAGCAAGGCTGTGAGAAGCATCATTGAACTCCAAAGATAGATCCAAGCGGGCAGCCCTGTTGGACTGAAGCAGTAGAACAAAGCAGGAATCAAGATCACCTTTAAGACTAACCCAAGTTTTATTCAGAACATAAGCTTTCGTGCCCTTGGTCACAAGTTTGATCGTCGTCTGATGAAGTGTGCTTAAGAGAGCGCACGAAAGCTTACATTCTGAATAAAAATTGATTGGTCTTAAAGATGACTCTTTATTCCTGCTTTGTTGAACTCCAAAGGAAGTTCTGGCCATCACATTTAAAGGAACCGCACACCTTTTAAATGCCTTCCCTCCACTGGAAATAATGGATAGGGGAGCCTTCTTTTGGGACTTAGAATTGGACCCCCTGGTCCAATATTTTTGAAACTTGTGGGGTATTTTGGGGAGAGGCACTGGAGGCTATGCTGAAAATCTGGTGTCTCTACCTCAAAAAAATAGCACTCCCCCCCATACCCAGGAGGACGCTAATAATGTTCTTATAAAGGCCTCAGCCTCTCTGCCCTGTTGTCAGCCCTCCAGATGGTTGGCCACTGTGAGGCAGGAGGCTGGGCTAGATGGACCCTCCCTGGTCTGATCCAGCAGGGCTCTTCTGATGTTCTTCTCAGGGGAAGGCCTCGGCCTCTCTGCCCTGTTGGCCCTCCAGAGGAACTGGCTGACCACTGTGTGAGACAGGAGGCTGGACTAGGTGGATCCTTACGGGTCTGATCCAGATTTATTGCCTGGCCTTAGATCAGTGGCCCATCTGGTCCAACACTGTGTCAGGTAGTGGCCAAAATCCAGGTCCACCAGAAGCCCCCTTCCCCCCCCCAGGAACAGAGTATCACTTCTCCCAACAGTGTGGCTTCCAGACTTTGTGGCTCAGAGCCACTGATAGCTCTCTGCTCCTGGAGTGTCTCCAGTCCCCTCTTGAATCTGTCTGGGCTTGTAGCCACCAGTGAATCCCACATCTTCAGCACTGTAACCTCAAATCTCCTGCCCCTACCTGGAGGCTGGCAACCCTAGGCAGCCAGTTACGCACAGTCAGCTGCAAGGCGGCTGTGAGGCCCAGAAAGAGGACAGGGCTCTGGGCTCCCACTAGGGTGTGTGCATGTGAGAGAGAGAAAGGCAAGGACAGAAAGGAAATAAATTAAAAGCTTGTTGCTCTAAAAGGAGAATTGATGGGAATATGAGGCTGCCCAGGTACCTTCCAGCAGTGAAGTCCAGCATTTCATTTTGCACCAACCACTAAAGCCAATCATGAAGACAGGATGCTGATCCTAGAAACAGCCTTGATGGGTGACCTTAAGCAAGGAAGGTAAGCCTATCAGTGAGTACCAGCCATAGTGACGGAGGGGAATCCCCGAGTCAGGAGGCAACACTAAGAGAAAGCCTCAGCCTCTTGGCCCAGTTGTTGAGCACCTAGAGGAACTTATTGGCTGCTGCGTGAGGATGCTGGATTGAATGGACCACTGGTCTGATCCAGCAATGCTCATGTGATGTTCTTAATGGGGGAAGGCCTCGGCCTCTATGCCCTTGTTGGCCACTATGTGAGATGCAATGCTGGACTGAATGAACCACTGGTCTGATCCAGCAGGGCTCTTCTGATGCTCTTCTCAGGGGAAGGCCTCGGCCTCTCTGCCTTGTTTTTGGCCCTCCAGAGGAACTGGCTGGCCACTGCGTGAGACAGGAGGCTGGACTAGGTGGACCCTCACTGGTCAGATCCAGCAAGGTTCTTCTGAAGGCCTCAGCCTCTATGCCACGTTGTTGGCGCTCCAGAGGAACTGGCTGGCCACTGTGTGAGACAGGAGGCTGGGCTAGGTGGACCCTCCTTGGTCTAATGCAGCAGGGCTCTTCTGATGCTCTTCTCAGGGGAAGGCCACGGCCTCTCTGCCCTGTTGTTGGCCCTCCAGAGGAACTGGCTGGCCACTGCGTGAGACAGGAGGCTGGACTAGGTGGACCCTCCCTGGTCTGATGCAGCAGGGCTCTTCTGATGCTCTTCTCAGGGGAAGGCCTCGGCCTCTGTGCTGGTGGGGTTGGCATATTATACTTGCAGGTGAAAATGAAGAAAGCAAATCCTTATTAAGTGGTCGAGATTGGTAACTGCGTTTATCTGTAGCAGTAGAAAAGAGCAAGCGTCCACTGACACCTTACAGATTGTGGCAAGATAAGGGCTTTTGTGAACCCTTGCTCACTAACAAAAGTTGTCACAGGACATAAACTTTCGTGAATCACGACGTTCCTACCCTGCCACAAACTGTCAGCCTTTAAGGCGCTACTGCATTCTTGCCCTTCTCTATTCCTAAGTAATTACGAAAGCCTTGCGTCTAACCTAGAGTGCTTCTGCACCCCACCACAGGTTGAGAGCCAGTACTTTAGAAAAAAGTACAGCAGGTGTTGATTACTGCAGGGTAGTAACTGTAAACTACTGTTTAATCCACCAGATCTTTTCAAATTAACATCTGTCACCTGATACACAACTGGTCACCAACGTTCCCTCTAAACTGCAGAGTCTTGTGAGCAAAAATTCCACTTTGTGAGCGACTGGCATTAAAGTTGTGAGCTCCTGCATAAATTACTGTGCTCTGGGGTCATCCTTCCGGTGCTAAGACAAAAATGAGTGAGCTGGAGACAAAATCTGTGAGCTAGCTCATGCTAACTCAGCTTAGAGGGAACGCTGCTGGTCACACGCAAAAGCCGTTTAGTCTGAAATCCCCACACCTCCAACTTGGAAAGGGGAACACAGATGCCTTGCCACATTATGGTGGTCCTGTTTTAAACATACTTGAAGCAATTATAAGTTTATTATTAACTTATTTTAAAAGTATTTATAGGAATACCTCTAAGGAACACATAGATTACATTCCCCCTTAGCCTTTTCAAATAAAGGAAGAACTATTTTCTGCTTAATGTTTTAACTCCCAAATTACCACCCACAGCTGATATTCCCACGAAACCTGCTTCCTCCTCTAAAAACTTCCAGCCCAAATTCACTGACACATTCTTTGGATCACACGTGTACACCTGGTGTATCCCAACAACTCATGTACACAGATGTCACAGGCTTCTACTCAACTCTCCCCCCCACCCCCAATACTATAAACAGCAACCTCCACAAAACAGTTAAAACGGCCAAGATCACAATCTGATGTGTATTTACCTGGAAGCAAATCCAGTTAATTAAGTGGGCCTCTATTGAATAAACATGCCTTGGATTACACTGCAAATCTTAATCTGGGTCTAAGGATTAACCATCAAATATTATATAAAAAACCCCTATCAAATACTAATTGGCTTCTGAATTTCCATTCCTGCAACAAACTGCACTGGTGGAGACATTCTGAACAGATTTGTTTTTTATTCACTGTAATCCACAGTACAGCCCTTTGCAGCCCTGAAGCGGAAAAGGCCACACTTATGCTGTGGCTTTCTTAGCTTCTGCGGGTTTTTTAGCTTCTGCAGCTCTTTTTGCTCTTGCAGCAGCAGCAGCCTCAGCAGCCGCCTTGACCTTCTCTCTCCCCTTCGCTGCTTTTTCTTCTCTCAGCTTGTGCTGTAAGGGGCAGGAGAGAGAAAAGAGAACTTATTTAGACCCGATCCTTAAATTTTAAAAGGAAATTCTAGGATTCAGTCCCATTTCCACCCCACTCACATTCCGAGCATGGCGCAGAATGATGTTGCGCCTCATCGTCTTGGCGTATGGATTCAGCTTAATCATAATTCTCAAATTCTTCAGTGGATTCTTCTTAAGAACTCTGCGGTGAATCTTTTTCCTGCAAAGACATTTCAGATGAGCACAGTGAATATACAAATATAGTAGGGGGTTCAAGTTTAACAGACAGAGACTAGCATCAGGGAGACCCAGGTTCAAATCCTCACTCAGTTGTGAAGGTGACCTTGGGTCAGTCACTCTTAGCCTAATCTACCTCACAAGGCTGTTGTAACAACGGGGGTATGACCAAAATGCACCAATATAAGGATAATGATTCTTCATTAAACCACCCCAGAGCAAGACCAGGCTGGGGGAAGGAGATTGCGACGCAAAATCACAGGCTCTCAGAAATCAAGATGTAATCATTGCATCATCCTAATTCTCACCTTCATTTTGGTCTCCTTCCTATGATGCCCCAAACTTGACTAGTTTAGGCCTCACTACAACTTTCTTTTCAACTCTACAGCTTCAAATGGTGTCAACTTACATTGGTGCACGGAGGGCCCTCTGGATCTCTGGGCTTTTCAGGATTCTTCCAAGATCTGTATTGGTCATCTTGTGCATTGGCAGACTGCAAGGGAACACAGACATTGGATGAGAATGTGTACCTAAGAGATGCTACCACCTTTCCCGGGTTAAGTAGTCTCATTCTGTATACTAAACAGCCCTCAGTTGTGAGTGAGGAACACCACCCATAACCCAGACAAGCCCTCCAGCTTCAACCAGGCTTACTTGTAGTCGCTCTTCAGGGTGGCCGGCTTGCGCCAGGTGCCATACAATTCATCCAGCTTGCGGAAAGCACTCTCCGTCCAAATGCAGAAGCGTCCGACGTGACCTCCGGGAGCAAGCCTTAGAATGTTCAGTTTGTTGACATCGAGGAGAGTAATTCCTATCGAACAGGAAACCAGCATGTCAAAACACCCAAGTCTATGAGACAGGCAAATACCTGTCAAGAACCTGCCATTGTTTTGCACCCCAGAAGAAAAAAAAAACATGCTTTCCCCACAAGCCCCAGGTGAAGAACTCTCTCCACACCTTTGTGCATTTTGTCAGAACTTCCACCAAATCACGGTTTTTTCAGAAACACGGACCAATGAAGTGGAATATCATCATTCCCAGCACCTTTTCTGCAACCTCAAGGATCATCATCATGCCCCCCCCCCCCCCCAATTCTGTTAATGCAAAAAGCACCTGGGATGTTCCTGAAAGCTTTGACGATGCCGTGGTCCTCGTGGTAGATGATGCAGGGTCCCCTGCGCTGGATTCGGCGCCGATTCCTCATTTTGCCCTTGCCGGCTCGCATGCGCTGAGAGGCATAGACCTGAGAAGAAAAGGCACCATAGATCAAAACCAGACACTTCACTGCTTTCAGGAACGTGGCGAGGTCACGTTTATTTGCAGGTCAGAACTTCACCATCACCACTGTTCATCTGAAACACGGACCAGTGGAAAAAAATTCATCATTCTGCAAGGCAACTAAACACCTAGCATAAACAAAAGGAAGTGATGGCAAGCTAGGATATTTGTTGGACTAAGTGACCATGTAGCAATTTAACTAGTATATCCTTTTGCTTGCATTATCAACTCAAACAACCTAGAGCCACACTTGCTTCTGCAACCGACTCACCTTTTTGATATCATTCCAAGCTTTAAGCTTCTTCAGCAACAGAACGGCTTCCTTAGTTTTCTTGTAGCTCTCAACCTTGTCTTCAACTACCAGGGGCAGTTCTGGAATCTCCTCGATGCGGTGGCCTGAATGAGAAGGCAATTTGCAGCTTAAGTCCAAAGAATGCTGCCGAGGGGACACGTCTATTCACAAATGAAGCCCGACAGAGGACAGCAACAAGAACTTCCTCTACAAGGCTTTCCATACCAAACCTCCCCACAATGACCCTCTGGAGGAGTGGAATGTGCATCAACTTGCAGCTGACTTATTGCTACCCCATATGGTTTTCAAGACAAGAGAGAAACTGAGGTGGTTTGCCATTGCCAGCCTCTGTGTAGCAACCCTGGACTTCCCTGGCAGTCTCCCAATCCAAGTACTAAGCAGGGCTGACCCTGCTTAGCTTCCCAGGTATAGAGGATGAAGATATTGGATTTATATCCTGCCCTCCACTCCGAAGAGTCTCAGAGCGGCTCACAATCGCCTTTCCCTTCCTCCCCCCCCCCCCACAACAGAGACCCTGTGAGGTAGATGAAGATATTGGATTTATATCCCGCCCTCCACTCCGAAGAGTCTCAGAGCGGCTCACAATCGCCTTTCCCTTCCCCCCCCCCCCACAACAGACACCCTGTGAGGTAGATGAAGATATTGGATTTATATCCCACCCTCCACTCCGAAGAGTCTTAGAGCGGCTCACAATCTCCTTTCCCTTCCTCCCCCACAACAAACACCCTGTGAGGTGGGTGGGACTGAGAGGGCTCTCACAGCAGCTGCCCTTTCAAGGACAACCTCTGCCAGAGCTATGGCTGACCCAAGGCCATGCTAGCAGGTGCAAGTGGAGGAGTGGGGTATCAAACCCGGTTCTCCCAGATAAGAGTCTGCACACTTAACCGCTTTGATGAGATCAGGCTAGTTTGGCCCACCCAGGTCAAGACACACCCCTCTGTACAGTCTCATTTCCCCAAAAATCCTCTGCTATTTATAACCTGGGAACGCCAGGCTTCTTTAGTAGCAGGAACTCCTTTGCATATTAAGGGAGGGACAGTGGCTCAGTGGTAGAGCATCTTTCTTGGTAAGCAGAAGATCCCAGGTTCAATCCCCGGCATCTCCAACGAAAAAGGGTCCAGGCAAATAGGATGAAAAACCTCAGATTGAGACCCTGGAGAGCTGCTGCCAGTCTGAGAAGACAATACTGACTTTGATGGACCAAGGGTCTGATTCAGTAGAAGGCAGCTTCAGATGTTCATATACATTCATAGTCCACACACCCCTGATGTAGCCAGTCCTCCTGGAACTTACTGTAGGCCCTGTAAGAAGAGCCCAGTAAGCTCTTGGAGGATTGGCTACATCAGGGGTGTGTGGCCTATTATGCAAAGGAATTCTTGCTACAAAAAAAGCTCTGCAGGGATGTATACATGCCAGATACTCTAGTGCTACAGTTGTTCTGATGCACCGCACAACAACATACTTACCTTTAGACATCACCAGTGCTGGCAGAGCCGAAGCTGCCAGGGCAGAGCAGATGGCATAGCGCTTCTGGTTGATGTTCACCCTGCGATGCCAGCGTCTCCAAGTCTTGGTTGGGGCGAACATGCGACCTCCACGACACATCTACATGCCCAGCATCAAGGACACAACCAGAATGTTGGCAGCTCGAGCCCTTCTGCCAGCCTTGCTCAGTGTTAGCTAGTCGTCAACCATCTGCCTTGGCCAGATGACAGCAGGCAACTGTCGCCAAGCACAGAGTAAGACGCAAATTACGACATCATGGCAAGCAGGACCCCCTCCTTTTTAGACACTCACAGCCAGTGTCTCCTTGTATGTTGAGGGTAGCTGCAGTTAGAGTCTTAAACTGTAATGCTCATTGGGAATGACAGAGGGCCAGAGTTTGAGGACCTTCCTGTGAGAGGAAGCCAGAACAAAGGATACATTGCCAAAAGCACCCTGGCCGGATCGATGGGTTCCACCCCCACGAACCCTCGGGATACGAGCGACGGCTCTACCGGTACCCCAGGATTCAGCACTGGTCTGATGCCCTGAAAGAGACAAAAGCACACTGCGTGAAGCGTTCTGGCTCCTGAGTAGGTTAGACCACCACGTTCTGAAGGAATTAAAAGCCAGCATCAGAACTTCCACTGTTATCAGAAAACTCAAAAACACGGACCAATGAAGTGGAATTTCATCATTTCTGTATGGCACATTTTTCATAACTACTTTAGTTTTAAAGGGTAAATATTTAACCCCCTGACTTAAGTCCTAGAACTTACAAAATCCTAAATAAAACCCTAAACCCCCTGAAATTGTTACCCCTGTTAGCATGTACAGAACTTAGCAAAGCTGCGTAATTAATGCACTAAGACTTCGATCGGCTCTCCAAAGCCTCATTTGGAAAGGATGCCCAGCTCTGCACGTTGCCTCCATATACTTTATCACGGTGGATCTTACGTCAACTCACAACACAAAGAACCACAATTTAACGCTCTTGCCCTGAAACCACCTGCTTTCACTCCTTTGACAGTCATCAAGAAGCAATGTCTATAATTGCTAGCGACCGTTATTCTGAAATCTCCTGGAAAGGTCAAAGATGTTCTTTTCTTTGCAGCTCTTACCTGCGAGCTCGCTGACAGCATAGGGTTGCCTGTTGTTCTTCCGCAAATTGGTGTGAACAAAGTTCACAATGTCAGGGCGGATGGGAGCCTTGAATACAGCAGGCATGGTGACATTTTTACCTGACACTTCTCCCTTCTCGGAGTACACAGACACTAGCGGACGAGTACAAGCCTGTGGGGTGAAAGATAGTCCCGTCAGTCACAAGCGAGTTGTGTTACGCCTTCTCTTCAACAGCACAAATATTGCTCAGTCCCAAGAGGTCTTCAGCTCAACCGCGGCAGTGTGCGGACAGCAGGCAACTGTCCCTGACCGCTAGATAAGACGCAAATTACAACATCACAGCAATATTTGCATTCACCTACAGGCAATTTGCACGCATACACAGTGCAGTCAAACTGAGTATCCATTTACCTACTTCGCAGCTTCTCCAAGCATAAAATCCTCTTTGCTAAGCAGTGTTACTGATAGTTTACAAATTCCACATTGCTAAAGAGATTGCAAAGAGTTATGCTAGAGTGCACCTGTGAACCATCAGTGAGGGCTTTACAATCTTTCAAAATAAGGGAGAGCATTAAATTGGTGATTCTGATGGATTCCAAACACAAGGGTTTCAGAAATATTCATGTTTTAACAGTTACAATTCAGACCCTTTGGAGGCTGTAAGATCAATGGCCCTTGGTAGGGCTTATCTTCCATGAATGTCTGGTGTCTTTTAAAAAGAGGCTTAGGCCAGCAGCTACCTCATCTTGGGCACTGCACCAGAAACTCTCCACCACGATCAGGAGTTGCAGGTCTCTCCAATTCTAATATACATCCACGGAACGCTCTATCGCACCACCGACATTACGGCTTATCTGCTCAACTTGCTGGCTCATAAGAGCTGTTTGTATTGTTGCTTTGAGCCTGGTTTTCGATAACAGATTTAGATCTGATCCCACCTTTCTTCTTCACTGCCAACTCCAGAGGCAATAGATCTTTACAGCCCTGTGCTAAGAGGCAGCATCAAGGGAACACCTGGGCCTCTGTGCCCTCTTCATTTGGCCCTCCAGACCAACTGATCGGCACGTGCCCATTCCTTTTGCCCTTTTCTCTCTTTTTAATTAGTTGCTCTAACGTTATCTTTTTCTATCTAAAGAAGTCCTGTAAAACAAAAACCATGCTGTAAAATCAATAAAAGGCATTACATTGGGATTAAACAGATTCATGAAACACAGGCCCACCAGGCATGGTGACTCAAGGGAATGTCCATATTCAACCCCTGAATCCCAATTCCAGGACTCAAGATCAGGGAAAAGCCTTAGCCTCTCTGCCCTGTTTAGCTGGCCCTCCAGAGAACCTGGTTGGCCACAATGTGAGACAGGATGCTGGACTAGATGGACCCTCCCTGGTATGACCCAGCAGGGCTCTTCTTGTGTTCTTATGAAGGCCTCGGCCTCTCTGCCTTGTTGTTGGCCCTCCAGAGGAACTGGTTGGCCACTGTGTGAGACAGGAGGCTGGACTAGATGGACCCTCACTGGTCAGATCCAGCAGGGTTCTTCTGAAGGCCTCAGCCTCTCTGCCCTGTTGATGGCCCTCCAGAGGAACTGGTTGGCCACTGCGTGAGACAGGATGCTGGACTAGATGGACCCTCCCTGGTCTGACCCAGCAGGCTCTTCTTGTGTTCTTATAATAATAATAATAATAATAATAATATTTTATTTTTATATCCCGCCCTCCCCGCCGAGGCGGGCTCAGGGCGGCTAACAGACATGGGAATCCCATGAATCATAAAACAATATAGACAATTATAAATATCAAGTACAGTAAAATTATTTAAAAATTAATACATATAAAATAGGTGCTAAATGCTGTAGTCGTAATGTCCACAAGATGACTAGCTGTCCATTAATCAGATTAGTTGGGTTCCATCTCAAAAGCCAGCTGAAAGAGACATGTTTTGCAAGCCCTGCGGAACTGGTTCAAGTCCCGCAGGGCTCGCACCATCTCCGGGAGATCGTTCCACCAACGAGGGGCTATCACCGAGAAGGCCTGCTCCCTAGTGGCCCTTAGCCTGGCTTCTCTTGGCCCAGGGATTGTCAGTAAGTTCTGTGAGCTGGATCTCAGTGCTCTCTGGGGCCTCAGCCTCCCCGCCTTGTTGTTGGCCCTCGAGAGGAACTAGTTGGCCACTGTGTTAAAGAAGATGTTAATCTAGATGGACTCTTCTTACATTCTGACCTAACTCTGCAATAGTTAAGCCCAGCTTTCCACCCCTGCAGCAGATAGAAGTCATCAGCAACATCCTCCCACTCCTGCCCAGAAAGTTAACAACCTTTTTAACCTACTAGGCAATCCCCCTCCTCCAGCTACCATTTGCAACGCAAATTGCACTAAAACATTCTCAAAGGTCTCCATTTGACCCCAAAGACCAGACAAACCCTTGCTGATCTGATCCAGAGAGGCTCTTTTCGTGTTCTTAAACAGGGGTGACCAAACGGTGGCTTTGGAGCCACATGTGGCTCTTTCACATTGTGTGGGCTCTCGAAGCCCCCACCGCCCCATCAGCTGGCTTGGAAAAAGCATTTCAAGTTAAAAGTTGCTTTCTTCCCACCTCTCCCTCCCTCCTTCCTGTCTTGTGGGCTCTCAAACATCTGACATTCATTCTATGCCGCTCTTAACATTAAGCAAGCTTGGTCATCCATGGACCAGACAAACCTTCGCTGGCCTGATCCAGAGAGGCTCTTTTCGTGGCTCTGGAGCCACATGTGGCTCTTCCACATTGTGTGGGCTCTCAAAGCCCCCACCACCCCTTCAGCTGGCTTGGAAAAGGCATTTCAAGTTAAAAGTTGCTTTCTTCCCACCTCTCCCTCCCTCCCCCCATCCTGTCTTGTGGGCTCTCAAACATCTGACATTCATTCCATGCGGCTCTTAGCATTAATGGACCAGACAAACCTTGGCTGGCCTGATCCAGAGAGGCTCTTTTCGTGTTCTTAAACAGGGGTGACCAAACGGTGGCTTTGGAGCCACATGTGGCTCTTTCACATTGTGTGGGCTCTCGAAGCCCCCACCGCCCCTTCAGCTGGCTTGGAAAAGGCATTTCAAGTTAAAAGCTGCTTTCTTCCCACCTCTCCCTCCCTCCCCCCATCCTGTCTTGTGGGCTCTCAAACATGTGACATTCATTCTATGCCGCTCTTAACATTAACCAAGCCTGGCCATCCATGGACCGGACAAACCCTCGCTGGCCTGATCCAGAGAGGCTCTTTTCGTGTTCTTAAATAGGGGTGATCAAACGGTGGCTTTGGAGCCACATGTGGCTCTTTCACATTGTGTGGGCTACTGAAGCCCCCACCGACCCTTCAGCTGGCTTGGAAAAGGCATTTCAAGTTAAAAGTTGCTTTCTTCCCACCTCTCCCTCCCCCCATCCTTCCTGTCTTGTGGGCTCTCAAACATGTGACATTCATTCTATGCCGCTCTTAACATTAACCAAGCTTGGCCATCCATGGACCAGACATACCCTCGCTTCAGCTGGCTTGGAAAAGGCCTTTCAAGTTAAAAGTTGCTTTCTTCCCACCTCTCCCTCCTTCCTGTCTTGTGGGCTCTCAAACATCTGACATTCATTCTATGCGGCTCAACATTAATGGACCAGACAATCCTTGGCTGGCCTAATGCAGAGGCTCTTTTCGTGTTCTTAAACAGGGGTGACCAAACGGTGGCTTTGGAGCCACATGTGGCTCTTCCACATTGTGTGGGCTCGTGAAGCCCCCACCGCCCCAGCAGCTGGCTTGGAAAAGGCATTTCAAGTTAAAAGTTGCTTTCTTCCTATCTCTCCCTCCCTCCTTCCTGTCTTGTGGGCTCTCAAACATCTGACATTCATTCCATGCGGCTCTTAGCATTAATAGACCAGACAAACCTTGGCTGGCCTGATCCAGAGACTCTTTTCATTTCTTAAACAGGGGTGATCAAACGGTGGCTTTGGAGCCACATGTGGCTCTTTCACATTGTGTGGGCTCTCGAAGCCCCCACCGCCCCATCAGCTGGCTTGGGAAAGGCATTTCAAATTAAAAGTTGCTTTCTTCCCACCTCTCCCTCCCTCCATCCTGTCTCGCGGGCTCTCAAACATCTGACATTCATTCCATGCGGCTCTTAGCATTAACGGACCAGACAAACCTTGGCCGGCCTGATCCAGAGAGGCTCTTCTAATGCACTCCAATGGCAAGGCCGAGGCTGCCCGGCTGGCAACTGATCCCCTCCAGCCTACGCAGCCCACTTCCGCCCCGCGTCCCTCCTCCATCCCCAGGCCTCCCCCAAACCGGAGTTGGCATCCCCTCCAGGGCGCCTCGCCTTCCCCGCCACGCGGCCTCCGCTCCTCCCCGCCAAGATGGCGCCGGGCCGGCGGGCAGGCCTCCCTCCTCCCCTCCCTGCTGCTCTCCGCGGAGGCCCCCCGCCGCCCTCGCCCCGCCTGGCCCTTCGCCTCCCCAGGCCCGCCCCTGCCCCCTTCCCGCAGCCTCCGGCCTCTCTCACCATGACGGCGGCGCCGAGCGGAGGAGCCCCTCACGCTGCCTTCTGCCTCCGCCTCGGCCCAGCCGGAAAAGGAAGGACTTCTCACCGCCGCGCTCTATCCCTCGTCGCCTTCCCCCGACCGAGAGCTCCGCCTCCACTCCCGGCGCCTCAGAGAGTCCCCTCTTCGGCGCCTCGGAGTGTTTGTCGCGCCTTCTCCTGCCTCTTCTGAGGGAAATCGCGGCTCGTTCCGCGCCCTTCGCGCCGCCTCGCTTCGGGAAAGCCTGGGGTTTATTTTTTAACAGGGGAGAAGCGGTCCTCCTCACCGTGGCGGATGGATTCTGCGAAGAAGTTCTGGCGCGGCTTTCGGTTGCGGCTGGAGAGGGGAAGGGGTTGGTGCGCATGCGCGGGCAGGCGTTTGGCTGGAGGGAGCAGCGATGGGGTCCCGGCGGGAGCTGCAGCGGGAGGCGGCCCTTCGGCTTTGGGGCTTCGTCAAGCTGTGAGCGCGTCCCACTTTTTTCAAAGCATAACTTTTCCAGAACAACCTTTGTGTCCTGTAGCATTTGCAAAATTTTGGCAAGGTTTTATTCAAGGGATAAGCTTTCGTGTGCATGCACACTTCATCAGGTGCTAACATTTATTTTGCAAGGTTTTATGGTGCTACCTGAAGAAGTGTGCATGCACCTGAAAGCTTGCACCAGGGATACAACCTCTTTGGTGTTCAAGGTGCCTCTGGACTCTAAATAAATTTTAGATTCAGGGGGTCTGAAGCAGCAGGACAAAATTGGAGGCCAGGGGCTCCTGTAAGACCAACAACGTTTTATTCAAAATATAAGCTTTCGTGTGCATGAAAACTTCATCAGATACAGTGGAACAGAATTTCCTCCACCATTGCATGGGTGGGGTGGGGTGGGGGCTGATTGTCAGGACTAGAGTCAAAATGCAAAACTGCTGGGGGAGATCCTAGCTGAGATGCGATGTAAGAAAGATCTGCGGATGGCAGCGAATTAGTGTACAAATGCAGAAGCTAACAAGGACACAAACACAATTAAAGATTTTTTTTTTAAACTTAAAACATGCTTAAAACATTAGCACTTATTGGCCTTAAAAGTGCTTTGTATTTCTCCCATGGGATCCAGGGAACTGGGCAAAGGAAGCTCTAGCTCTCTCCTTCTTTCCCCAGGGGATCAGGAGGGGGAGGAGCCTCAGCCAATAGAAGGAACACAGACTTCGCTCAGTGGCTTCGCTGTGGGATTAAGGGAGCCTGGCAAAGCAAGCTCTCCCTCCCCACCTTCTTCCCCGAAGGAGAAGCCTCAGCCAGTGGAGAAAATAGAGGTTTTGCTCTACAGCTCCTTTGCGACTGAGCAAGCCTGGCAGAGCAGAAGGAAGCAAGAGAGGGAGAAGGAAGCAGATGACAGCTAGTTGTTCAGAGGCCTGATAGGAGCCCTCTGGGGGCCTTTGCCCCCTGAGCCACATGTTTGACACCCCTGCTTTATATGTTAGTCTTCTACTTTAACGTGTTTATTGTTCCTCTGTCCCCCCCCCGCCCCCAGCCCGAAGAATTCAATCAAAACATGTTGTGATCTCGAAACTTAGCTTGAGGAGCAATAGAGCAAGTGACAGACTCAGCATTTATTGCCTTGTGACACTCTCACCATCATTCTACAATTTGACATGTTTACTTCCTTTTTTTGTTTTCCCATGGAAACGCTATCCAGGCCAAACTTGTTATTCTTTCAGTATGTTAATCTCACTATTTTGCCATTGGACTCTAATACTGTACTACTTTGCATGCTTAGCCACTGCCCTACAGCTATATGTGGCATTGCTCACTGTACTCCATTTCATTGCCTGACGAAGCGTGCATGCACATGCAAGCTTACATTCTGAATAAAATCTTGTTGGTTTTAAAGGACTGCTGGGCTCCAGCTTTGTCCAGAAACTTAGCTTGTTGTGTCTCTCTAGTCTTGGCATATGTCAAAAACATCTTCGTTAAGTCGTATGCTAGTTTGCCGTTTGCTTGTGTAGCTGCATCTGTCTTATATATATGAACTGTTAACTTCCACTTCTATGTATCTGAGGAAGTGGGCGTGTGCATAAAAGCTCATACCTTGAATAAAATCTTGCTGGTGTTAAAGGTGCCTGACTGGACTCTAACTTTGTTCAACCGATGTGGGAGCAAGGTTTGAGTCCAGTGGGCACGTACAAGGGAAATAAGGTTCATTTCTGGGTACAAGCAAGAACTGAGAAACAGATTTCCTAAGGAGGGTGGAAATGGGGGACAGGAGGAGATGGGATTTGGAGAGAAGCCAGACTCTTAACTATGAGCTAAGGGCCTGGTGCTGCCCTCAACTGTAGGCCTGAAGGAACAACTCTGTTTTACAGGCCCTACAGAATTGTACCAGCTTTTTTTCTTCAGGACAGCCCTGTGAGGTAGTCCAGCCTGAGACACAGTGGAATTTGTGGCCAGAGAATGTCATGATGGTCAAAGGAAGAAATAGCTTGAAAAGAGGGTTAGATAGATTCATGGAAGATAAGTCTATCAATGGCTACCAGCCAGGGTGATTGAGGCAGTCAACCTCTGAATCCCAGAACCAGGAGGCAACAGGGGAAGGCCTCGGCCTTGGCCTCTGTGCCCTCTTGTTGGCTATCCAGAGGACCTGGTTGGCCACTGCATGAGACAGGATGATGGACTGGGTGGACCTTCATTGGTCTGATTCAGCAGGGCTCTTCTGAGGTTCTCATTGGGGGCTGGTGACTTTGCCTATCCTACCTCACAGGGTTGTTGTGGAGATAAAATGGAGGAAGGAAGAATGTTGTAAGCTACTTTGGGTCCTAGGTGAGGGGATGCATGAAGCAAATAAAGCTAAAGTAGACTTGCTTACTCTTAAATGAGGGCCCAAAGCCATAGAGCCCCTCTTCCAAAGCAGGCATTTTCTCCAGGTGAAGTGAGCTGTCACCTGGAGATCCGTTGTTACAAGTACTCCCTTTAAGCTGTGGAGTCTCGTGAGCAAAAACTCTGCTTTGTGAGCTATTGGCATTGAAGCTGTGAGCTGCTGCATAAAGTAGTTGGCTCTGGGGCCATTTTTTCCCTAAGCTAAAGACAAAAGTGTGTGAGCCGGAGGCTAAAAAAACTGTGAACTATCTCACACTAACTCATCTTAGAGGGAACACTGGTTGTTAACCCCAGGAGATTAAAAACTGTTCTGTTCGCCGGATCTTTTTCTTGAGTAATTTATTTATTCAAAGCAATCATTAGCCACATCTGTTCCTTAGAGAGCTTATGATGCCTTATAAATAAAATCCATAAAGTAGAGTATATAAAAGCAAAATTTAAAACCACAATTCAGGACTACTTTAATCAAACGTGATCCTAAATAAAACTGTCTTCTGTTGTCTCCTAAAGACTGGAGGGGGGTGGGTGTGACAGATAAACCTTCCAAGGAATTTTGTTGTTCTTCTGGCTTTTGACTTAACAGTGCCATCGAAAGCACAGTTAACACCCTCTTCAGACTACAATAAACATGTAATTCTGCTTAGGGTGGCACTGTTAATCTACTTTACCATACAGTTTTCTTGTATTTGCTTGTTCTTTTTATCTACTTATTTCCCTTGAGTGAAAAGAAGGAGTAGAAATGTTTTCAACAAGCTAAATATTCCCTGTGGCCCTTCTAGCACCATTTCTTTCCCCAAAATTTGACCAAAAATAACGGTGATCAGGTTGTAAGGATTTCTGTTGGAAACAGAAACACTTGCAGTTTTTAAGCAGCGGCTGGGCAACACTTGTCAGGGATGCGCTAGGTTGATCCTGCATTGAGCAGGGGGTTGGACTAGATGGCCTCTAGGGCCCCTTCCAGCTGTGTGATTCTAGGATTCTATGACTGTTGTTTAGGGAGGGAAAAGCAAGTAATGAAAATAAATGTTTTGATATGTTTCAGACTATTTGAAGAAGGAAAGAAAAATAGCAACAAAGGACCATTTATCTTTGAGGTACAATTTCTTCATGCGGAAGTTTGTTTGATAGAAGGCAATGTAATGGGGGGGGAGCTCCTTTGTCTGTGATTTCTTTTCTAAACTTGGTAAATGTGTTAAAATGGGAGAGGGAGAAAAATAGTTAATTTCATCAGTGAGTTTTTAAAATGCAGTTCTTCCAGGTTCCGGAAATAAGTATTCAGTCAATTGGAAATTAGCTAAAAGACGTTTCACTTTCTCCTCTGGAAGTTACAGCTGTAAGCTACTGTGTCTGGTTATTGGCATGAAATCTGACATGAGTACTTGTAAGGAAACTTTTGTTTTGCTAAGGCTGAATGTTGCTTCTTTGTTCATTTCCACTATTTTTCTTATTTTAAGTTGTTTGATGTGGCCTTGGTGGCTATTTCCCTAAGAGGTACTATCTTTTGTTAGTAAAGAACCATATAAACATAGTCTCTTGATAGATCTAGGTGGGCACCTGTGTTGGTCTGAAGCAGGGTCGGCTAAACTGTGGCTTGGGAGCCACATGTGGCTCTTTCACACAAATTGTGTGGCTCTTGAAGCCCCCACCTCCCTATTGGCCAGCTTGGAGAATCTCTTCACCAAGCCAGTCAGAGGTTTGGAGAATGCATTTAAAGTTGCTTTCTTTCTACCTCTCTCTCCCCACCTTCCTTCCTTCCTTCCTTCCTTCCTTCCTTCCTTCCTTCCTTCCTTCCTTCCTTCCTTCCTTCCTTCCTTCCTTCCTTCCTTCCTTCCTAGTTAGAACTGTTTGATTACCTTATAGCCATAACCATCTCAGTGCCCTCTAAAAAAAAGCTGTAGTATGAAAAAAAAACGTTTATTTTCCCAGATGGATACACAAGGGTATCTGCTTGACGAAGGATGTACAAACCCGCTCGAGAACTTCTGGAACAGAACTGGGGTGATGGTTGTTCTGGAGAAAGCGGTAAGAAGGCTATCCCAGTTTCAAGGTGTTGTGCTTCTACTGGTAGGAATAGTCATCTCTGTAACACGGTTGCTTACTCACATAGGTTTCATGTGTACAAACCGAGGAACCAGAGGAGCAGAAGACAGACGTGTGTCTCTCTGAGGATTCTTCCAAAGAGTGCCCTGTACTGCGTGGCTTATCTATTTCAAGAGCAAGGTGTGTGTGAGACTCCTAATTTAAATCTTTCTGCTCGTTGATAAGAGTTTAGGGTTCTTTTGTCTTCGATGCTGATTACTGCTTATAATACTAATCAGTTGAATATAGAAACAAATGCTTGGCATTTTTTGTGCATACCTTTTTCATCAGATAGTGAAAACAAATCTTAGTAGATGATCATTTATGGATTCTTTAATGTACGTTAACTCAGTACTTACTATTCAGCATGCAAAACTGAATGATTTCGGTTGGCTTTTGGAGGGTTACCATGTGTTTGGGCTGTTTTAATACAGCTATGGCAATAGCCATGTATTTTACAGTTAAGACGTTATATTTATTTGTTTTTATGTTATAAGTTGCCACAAAACCCTTTAGGTGAGTGGCGACTAAAAGAATCTAATAAATAAAATAAATTTTAAAATAGTACAACCCCACTAGTTTTTATTAGCTCAATGCCAGTCATGATTTTTTTTTTAGTTTTTAGGATAGACTAATCAGGGGTGGAATTAGAGCTGGAGCTCCTTTGCATATTAGGCCACACACCCCTGATGTAGCCAATCCTTCAAGAGCTCACAAAGAAGAGCCTAGTACAACCCCACTAGCTTTTATTAGCTCAATGCCAGTTATGTATTTTCTAGTTTTTAGCATAGACTAATATTGTAGGTGGAATCTTACGTCCAAATGTTGAATGCCGTGCTACGTTATGAGATGGAAATATTTGTGAGCAGATCCAAGAAGAAGAATAGGTCTTTATACCCTGCTTTTCTCTGCCTTAAGGAGTCTCAGAGTGGCTTCCAATCTCCTTCCCTTCCTCTCCCCACAACAGGTACTTTGTGAGGTAGGTGGGGCTGAGAGAGTTCTGAGAGAACTGTGACTGGCCCAAGGTCACCCAGCTGGCTTCATGCAGAGGAGGAGGAGTGGGGAATCAAGCCCAGCTTTCCAGACTACAGTCCACCACTCTTAATCACTACACTAGACTGGCTCTGTTAATTTTGCTTATTGGCAGTTACTTATCCAGTCTCATACGTTTACCATTTCCCCCTCCGCAGGCAGCTCATTTCATTCTATACGATGTCACAAAATCCGGACATGGGCGATGTAAAAACGAGCAATTCGGTGCAGCCTCCTCCGCTGTGGGTGCGGTGTGATGGCACAGACCCTCAACAAACGATCTGGCTGGGGGCTGAGCCCCACTCCGCTGGAAACGACATTACTGGGATGACTCTGCATACAGTTATCAGCAACGGTAAGGCGTTCTCTGGGAGAAGCCCTTCCCAGCATTTTCCTTCTCAGGTCTGAATAAGACCAGGATGGGCGGTTGCGGTCAGTATTGCCTCTAAGCCGGGAGAGTCGAACTCATTTGTTATGAGGGCCGAATCTGACAAATGAGACCTTGCTGGGCTGAGCCATGTCGGGTTGGGCCGGGCCATGTGTGTACCTATTTACAATTAGCAGAGATATAAACTTTATAAAGGACACAGACAAACACAAAGATTAAAAAAAAACACCTTAAAACATCCTTAAAATATTCGCATTTGGTCTTAAAAGTGCTTTCTTTGCATTTCTCTCATAGGGGCCAGGAAACTGGGCAAGGAAAGTTCTGGCTCTTTCCTTCCTTCCCCAGGGGACCAGGAGGGGGAGGAGTCTCAGCCAACAGAAGAAAGAGAGGCTTGGCTCAGTAGCAAGCTCTCGCTCTCCCCCTTCCTTCCCAAGGGAGGAGCCTCAGCCAATGGAGAAAACTGTTTTGCTCTGTAGCTCCTGTGCAATTGAGCAAGCCTGGCAAAGCAAGCTGTGATGCAGAAGGAGGCAAGAGAGAGGGAGAAGGAAGCAGATGACAGCCAGTTGCTTGGGGGCCTGATAGGAGCCCACTGGTGGCCTTATTTGACTCCCGGACCGCATGTTTGACACCCCTGCTCTAAGCTGTGGAGCCTTGTGAGCAAAAATTCTACTTTGTGAGCTACTGGCATTAAAGTTGTGAGCTGCTGCATGAATTAGCTTGCCCTGGGGCCATTTTTCTTGAGCTAAGACAAAAATGTGTGAGCAGAAGGCTAAAAAACTCTGAGCCTGGCTCACACAAACTCAGCTTAGAGGGAACATTGGTTATGTTTGTCTGTAACAGGAGAAAAGAGCAGGAGTCCAGGAGCGCCTTCAAGACTAACAGACTAACTGGAGAGCCAGTTTGGTGTAGTGGTTAAGTGCGCGGACTCTTATCTGGGAGATCTGGGTTTGATTCCCCACTCCTTCACTTGCCCCTGCTGGAATGGCCTTGGGTCAGCCATAGCTCTCGTAGCAGTTGTCCTTGAAAGGGCAGCTTCTAGGAGAGCTCTCTCAGCCCCACCTACCTTACAGGGTGTCTGTTTTGGTGGGGGGGGGAGAGGTAAAGGAGATTGTGACCGCTCTGAGACTCTGAGATTCATAGTATAGGAAAGGGAAAAAAGGAAAGGTCCCCTGTGCAAGCACCAGTCATTTCCAACTGTGGGGTGATGTTGCTTTCACGTTTTCATGGCAGACTTTTTACGAGGTGGTTTGCCATTGCCTTCCCCAGTCATCTAAGCTTTCCCTCCAGCAAGCTGGGTACTCATTTTACCGACCTCGGAAGGATGGAAGGCTGAGTCAACCTCGAGCCGGCTACCTAAAAACTCAGCTTCCACCGGGGATCGAACTCAGGTCGTGAGCAGAGCTTAGAACTGCAGTACTGCAGCTTTAACACTCTGCGCCACGGGGCTCTTCACTCAGAGTATAGAGCGGAATATAAATCCAATTTCTTCTTCTAACACAAATTGTGGCCGGGGAGGAGTTTTTGTGGTTCAGTGCTCACTTCTTCAGATATGAAGTATTGCAAATTTTCCCATTCTTCTTGATTTTACTGTTAGCAAGAGTGATGATATTGGGATCTGCTCATGATAGCATCTTATCACAAGGGTTGTCAGAGCTGTCCCGTAAGCAAAGCCTGAGGGAAACATGGTCTTGATGCCAATTGTGATCTTCTCTGCTAAATTCCAGTTCTCTCTTTCTCAGGCCCTTTGTCAAATAAAAATTGCTCTGCAGATTTGGAAGAATTAAAAGAGAGCCATCGAAGAAGACATCACTGTCATGGGGTAAGTTCTTCCTTGTATTTCGTTCGCCTACGGCTGGGAAGTTCCCAAGTACCCAGTTGCCTTGGTTCTTAAAATTGATGCTGGTGCTAAAAAGCAGAGTCCGCTGTAGGCCCAATACCTAACAGTGCCGCTTTAGCAGAGTCACACCTGTCTAAGTCCGTTGCTGCCAATGAACTCAGAAATGCAAAATTCTGCTCAGGTATCTGTAGAAGTGAGCAGTGGTTCATGAAGGCTTCTCCCCTACCATAATTCTTTTCAGTCATGACGGTGCTTTGGAATTCTTTCTCTTTTCTTTAGCTAGAGGCAGACTAAGTGGCCACGTGTCTTGATCTATTGGCTTAGGATCATAATGTAAATCTGAATCTGGTTTGCAATAATTCATGTGCCTTGATAATGCAGTCATTCCATAGTTAAAAATGCATTTTGGGGGATTGATATTAGGAGGGCTCCTATCAGGCCCCTGAGCAGCTGGCTGTCATCTGCTTCCTTCTCACTCTCTCTTGCTTCCTTCTGCATAACAGTTTACTTTCCAAGGCTTGCTCAATTGCACAGGAGCTACAGAGCAAAGCCTCTATTTTCTCTATTGGCTGAGGTTCCTCCCTTGGGGAGAGGGGGGGAGGCAGAGCTTGTTTTTCCAAGCTCTCTCAATCGCACAGCAGAGCTACCAAACCAAGCCTCTCTCCCTTCTATTGGCTGAGGCTCCCCCCCAGTTCCCTGGGAAAGGAAGGAAAGAGTTCTAAGGGACTTCCAGGATCCCTGGCCAAACTGGCCTGGAGAAGGATGGCTTTCTGATTTATATTAATAAATATGATAGTACGTTTTATATCTTTCTGATCCTTTGTTAATTCTAGTTGAGAATGAAAGGTTTTGCCTCTTATAAGTTCCTCGGAGACATCTTGCTGGACTCCTATTCCCTGGAGGACACCTCCTCTCCCCCGGAGAGAAATATATATGTGGACTTTGCTTGGAACGATGTGACAGAGATTCTGCAGACACCTCCACCCAATTCTGTTGTTACTCTGGTAGGGAAAACAACCTTTGCCATTTCACTGTAGTTACAGAACAAGAGTGTTGAAACCAGGGGTGGAATTCTAGCAGGAGCTCCTTTGCATATTAGGCCACACACCCTTGATGTAGCCAATCCTCCAAGAGCTTACAAGGCTCTTTTTTGTAAGCTCTTGGAAGATTGGCTACATCAGGGGTGTATGGCCTAATATGCAAAGGAGCTCCTGCTAGAATTCCACCCCTGGTTGAAACTGTGGTGTTAATTCTGGAACAAAGCAAGGATATTTCTTATCCGTAAAACCATTTAGTGTAGTGGTTATGTGTGCGGACTTGTTTGTTCATTTGATTTTAATATGGTCAACGAGCAGCCCAAATCAGAAAAAAAATTTAAAGGCTAAAGAACAAAGCTAAAATACTTACAAAATATTCCAATATCGCATAAGATTACAGTAGGAAAAAGGGTATATAAAACAGCAATTAAAATTTGGCTTCAGAACATAATATATCTTTGTAAACTTTATATAGAATGGAAAAAAAACTTGCACAAAGACCTGTAATCTGTGGGTTCACTCCCATTAGAAACTTCCTAAAAAAGGTAAAGGTAGTCTCCTGTGGAGCAGCAGTCATTTCCGACTCTGAGTGATGTCGCATCACGACGTTTTCATGACAGACTTTTTACGGGGTGGTTTGCCGTTGCCTTCCCAGTCATCTACACTTTTCCCCCAGCAAGCTGGGGACTCCTTTTACCAACCTCGGAAGGATGGAAGGCTGAGTCAACCTCAAGCCAGCTACCTGAACTCAGCTTCCACTGGGATCAAACTCGGGTTGTGAGCAGAGCTTAGGACTACAGTACTGCAGCTTTACCACTCTGCGCCTCGGGGCTCTAGAAACTTCCTAGTGACCTCAAAAGACTGGAATGGCCCTGAAATCTACTAATTATTAAGGGGCTAATTAACCTTGCCCATATCTCCTGGTAAAGTTGGCACGAGAGGAGAAGATGTTCCACAGCTTTGGTGGCCCCTGCTCCACAAGGGCAGATCCTCTCATTCTGAGGAATCTTTACGACTTCTAAGACTGCTTACTGGCTATTTATCACTATTTACCTGCAGAAGTTTTCTTTTGTCTTGCTGGCTCGTTATCGGGCAGTTTCCCAGCTGGCGAAATGCGTGGATTGTAATCTTGGGAGAACTGGGTTTGATTCCCCTCTCTTCCGCATGCACCTGCTGAGTGACCTTGGGTCAGCCATAACTCTCTCAGAGTTGTTCTGCTTAAGAGCAGTTCTCTCAGAGCTCTCTCAGCCCCACCTACCATGCAGGGTGTCTGTTGTGGGGAGGGGAAGGGAAAGGAGATTGTAGGCCGCTCTGAGACTCCGAGTGAAGGGCAGGGTAAAAATCCAGTCTCGTCCTCCATTTTCTCCCCCTCCCCCAGTTCCCCCGATGAGCATTGATTATAAAATGGTTTTGGCCGGAAGGCTCAGTTTAGGTATGTCCAAATACAGATGGGTGTTGGGATGAGCACTAGTGCCAGTAACTTTAAAAGGGGAGCAGACAGATTCAAGGGGGATCATGGGGGATGCCAGGTTATCAGTGACTCTGAGCCAAGCTGACAAAATCACATTAAAATATTTATTTATTTATTTATTTATTTATTTATTTCATTTATATCCCGCCCTCCCCCACCACGGCAGGCTCAGGGCGGCTAACAACATTCTACAATCATACAATAACAAGTAAAACCTTAAAATTACAATATAGAGCAATAAAACATTAAAATATTAAGTTAAAACCAATCCAGTAATACAGTTGTGGTGCGGTATAGATCTTTAGACCGCATTGGCGGACCCTTGGTTACCGTTTTTCCTAGCAGTCCGAGTATGCTAATTTAAAAAGGGTGGTCTTGCAGGCCCTGCGGAACTGTTCAAGGTTCCGCAGGGCCCGCACCTCCTCTGGGAGTCGGTTCCACAGGGTAGGGGCCGCGATCGAAAAGGCCCGTGCTCTGGTACTCTGATATTTAATTTCCTTCGGCCCAGGGACAGTCATTAGGTTTTTCCCGGTTGACCTCAGTGCTCTCTGGGGTTCGTATGGGGAAAGACGGTCCCTCAGGTAGACAGGTCCTCGGCCATATAAGGCTTTAAAGGTAACGACCAACACTTTGTACTGGACCCGGTATATAATCGGCAGCCAGTGCAGTTCACGTAGCCCCGGCTGTATATGTTCCCGTTTTGGGAGTCCCAACAACAGCCTGGCCGCCGCGTTCTGCACTAGCTGCAATCTCCGGGTCTGGCACAGAGGTAGCCCCAAGTAGAGGGCATTACAGTAGTCTAGTCTTGAGGTGACCGTTGCGTGGATCACTGTTGCGAGGTCCCGGCGCTCAAGGAAAGGGGCCAGCTGCCTTGCCCGCTTCAGATGGAAGAATGCTGACTTGGCAGTGGCTGCTATCTGGGCCTCCATCAATAGTGAAGGCTCCAGTAAAACACCCAGACTCTTTACCTGGCGCGCTGCTTTCAATGGCGCACCATCAAAGGTCGGGAGAGCTATTTCCCTTCCCAGAGCGCCGCGACCCACGCATAGGACCTCTGCAGGACTTGTTTTGTAGCAACTCCTTTGTTTTGTATGCAACTCCTTTGCATATTAGGCCACACCCCCTTCTTGTAGCCAATCCTCCAAGAACTTACAGGACCGTTAGTCCAGGGCCTACTGTAAGCTCCAGGAGGATTGGCTACATCAAGGAGGTGTGGCCTAATATGCAAAGGAGTTCCTGCTACCAAAAAAAGCCCTGAAAATATGTAATTGGTAAACGAATAGTTTCCGGCTCAACATTAGGAAGAACTTCCTGACCGTTACAGCGATTCCTAGTGGAACAGGCTTCCTTGGGAGATGGTGGGTTCTCCTTCCTTGGAGGTGTTTCAACAGAGGCTAGATGGCCATCTGACAGCAATGAAGATCCTGTGAATTTAGGGGGAGGTGTTTGTGAGTTTCCTGCATTGTGCAGGGGGTTGGACTAGATGACCCTGGAGGTCCCTTCCAACTCTATGATTCTATGAATGTAATGCTTTTTATTGCAGCCAAAATGATCATGGCAGAATGTCAAGAACTTGTATTTTAACATGGCTGAACAGTCTGATAGCTAGAAAAGTTAACTGAACTGAACGGGGTTGGTGCTTCTGAGAGAAAGAAGGCAAATTACAAGAAACCAGTTACATCAATTTTTGCAAATTGGTGGAAACGAAATCGGTGGAAACTTTTCTTTGACTTTGGAAATAGAAACAGGTTAACGACTGATAAAAGTAATTGCTCATGTCTGTGGATTGTATGTACTGTGTTGCAATATGTTTAGCATCTTAAGGACAGTGAAGTGGTTAATTTACATTAATAGATCAATAGAAAAAGAAGATATTGGATTTATATCCCACCCTATACTTTGAATCTCAGAGTCGTCACAATCTCCTTTATCTCTCCCCCTCCCCACAACAGACACCGTGTGAGGTAGGTGGGGCTGAGAGAGCTCTTACAGCAACTGCCCTTTCAAGGACAACTCCTACGAGAGCTATGGCTGACCCAAGGCCATTCCAGCAGCTGCAAGTGGAGGAGGGGAGAATCAAACCCGGTTCTCCTAGATAAGAGTCTGCACACTTAGAGCTCTGGCTGACCCAAGGCCATTCCATCAGCTGCAAGTGGAGGAGGGGGGAATCAAACCCGGTTCTCCCAGATAAGAGAGCTCTGGCTGACCCAAGGCCATTCCAGCAGCTGCAAGTGGAGGAGTGGGAAATCAAACCTGGTTCTCCCAGATAAGAGTCTGTGCACTTAACCACTACACCAAACTGGCTGCACCAAACACCACACCAAACTGGTTCATAGAACAAGAATAGCAAAGTTCTTTGCATCTTTAATAATCACATAACTACAAGCTGTATTAACTGGTAAGCTTAGTTATTAGCCTTCATTGGGCTGTATCAGTTTCTTGTTCCACCTGAATCTGTGCCTTTTTCTTTTTGGAACTTCCAGAAGCTTCAGATGGCTTGTGGGAGTCCTTTGAGTTCTGTGTATGAGGTCGGCCGAGAGCTGCAGTTCCTGCTCGTAAGTATTTATTGCCCCTGCTGCAGCTAGGAAGTTTGCGTACTTTAAACACCTGTCCCATTTGGAAATCTAATGTGACAATAAGACCAGTAGAAACCTTCTGAGTAAAACAAGCGCTGTTAAATAAGTTCATGGTTTCAGACTAGCGCGTACCTGCATGGGAAAGAAAACTATGCAGTGGTACTTTTCTTCACTGGATTCAAGTTTGATTTGGTTTCTCAGACACACAAAACGTCAGTTCTAAAAAGATTGTGAGTGAACTTTGTACTTCTTTCATCATTCCACCAGAGATCTCCCAGAGTAACCATACTGTGGCTGTTGTGTTGAATGGACATCCAAAATGCAAGGTGGCAGATCTTATTTCAGACATGTACCTGCATTACCAGTAGCCCTGTGGCGCAGAGTGTTAAAGCTGCAGTACTGCAGTCCTAAGCTCTGCTCACGACCTGAGTTCAATCCTGGCGGAAGCTGGGTTCAGGTAGCCAGCTCCAGGTTGACTCAGCCTTCCATCCTTCCGAGGTCGGTAAAATTAGTACCCAGCTTGCTGGGGGGAAAGTGTAGATGACTGGGGAAAGCAATGGCAAACCACCCTGTAAGAAGTCTGCCATGAAAACATGAGCACAATGTCACCCCACAGTTGGAAACGACTGGTGCTTGCTCAGGGGACTACCTTTACCTGCATTAAACGAGGCCGAAATAAAGATTACTGTTTCTTATCACACTGTAAGAGTAATACTATGTTTGCACCCTTGATTTTCCCATGTATAATCTTGTCAGGAAACGCCCCATCAAAAATCTTTGCAAAAGTGTTCCCCTGACAGATTTCCGTAGTGTGCAACTCAGTGTTCCACTAGCTTCTGAAGCTGGTAATACTCGTGCTTTCTACATTTGGGAAAAAAAAAATCATTTTGTTAAAAAGATTCAAGAAGCTTTTCTGAAATTATAAAACTAAACCTATAGATGTGTTAGTTAATAAGTACGATCAAATCCCTTCCGATTTATGGTGACCCTGTGAATTAATGACCTCCAAAAGTTCCATTGTTATACGTATATAAAAAAGGTACATATATGTATTAAAAAAGCTAGTCCCCTGTGCAAGCACCAGTTGTTTCTGACTTTGGGGTGACGTATCACGTTTTCACGGCAGACTTTTTAATAGGGTGGTTTGCCATTGCCTTCCCCAGTCATCTCCACTTTCCCCCCAGCAAGTTGGGTACTCATTGTACCTACCATGGAAGGCTGAGTCAATCTTGAGCCATCTACCTGAACCCAGCTTCAGCTGGGATCGAACTCAGCTCGTGGGCAGAGCTTAGAACTGCAGTACTACAACTTTACCACTCTGAGCCGTGCGGCTTGTGACATATATGTACACAGCACTACATATTGGAATGGAGCTGATTGGGGTTTTTTCCTGCTTTGTGTTTTTTCTCATGCTGGCAGGGCTTAGCCAAGAGCTTGAGGACTGGCGTGAAAGAGTGGAGGAAACCTTCAGAAGGAAAATCAGCTGTTGAACTGGTCCAGAAACTTTTGAAACGTAACTTTTGTTTAATAATTCAAAGCAGTAGCGTTGTGAACTTATTTGCCATGCAAGGCGTTAATAAGCATACCATTTTCCCCATCCCTGGTGGCTGAGTTTGGGAACGGCCTGTTCCAACCAAAACTTTGGAGTTCGGCAAAACTGGACTTATGCCATTCTGCTTCATGCATTGTCACAGTGCTGTAATGTCCCCCTGTCTCCCCTTTTAGGTCTAAAGGATGGCGCAGATGAAGTAATGGCACCAGGCAATAATGAGACTGAGGTAAAACCAACCCATCATTTCATTTTAACCTGCGGTCTTTTCAAAAAGTGATCTGAGAATGAAGAAGAAGACTGCAAATTTATTTCCCGCCCTTCTCCCTGAATCAGAGTCTCAGAGCGGTCACAATCTCCTTTACCTTCCCTCCCCTCACAACAGACACCTGGCTGTGAGGTAGGTGAGGCTGAGAGAGTTCTCACAGAAGTTGCCCTTTCAAAGACAGCTCTGTGAGAGCTATGGCTGACCCAAGACCATTCCAGCAGCTGCAAGTGGAGGAGTGGGGAATCAAACCTGATTCTCCCAGATAAGAGTCCGCACTTAACCACTACCCAAACTGGCTGTCTCTTGCCTTTAATGAGTTCTCTTGCCTTTAATGTTGGGTGCATTTAAGGTTTCTACCTTTAATGTTTGCTGCAGTGAGGGTTCATAGGACAAGAAAACGTTCTTGTAATAGCATCAGATTCTTGAACAGCACAGCCCCAGACCATCAGACCAGTGTTTGGTGTAGTGGTTAAGTGTGCGGACTCTAATCTAGAAGAACCAGGTTTGATTCCCTACTCCTCCACCTGCAGGTGCTGAGTGACCTTGGGTTACTCACAGGTCTTGGAAGAGCTGTTCTCCCGAGAGCAGTTCTCTCAGAGCTCTCTCAGCCCCACCTATCTCACAGGGTGCTTGTTGTGGGGAGGGGAAGGGGAAGGAGATTGTAAGCCGCTCTGAGACTCCAAGTGAAGGGCAGGTATAAATCCAGTCTCCTCTTCTTCTTTGTGTTGGTACGTCTGGCTAACCAGCACCAGCTCTCCTCTGAGTATCTATACGTAGAAACATGCCATGTCTAGAGGTAAGTCTTTAGCATTACATCATATCTTTTGCTGAAATCATTTCTCCTCCTCCTTAGAACCTCCAGAATGACACTGCTGCAGTTTCTTGCTCCATGAAAACAGTTTATAGTAGCAGAGAAGAACTGGATTTTGTCGAGCAGCTATGGTGCAAGCTATGGAAAAGTATGTGCTTTTTTTTATTGTACACTTTCAGACGTCTTTGTTTTAAGATTAGCAATCTGTAACGAGAGTGCTTGAGGAATTGGTTCAATAATAATAATAATAAATTTTATTTGTATCCCGCCCTCCCCACCTAGGCAGGCTCAGGGCGGCTAACAGCATTTCATAAAACATACAATAACAAATAAAACCTTTAAATTTAACAATATAAAACTTTAAGTTTAACAACATTAAAAACCAGTCAATACCATTAAAATAGCTTAGTCTGACAGTGTCGATGGTGTTTGACGCTAGTTCTGTCAGTTTATACAATCTGTACAGTTTACACAGCGGCATAAGTCTTTGATTAGAACCGCATTAGCGGATCCTAGTTAACAGCCTTCTTCAGCAGTCCGAGTATGCAAGGTTAAAGAGGGTAGTCTTGCAAGCCCTGCGGAACTGATCAAGGTTCCGCAGGGCCCGCACCTCCTCAGGGAGCTGGTTCCATAGGGCAGGGGCCGCGATTGAAAAGGCTCGTGCTCTGGTGTTCTGGAGTTTGATCTCTTTCGGCCCAGGGATAGTCATTAGATTTTTCCCGGCTGACCTCAGTGCTCTTTGGGGTTCGTATGGGGAAAGATGGTCCCTCAGGTAGGCGGGTCCTCGGCCATATAAGGCTTTAAAGGTAATGACCAACACTTTGTACTGGACCCGGTATATAATCGGCAGCCAGTGCAGTCCGCGTAGCCCCGGCCGTATATGTTCCCACTTCGGAACAATGTCGTCTTAAAAGTATTTTCTGAATTTCTTGAGCTGGTCTGCTAAAGGATTTAGTGAAATGCCTAACTTCCCCCCCCCCCCCCAAAGGTGTCACGTCGTATGAGGAACTGGTGAAGTGCTTCAAGCTGATATTGGAGTGCGTTCATTGTGGTGAATTGCAGCTATCGGTATGTATGAATGATGGCCAGAACGGCCACATCTAGATGTCAAGAGAGTTGGCAAATCAGGCGCATCTTGACAGAAGGAAACCTCAGAAGTTTTACTTCAGAGTGTTTATAAATGTTCAGCCTTCGTGCAATTAAAACTTCCTAATGGGTTAATTGGTAGAGCTTCAGTGCAATCTAGGAGCCATTTTGAAAGTTGTGATCTGGTGTTGATAAAAGAGGGAATACGGAGACTGACTTGGGCTGTTCCCAACGACGAACATGATAATATTGAACCCAGGGCTTTTTTTGTAGCAGGCACTCCTTTGCATATTAGGCCACACCCACCTGATGTAGCCAATCCTCCAAGAGCTTACAGAACTCTTCTCACAGAGCCTCCTGTAAGTTCTTGGAGGATAGGCTATATCAGGGGGGTGCGGCCTAATATTCAAATGAGTTCCTGCTTTTAAAAAAAAAGCCCTGATTGAACCTCCCTCAAACTTGTAAAGTCCAATTGATGCAAAATGGGTTTAAGAAAGGATAGATGCTGTACCTGGTGAGAGCTGGGCAGAATAAGTGAGTTTTAATCATAAGTAGCTTAATATTAGAAAAGAGCCAGAGTCTGGGAGCAGCTTAAAGATGAACAAAATTTGCAGGAGGGGGTCACTGTTCGAGAGTCACTGTTGATGATGATGATATTGCATTTATATCTCACCCTATACTCTAAATCTTAGAGCGGCTTACAGTCTCCTTTACCTTCCCACCACCACCACAGACACCCTGTGAGGTGGGTGGGGCTGAGAGAGCTCTTACAGCAGCTGCCCTTTCAAGGACAGCTCTGCGAGAGCTCTGACTGGCCCAAGGCCATGCTTAGCAGCTGCAAGTGGAGGAGTGGGAATCAAGCCCATTTCTCCCAGATAAGAGTCTGCGCACTTAACCACTACACCAAACCGGCTCTCAGGTTAACTCCTTCAGTTTCTAGCTGTACCAGAAGTGAGCAGTGACTCCTGGAATCTCCTCCGCTGCCACCAATTTTGTTTGTCTTAAAGGTGCTGCTGGACTCATGCTTTTCTCCTGCTACAGACTGACACAGCTACCTATCTTGAAAAAGAGTACCGTATTTGCCGGCGTATAAGACGACTGGGCGTATAAGACGACCCCCCAACATTTCCACTCAAAATATAGAGTTTGTTATATACTCGCTGTATAAGACTACCCCCTCTTCCGCACACCTTCCACACATTAGTGCCATTACAGTACAGTCATTGTCACCATTGTACGGCCGCAGTGCAACCGCAGCGCCTCCGGCCCGCCCCTGCATCTCCCTGTGACCGGCACTAGTGCACAAGTGCGCATGTGCGAGCTCTGCGGAGACAAGGGGCGGGCCGGAGTGACGCTGCTTCCTGCCAAGCAGAACGGGCCGGTCACGCCGAAAAGGCTGGCACCCCTGTCTCGCTGCTGATGCTCGCTGCAGCCACGCTGATGACCCGCCGCGGTCGCGCTGGATACCGCGCGATACTGGACGGTATGTAGAATGAGGTGGGCGGGCATCGGGAGGCCACTATAGGGCAGCTATGTCTATCCCAACTGAAGTGCACCCAGCATATAAGACGACCCCCCCCCCCACTTGGAGGCATGTTTTTCAGGGCAAAAAAGTTGTCTTATACGCCAGCAAATACTGTAATTAAGTTAGTAATTTTTAAATAATATTCCTAAAAAATTATATATTTATATATCATTTAATTTTTTTTTTATTCGCCCCATTTTTTAGTTACATGAACAACAGGCTTTTTTTTAACGTCGTGAAGCACTGGATTAGCACAACCTTCAGTGACAGATTTATCTTAGAACTGCACCTGCATTCTCTCAAGACACATTTGTCTTTCTGTAGATTCACGAAGGAAGCAACGGCTTGCTGCCCAAACTGATTATAGAGTATCACCGTGGAAGTATGACGCCGGTTTCTCTGAGTGGCGACACTCCGATTCAAATGTTTCTTGAGATCGGGTTGGAAAAAATGAAGAGAGATTATGTCAGCTATTTTATAGGTAAGCTTTTATTTTGGAACAGCAGTGACATCTCGGTGGCTTTTCCAAGCAATCTGTTTCGTTAACGCTCTCCATTTAAAAACAGGTTCTAGACTGAGCAGCACCAGGCCTATCTCTGTGGTATTGCAAACTGTGGGATCGACAGGGGTGGAATTCTAGCAGGAGCTCCTTTGCATATTAGGCCACACACCCCTGATGTAGCCAGTCTGCCAAGAGCTTACAAAAAAGTGCCTTCTAAGTCCTTGGAGGATTGACTACATCAGGGGGTGTGGCCTAATATGCAAAGGAGTTCCTGCTAAAATTCCACCCCTGGGGATCGATACAGAATGAAGAATATTTCAGACAGAACCCACAGAGCAATGCAGTTTTCTAAACATGGCAAGGATGTAAATGAATTAAATAATTCCTTGGTGCCTTCAGCTGTCCTTTACGTGTGAGGGCTCAGGGGAGGGCACACAAGAGCATCATGGGTAAACAAACAGAAAAGGGTTTGGGTCTTCTCAACAGAGCAGATTTTCATAACACACTTTGCATTGACGCAAAGCGCTGACGTGCAAATTAGAATTATGTTTTGTTTTTCAGACAAGCGCCTCGCTCTACGTTCTCATCTGGTAAGATGCTTTATTTCTCCCAGCCCCCTTCCAAACATTATAAGTAGAAGTGTCGTAGCTGTTGGGAGAGAAAAGCCTTTGTGGTAGTGTTATCATTCAGTCGGCATTCTTGTTCAACCTAGCTCCTTGAATGCTACTCTGACCTTTATTATTTTCTAAGGGCTATTGATTTTTCTTCTTTGACATATTCCTCTGTCTCTTTCTCTCTTCTCTTTCCCTCTATTAAGGACTATTTCATGTCCACTTCAGTGGATCTGCAAGAGCAGGTTCATCGTATCCAGAAACTCCATCGCGTGCTGGAAATAGTGACCAACTGCGTGGACCTTCTTAAACTCGATCATTTCGATCTCATCTTCTTGATACAGTAATTTTGAACCAGAATTTTGTTTTGTTTTGTTTTTTTAAGTCGAGAACAAGCAGGTTTTCTGAGAGGGTCAAACAGTGTGTAAAAAAGCAAGAGAGGAGACCTCTGCTCTGATGTCTGAAGAGGTGGCTTATAAAGTTTTCTAAATCAGTGGTCCCCAATCTTTTTGGTACCAGGGACCGGTTTTGTGGAAGACAATTGTTCCACGGACCAGGAGCATGATGGTTTTGGGATGATACAACTGTGCACTTAATTTTTATTAGTTTGGTGTAGTGGTGAAGTGTACGGACTCTAATCTGGGAGAATCAGGTTTGATTCCCCACTCCTCCACTTGCAGCTGCTGGAATGGCCTTGGGTCAGCCATAGCTCTCGCAGAATTTGTCCTTAGCTCTTGCAAGAGTTGTCCTTGAAAGGGCAGCTTCTGGGAGAGCCCTCTCAGCCCCACCCACCTCACAGGGTGTCTGTTATGGGGGAGGAAGGGAAAAGAGATCGTGAGTCACTCTGAGACTCAGAGTGGAGGGCAGGATTCTATTATTATTATTATTATTTCATTGTAATATATAATGAAATAATTATACAAATGACCCAGACCACGGGCTGGTACCGGTCCACAGCCCACGGGTTGGGGACCCCTGTTCTAAATGAAATGAGAGATGGTCCCGCTAAGCCAAACATTGGTGCCGGTCCCTGTTTTCTCACTTTTGAAAGTGTGTGGTGTTCACACACCTCCTGCTGTACTCATTAGGGGGTTCCAGAGACTCTTCACTGAACCGGAGCGGTGTTTGTAGGAAAGAGAACTTCATGGAAGATATCCATAAATGATGGATTTATTGGCCACTTGCTTTCTGGATGCCATAGCAATTTTTCCCTGTCCATATATTTCAGCCCCTTATTCCCATTTTGCAGAGAAAGGCATTTGTTCAGCATAACAGTTCCATAGCTCTAAAATAACATTGTTCTTCTCCCCCCCCCCTCAAAAAAGCAAAAGACCTCTTTGAGGAAACTGCAGGCTTAGTACCATTTCTCTCCTCCCTGAGTGTTTCACTAGTTTTAGCCACTGAATTTTATTAAAGACCTAAGTTATAGCACCACAATGTTAATTTTAATACAAGTTGTTAAGGATTTAATGATGATTTTATAATTGTTATTGTAATTACTATGTATGGTTTTATTGTATATTACATTCGTATGTTGTGAGCCGCCCTGAGCCTGCCCTGGCAGGGAGGGCGGGATACAAATAAAAAGTATTAGTAGTAGTAGTACAGCTGTGCTTTAACCATGGGCTGGTTTTTGAGGGGTTTTGCATAGAGGATCAGAGCAAAAAATGTTTTCTGTTCCTCCTTTTGAGAGCCAGTTTGATGCCGTGGTTAAGTGTGCATACTCTTATCTGGGAGAACCGGGTTTGGTTCCCCACTCCTCCACTTGCAGCTGCTGGAATGGCTTTGGGTTAGCTGTAGGTCTTGCAGAAGTTGTCCTTGAAAAGGCAGCTGCTGTGAGAGCTCTCTCAGCCCCACCCCCCTCACAGGGTCAGGGTATCTGTTGTGGGGGGAGAAGATATAGGAGACTGTAAGCTGCTCTGAGTCTCTGATTCAGAGAGAAGGGTGGGATATAAATCTGCAGTCTTCTTCCTTGTCACAGCGTATGGATGATAATTTCTGTCTCTTTTAGGTCCTGTTTAAAGTACTACCAGGAAAACCCTCTGAATGAAATGCACATGCTTGAGATACCCGTGAAGCAGTCTTCTGTGACAGGCTTATGCCAAAAGTAATTCTAACCCTTTGTGCTTTTCACACATTGGAATCCCGAGTGTAAAAACCCTTGGGTGTTTTTTGTTTGTTTGTTTGTTTGTTCTACAATTATAATCTCCTCCATCATCCCTTCAGTGCTGATCTCAAAATGTGGAAGGTGGAAATCAGCAGTGGACAAAGACAAAAAGTCGTGAAAACCACTTGGCAGTTCAGCACTGACCCTCCAGCAGAGCACCTGAGCACAAGGATCACAGGTGAGCACCTTTCTTTCCACCTCCTTCAGTTCTTTCTTCTTTCCCTCCCCACGCCCCTTCAGCTTGTGACCCTTCCACATGTCTTTTGTCTTCCTGAGTTCTGGCCTGTCAGCTGCCTTCCCTTTTCCCTATCCTTCACCAAACTGTCTCTTTAAGAGCATAAGAGAAGCCATGTTGGATCAGGCCAATGGCCCATCCAGTCCAATACTCTGGATGGGCCATTGGCCTGATCCAACATGGAGCAATACTCTGTGTCACACAGTGGCCAAAAAACCCAAGTGCCATCAGGAGGTCCACCAGTGGGGCCAGGACACTAGGTGCCCCCACCCCCCAAGAACCACGAATAGAGAGAGCATCACTTGGCCCAGACATAAGAGAAGCCATGTTGGATCAGGCCAATGGCCCATCCAGTCCAACACTCTGGGTCACATAAGAACATAAGAGAAGCCATGTTGGATCAGGCCAGTGGCCCATCCAATCCAACATTCTGACTCACATAAGAACATAAGAGAAGCCATGTTGGATCAGGCCAATGGCCCATCCAGTCCAACACTCTGGGTCACATAAGAGAAGCCATGTTGGATCAGGCCAGTGGCCCATCCAATCCAACATTCTGAGTCACATAAGAACATAAGAGAAGCCATGTTGGATCAGGCCAATGGCCCATCCAGTCCAACACTCTGTGTCACATAAGAACATAAGAGAAGCCATGTTGGATCAGGCCAATGGCCCATCCAGTCCAACACTCTGAGTCACATAAGAGAAGCCCTGTGGGATCAGGCCAGTGGCCCATCCAATCCAACACTCTGTCACATAAGAGAAGCCCTGTTGGATCAGGCCAATGGCCCATCCAATCCAACACTCTGTGTCACACAATGGCCAAAAAACCCAGGTGCCATCAGGAGATCCATCAATGGGGCCAGAACACTAGAAGTCCTCACACTGTTGTCCCTCCCAAGCACCAAGAATACAGAGCATCACCAAGAATACAGGCTTTCTTTGGTCTTCTTCACTCTCCAACTCAGTATGTTCAAGATGTTCATATAGGCCAGATAACAAGACTGAACTTTTCCGCTTTCTGTTGCACAAATCTGCTGATTGGGCCAGGCTGCAGAACAGGTTAAAAAAATCCACAGCTTGATCTTGGATTCTTTGAGGAATCACATTATGCAGCCAGATCAGGGGTGGCCAAGCTTGCCTAATGTAAGGAGCTGTAAGAGTCACATAGAATAAATGTCAGATGTTTGAGAGCTGCAAGACATGAAGAAGAAGATTGCAGATTTATACCCCGCCCTTCACTCTGAATCAGAGACTCAGAGCAGCTTACAATCTCCTCTATCTCCTTCCCCCACTATAGACACCCTGTGAGGTGGGTGGAACTGAGAGAGCTCATGCCCATGAATGCCCACGGTTCAAATGTGGCTGTCCTCCTGCAGGACAACACAGCTTCCGTCTGAAACGATAGAATCATAAAATTGGAAGGAACCTCCAGGGTCATCTAGTCCGACCTCCTGCACAATGCAGGGAATTCACAAATACGTTCCCCTCCAACACCCCCAGTGACCCCTGCTGCATGCCCAGAAGATGGCAAACCCCCCCCCCCCAAGCCTCCAGGATCCCTGGCCAAACTGGCCTGGAGAAAAATTGCTTGCTGACCCCAAAGTGGCAAACAGCATTTCCTTGGGTGTGTAAGAAAAGGCCACAAGATCTAAGCACCGATGAAACCCTTCCTTCCCATGATTCATAGAATCAGCATTGTTGTCAGATGGCCATCTTGCCACCTGTGTTCATTTAATGTTTCTAGGTCTCCTTTCTGCCAGTAATATCTGAGACGGTGTACAGTTGAGTATGTGTAATGAATATAAATACAACACGGTATAAAACTCAAATTACAAACAGGCACCAAGAAAAAACAAAACAGCAGATTTTAGAACCAAGTTAGCCCTAAAATTAGCATCCATGAAACAGAGTGCTAAATAAAATCAAGAGAACAAAGTTTGCATCCATTGGCACCTTCAAGATCAACCATGTTGTATTCCAGGTATAAGCTTTCTGCGCACACGAAGATGGAAAATTATACCTTGAATAAAACTTGGTTGGTCTTGAAGGTGCCACTGGACTCGGTCTTTGTTCTGCTTCAGACCAACACGGCTACCCACCTGGATCTAAATAAAACCAAGTTAGTTATCAAATCAGCAAACGAAACCCAACCAAACAGGATGGGAGACCAATGTAAAATCTGTTTGAATCAGAGTCTTCTCCTGGGAGGAAAAATGTCCAAGGGAAGGGACCGGGCGAAGAGAAACGGGGAAGACCGATTCTGAAGCTGGAAAAATTTTCCTTCTTCAGCAGAAGGTGGAGGTGCTGCATCTGTGAAACGCTGGCAAGACCTTGTGCTACTTTTTTCAAAGATAAAAGACCGCACCTGAGAGAGAGAGTTCAGCCAGAGCAGGAGGAGACCACTTGTGTTAGCCTGTCCCCGGCAGCAGCGACACAAAGTCTTTTTCCTGGTTACTCAAAATAGTACTTCCCTCCCCTTTCCTTTTAATAATTTCAGTTTCCCTCTTGTCTGTCTTTTCCTCTCTGTCGGGAAAAGGGATTTCAGTGCTGGTGAACTCCCAGATTATTTGTCTGGCAGAGCTGAGCCAGTTTGGTGCCGTGGTTAAGTGCGTGGACTCTTATCTAGGAGAACCAAACCGGGTTTGATTCACTCCTTCACCGGCAGCTGGTGGAGTGATCTTGGGTCAGTCATAGCTCTCACAGAGTTGTCCTTGAAAGGGCAGCTTCTGGGAGTGTTCTCTCAGCCCCACCCATCTCACAGGGTGCCTGTTGTGGGAGAGGAAGTTAATGGAGATTGTAAGCCGCTCTGAGGTTCGGAGTGAAGGGCAGGGTATATAAATCCAATATCATCATCATCCTCTGTTTTGGAGTGGAGGCAGGCTACGCTTCTCAGCAGAGATTCCAAGCAGCCTTGGGAAAAGTCCTGCCCGCCAAAGCAGACAAGAGGGATGCACCTGTTGCAAGACATCCTGTTTTCAGGGACCAGGAAGAAGAAATCCAGTCGCTGCTTTCTCTTGCATCCATGATAGCCCCTGGCGCATGCTGTAATCGCTTCCTTTGGTTTTGCAGGTCTCCTGGACAGTACAGAAGTCTGCAACAACCTGGAGGGAGCCTGTTTTAGCACCCTGGCTGAGTGCAGTCAGGTGCATTTCTCCTTGCGTTGAAGTAATAATAATCGTAACATCGGAGAGCGTTATTGCAACGGTGTGATAACTAATTCCCAAAACGTGTAGCTGATTTTTTTTTTTTTTTAAAGGCACCAAAACTTATTTTAAAAGTTAAAGGCAACTTTGTTTAGACGTGAAAATTTTTTCTAGTGAATTATTTTCCATCAAAGAGGTGCAGGGAATCTTGCGGGCGTCTCTTGCAAGATGAAAAAACAGCACACGGACGCTTGTTAGTGATGTTTCCGGAGTAGAAAGAGCAGCAAGATGGCACTGATAAGAATACAGAGGGTGAAAACGGTTGGCACGACAATCTCGGTCACCATTTCCATGTGAGTGGCCAAAGGCTCTGTAATGGAGGCGGGGGGGGGGACAGAGACACAGAGAGAGGGCACGGCAGATCAGAGCAAATCTCTACAGCATCGATAACTGCATATTTTATCGTTTCTGGCTGTACTGTAAGTAAATGGCAACAGCTACCCAAAGAATGTTGAAAACCAAGTTTGTACAGCCCTACGTTTTTATCTCGGGGCTGGGAGGGGGGTGGGTTGCACTAAAAATCTATCAAGCATGTCAGTGCTCAAAGGTTGACAAAAAAAAACCTGTCGACGCTTACCATGAATTAGCCTGAGCATTTTAGCAGCAGTTTTCCGCTGTTCTTCTGGTTTTTCAGGGGAGGGAAAAGAGAACTGTCAAAAGCACTTACCCTGGAAAGCACTAAGCCTTTGAGCACCTATGTGTCCCTGCCACATGTGGGGTGCCTACAGTTGCCCCTGAGTGGCAAGCTGTACCCACCCTTTCCCTCACTCCTGGGAGGTGCGCCGTGTGTCTCTAGCATGGGAGACTTGGCACACTTCTACCTGTGCTCCTTAAGCCTCAAGTTGGGTGGTGATATGCCTACATCCACACACACCACAGCTGGGTCTATATGCTAGGGCAGGGGTGGCCAAACTGTGGCTCTTTCACATACATTGTGCGGTTCTCAAAGCCCCATCACCAGGCTAGGAGAAGGCATTACTGTCTTCAGATCACTTGCCAAGCCAGCCGGTGGCTTGGAAAATGCATTGAAAGTTGAAGTTGCTTTCTTTCCACCTCTCCCTCCCCCATCTATTTGCCTTCCTTCCTTCTGGCTCTCAAACATCTGATGTTCATGTCTTGCAGCTCTCAAACATCTGATGTTTATTCTATGGTGGCTCTTATGTTAAGCAAGTTTGGCCACCCCTGGGCTGGGGGGTTGGGGATTGACCGCTGGAGGTCACTGGGTGACCTTGAAGCCTGCCTCACAGGGTTGTTGTGAAGATAGAAGAAGAAGAAGAAGATATTGGATTTATATCCCGCCCTCGACTCCGAAGAGTCTCAGAGTGGCTCACAATCTCCTTTACCTTCCTCCCCCACAACAGACACCCTTTGAGGTGGGTGCGGCTGGAGAGGGCTCTCACAGCAGCTGCCCTTTCAAGGACAACCTCTGCCAGAGCTATGGCTGACCCAAGGCCATTCCAGCAGGTGCAAGTGGAGGAGTGGGGAATCAAACCCGGTTCTCCCAGATAAGAGTCCACACACTTAACCACTACACCAAACTGGCTAAATATAAAATGCAGGGGGTGAGGAATACCCTATGCATTTCTTGGAGCAGGATGGGGAGAATCCAAATATGCTGAAACAACCCTTTAAGACGTCTGCAGAGATAGACAACTGGATTAGGGGGCCTCCTATTGGCCAAAGCGAAGTCTTTGTGCTAGAAGAAGATGGTGCTATCAAACTGGCTTAACTGAGTTTAGGAGTTACACCCAGATTCTTTTAACGTTTGTTCTGAAACCTAACCTGAACAATAGCAGTCCTTTAGACTGTTTCGACTATTCATATCCTACGTTTTAGCTTCAGCTGAGGTTCTGTAATGAAGAAGAGCTCTGGTGTGGGGGCAGTGACAAAACTATGGCATTCAAACAAAGAAGAGAAGGTGTAAAGTTACCTGTCACAAGAAGCTGGCTGCTAGAAGAGCAGATATCGGTGGCCTGGTGGTGCCAGCTTGCCACCTGCCAAGCAGAACAGTTGTTAATCCCACAGTGCCAGCGCTGGCAAATGCCCCCCATCCCACCCACCCCTTCATCTCCACGAATGCGCTGCAGACTGGTGTGAGTGTGGTGTGCTGCCCCAGAGGTTGCTGATGGGCCAAGAAGCAACAACTAGGACCTTGGGGGGGGGGGGGAGATGAGGAATGAGAAGGAAAAGCAGTTCCCCTGTTGGCTGCCTCTGAGAAACATTCCCTCCCTCAACAGAGTCCTGTGGGGGCAGCTGAAGAACTGTGCATGGGGGGGTTCTGTTTTGTCAGTGACTGGTAGCTCTCTGATGGGCATATAGTTGGGCATTTTAATGAGTTTTAAAAATATATATTAGTGCACCCCCACCAATGTACGTGGTACTCAGGGGTGGAATTCTAGCAGGAGCTCCTTTGCATATTACGCCACACACCCGTGCTGTAGCCAGTCCTCCAAGATCTTAACAAAAAAGAGGCTCGTAAGCTCCACAAGGATTGGCCACAGCATGGGTGCGTGGCGTAATATGCAAAGGAGCTCCTGCTAGAATTCTACCCCTGGTGGTACTTCACAATTTACAAACCCGATGGAGTCTGCAAGATGACGTTTCTGTCTAAGGGAGGTGATGACTGAGCTAAATGGGGAGGAAAAAACGCCCGCCTGTTTCTGTTGTATCATTGTATGTAGATTTTCAAAAGTAGTCCAAACAAACAAACAAAAAAAAACCCCTCTAGTGCAAGGAGCATGTTTTAAAGTAGTTTAAAATAGTTAAAATAAGTATTTTGAACTATGTATTTTTTGATGTTTGGACAGCCAACAGTGTGAGGACCTCTAGTGTCCTGGCCTCACTGATGGACCTCCTGGTGTTTTTTGGCCACTGTGTGATACAGAGTTGGACTAGATGGGCCATTCGCCTGATCCAACATGGCTTCTCTTATGTAGCAACTTAGAAGTCACAAGATTTTTTGGGCACATGCTCTCGTGAATCAAAGGCTCCCTTCATTGGATATATCAGAGACCATGTGTTTGACAAAGAGAGCTGTGACTCTTGGAAGCAAGTGATACCCCCAAAATCTCGTTGGTTTTTAAGGTGCTACTGGGACTTGATTCTAATCCAGCCTGATCCCAGAAGCTAAGCAGTGTCTGCCTTGGCTGGTATTTGTCAGGGCAACCTCCAGGGAATGCTAGGGTTGTGAGGCAGAGTCAAGCAATGGCAAACCAACTCTGAAATGCGTCTTGCCTTAACAAAAACAAGTCTAGCTCGCCAGCTAGTGGTGCATAACACTCAAAGAGCTAGAACTTCTGGTTGCCAGACAGTCTTAGGATCTCCTGGCTGTACTGCACACACTGCCACACAGTAATTATTATTTATGCTTTTTCAGTTGTTTTTAGATCTCTGGTTGGTTCTACAACCCTAATTCTATTGCATTGTTTACTGAATGTCCCATCTATCAATTAAATTGACTGTCTTGGTATAATCCGCTTTGAGTCCGAATGAGAAAGGAGAATGATATATAACAAATAAAATAAATCTTTATGCAGCTTTAATAGGAACTCAGTTGGTCTGTTGCCCCATGCAAATAAGTGGGTGAAGGTGGACTCGCGCATTAGTCCTTGGGTCTCTTTGCTCTTGGTCTAAAACTCCGCAGACCATTTTCCCATAAAGCACAAATTAGCAGTAAGCGCCCTTACCTCCTTCGCATTAGGAAATCCATTTGCCTTGATGATTTTCTTATAATAGTGAACAGAGGCTTTTGGATAACGAGGTTTGTTCAGATTTTGAAAATCAACATAATAGAGTCCAAATCTCTCCGAGTAGCCTCTGTTCCATTCAAATTTATCCAGCAGAGACCACGCCGTGTAGCCCCGGACGTTAACGCCGTCTTTGATGGCTGGGGAAAAAAGGTTCTTTCATTAACAGGAATAACGATAGCAGGGGCCCATGTGGACATATTTGATTAGTTAAGTTAAATCTCACCTTTTAGCATCTCATTAATATACCCCTTTAAATAGTCTATTCGCCAGCCATCGCATAGCTGTGCACACGGCAGCTTTTCTGAAATGCCATTTTCCGTCACGTAAATTAGCGGGTTCTCGTATTGTACCTGTAGAGAAAGAGAGAAAACTACGTTGCTGGTATTGGACGAAGGCAGCTTTCCACCTTGAAAGCTTAAACCACTGAAATCTTGCTGGCATCTGAAGTTATATTCATGGATGGCTGTGAAGAGGATGTGGATTCGGCTCAAATCTGTTCTGATGCTTTGTTGCAATTGGTGTGGAGTCATTTTACTGTACTGAAAATGGAGCCAGCCAGGATCGGCACACATCTCTTAAGGACGGTTGTGCGGATTAATGGTAATTCAAGTATGCATGGATACAGAATGTTGTTCTAACATGAGACAAAACCACTGGATGTGAGTAGGCCATCAACTAGAAACTTACTGGCATCCAAATCTCTTATCGCATATCAATGGGATTATCGCCCTCCTTAGGATGGGACTCCAAATTTTAATCATCTCTTATTTTTTTACATACTCGGGTGTGTAGCTGTGTTGGTCTGAAGAAACAGAATGAAGTTGGAGTTCAGGGGAATTTTTTAAGACCAACAGCGTTTAATTCTGGGTATTATACCCAGAATTAATTCCAGTTTATGCTTAGAATTAAATTTTTATTGATCTTAAAGGTGCCACTGGACTCGAACTTTGTTTTATTTTTTGGGAGCCATTTGTCATGAAGTTACAGGTCAGCCATCCTTTGAGAAGGCAGCAATAAATTCTGGCTTGTCTATGTATGTAATAGTACTTGGTTTTATGGTAATGGCTGGCTAGCATTTAAAGCGACAGATGGTAATGGACTACCCATTTAAAGCAACGGATGGTAATGGAATGGGGCTAAGTTCATATGCAAGTCACCTTTTGGTGTTGCAGCCACTTTATGTGGAAAATTTGTCAGGTATGCAGATCTGCTCACAGCGACTCATACCAATAAAACCAAACCAGGCAATAAAAACATCTTTAAGACAATCCAAGTCATTTTAAAAAAAAAATACTGATAAAATCAGTCAAAAGCAAGCCAAGGCATAAAAACAAAAAATGACACTGTCTAGAATGGTAGGTAAAACAGTTTCTCAGACTTGGAGCAGGCCCTAAAACAGCCAAGAAAAGAGAACCCATTGGCGAAAAGCTTGTGTAAAGAGCAATGTTTTGGAGAGGCACATAAAAGTACCAGGCTAGATTCAGGGGAGGGCATTCCAAAGGTGAGTTGCCACCACTGAGAAAACCCTGTCCTTGAGGGCTACAGAAGGTCTCAGTGATGGGCTGGATAGCATGGGGGAAGTCAGTCTTTCAAGTAATTGAATAAGGAACACGTTTGAATCAACCCTTGACACTTCGTGATGTCGGAAAGCACTTCCACCTTAAAGCAAAAGTTTGCTTTGAAAAAAACAAGGCCCTTCAACTACAGAACCCCTAGTTACCTTGATAAAGTTGAGTAACCTCCGGAAGCCCCAGGGCACAGAATACAGCCACTTGGAGCCGGATTCGGGCCACTTGGGGTCCACCAATTCCACCAAGTTGCCATCAGTGAAATAACTCATTCCTGGAGGGGGGTAGCTCTTCTGGGAAATGTAATAGGTGGTGAAATGACTGATTCCTAAGAAGTCCACGGTGCCTTTAACATAGTTTTTCTCTGGCACTGTAAAAGCCGGGAGTCTTGATGGTATTCCTTGTTCAGCGCTCTTTCTGCCTATACAGGCAAAAATGTAGAAAGAAAATGCATATAATGCTTGTAAGAGGACTCCAAAACCTTGCATTGGCCTGGGAGTTGTGACTTTCTTTGCAACGGCCAAGATTTTCAGTAGCCGTCTGTCCTTCCTGTTGAGTCATTAGGATCCCACACCAAGTAGTCCTGACCTTCAAAGTGCAAAGGATTAACTGAATAGCACTTCAGTACTCTCTTAAGCTGCCACTAGTTGGAGCTACTAGCTATAGTAAACTGCCCTGAGAAGTACTATGGTTAAAGTACTGCTGCAGAGCAGAAATTCCTAATGGGATGACAAGTTAGAACAAGCTGTAGGGTTGTCAGCCTCCAGGTGAGGCCTAGTGATCTCCCCTTTCCCAACTGATCTCCCACAGAGATTATTTATTTATTTCTATTTGTATCCCGCCCTCCCTGCGAACAGGCTCAGGGTGGCTAACAGCATATTAACATAAAATGCAATCTATTATAAAACAATATTAGTACAAAACATTAAGCCATTATTAAAACCATAATATATAAAATTAACTTCTTTGGTGCTATATCTGCTGATATGTAATGTATAAGATCAGGGCTTTTTTATAGGAAAAGGTCCAGCAGGAACTCATTTGCATATCGGGCCACACCCCATGATGTCACCATTGTTTCACACAAGGCTTTTTGTGGGAAAAGTCCAGCAGGGATGCATTTGCATATTAGGCCACACCCCCTGACACGAAGCCAGCCGGAACTACGTTCATGCTCAAAAAAAAAAGCCCTGTATAAGATAGATGGACAGAGATCGGCTCCCCTGGAGAAAATGGCTGCTTGGAAGGGTTGACTCTATGGGATTGGACCACGCTGAGGCTCCTCCCCTCCCCAAGTCTACCCTCTCCTGGCTCCACCCCCAAAGTCTCACAGAGTAGGCAACCTAGCACAACCACAAAATGGCTGCCACAGCTCTCCTTCAGTCACACAGTAAAGACCTGAGGTACTGGGGTGACAACTGCAGTTAAAGCAACATTGAAAAATCTCTGTGCAGCCAATCAGAAGGGCCGGTCAGAAGCCTTGTGAGGCAAAAGCCCACTTTCTAGAAACACTCAGCAGGTGCCATGTTGGAAACCTTTGAGTTAGGATTTCAGAGCAGCGATACTCAGTGTATGTCCTGCTGCCAGCAGAATCTCTCATGGGGGAAGCTAAACCAGCACTAAAAGATCTCCCATCCCACATTTTCCCACCCACGTGACTATGACTTACCTACATACTCCTTCATAATGCCAGGATAGTCTCCATGGTACAGCGGATTTGCAAACCATCCCAGGGAAAACTGCATGTATCTCTCTGCTACTTCCACATGGGCCTTGCTGCTCAGGTCAATGGGCTCCCCCCAGGCACTGCTTAAAGAGATCCCGACCTGGCCTTAAAACAAAGGGCAAACAGTGCTTCAGTTATCACTCTAAACCAGGGGTGGCCAAACTGGCTAATGTAAGAGCCACATAGAATAAATGTAAGATGTCTGAGAGCTGTAAGACATGAATGTCAGCATTTGAGAGCCAGAAGGAAGGAAGGAATATGAGGGAGGGAGAGGTGGAAAGAAAGCAACTTTAAAAGCATTCTCCAAGCTGTTGGCTGGCTTCGGTTGGAGAAGTGATTTAAAGACAGACAGGGCGGTGGGGGCTTTGAGAGCCACACAATATGTGTAAAAGAGCCACAGTTTGGCCACCCCTGCGCTAAACAGAGCTGCTTTCTTTGTGGTGGCACTGCAGGTGGTTACCTTGCTGTTGACGGCGCCATCTCTTCTGATAAGAGTGCCACACTTCCGCGTGAGCCTGCGGGGAGAAGAAGCGGCTGATGAGCAAGAGTAGCAGTGACCACAGACACATGAAGCTGCCTTATACAGAATCAGACCAGCGGCCCACCAAGGTCAGTGTTCTCTGTGCAAACTGGCAGCAGCTCTCAAAGGGTGCAGGCAGAGGTCTTTCCCATCACCTCCTGCCCGGTCCTTTTCACTGGAGATGCTGGGGATTGAACCTGGGACCTTCTGCATGAAGAAGAGCTGGATTTATCCCCCACCCTTCACTCAGAATCTCAGAGCGGCTTACAATCTTCCCTTCCCCACAACAGACAGCCTGTGAAGTAGGTGAGGCTGAGAGAGCTCTGAGAGCTGTGACTAACCCAAGGGTCACTCAGCTGGCTGCAGGTGGAGGAGCGGGGCATCAAACTTGGTTCTCCAGAGTAGAGTCTGCCGCTCTTAACGACTGCATCAAACATGCTTTACCACATAGCCGTGGCCCTTCCCAGTGGGATGTTCTTGACTGGCCGACTATTGACTGTAATCTGCATACCCATCGGTGGCTGCTAATCCATAAGGAACGCCCAAACTGCACGCACGCCGCACTTTAAGAACTGCCATCCCACTCCGGAACTTAGCAGTTAAAATTAATTTATTACTAATTAACTCAGTGATTGATTATTATTATATATTTGAATTAGATTATATAAATATTATTAGCAAATTGATGGGAAATAGGGAGGGGTAAATTAATTGCTATTGGAATTAATTTTTATCAAATACATATAAGGAATTGGAGGGGTTTTTTGGGTTAATTGGAATTAGGGTTTAGTTAGACGGAGTGAGGAGGGTGTGTAATTAGACGCCAGCCTGATAGTAGTTTCATTGCAGCTGCTGCCAGCGAGGAATGGCTGGCTCAGGGATTCCGGTGCTCCTGGGGAGGGGGAGGTATGGCGGTGGGAGCAGATATTATAAGGGAGGCGGACAGAGACAAGTCGGTGCTCGGCCCCCCTCCAGTCTGCGGCCCATCCCAAGGGTGACAGGTAGCAGGACCAGGAGTAACCCGCCTCCGTCATTGGTGTTATGCAACGCCAGGTCCATCAATAATAAGACCTCAACTCTCCGAGAGTTCATGCTTGAGCAGAATATGGACCTGGCTTGCGTGACCGAGACCTGGATCCGGGAGGGTGATACAGTGGCCCTCTCGCAAACAGCTCCCCCAGGTTACTCGGTCTTCCACCAATCGCGGACTAGCGGGCGGGGGGGAGGAGTGGCATTATTTGCACGGGAGGCTTACTCCTTTAGGGCGCTCCCGGCCCCAAGGATTGAGGGCATTGAATGTGCCGGGCTGGCGTGGGGGGATGAAGAGGGGTTGGCGATTTGGCTGGTGTACCGTACGCCTAACGCACCGGCCAACGCCTTACCGTCCCTGCTTGAGGCGGCGACAGGCTGGGCGCTGGAGCACCCAAGGCTGATAATCCTGGGTGACTTCAACGTCCATGCCGATGACCCGTCCTCCAGTCAGGCGACGGACCTAGTGTCTTCCATGGCGACACTGGGACTCTCTCAATTTGTTGTGACCCCCACCCACCAGGCCGGACACATGTTAGACCTGATCTTTGCGGCCGGGATTGTAGTGAGCGATATAACCACAGAGGTTGTGCCATGGTCGGATCACTTCGCCCTCAAGGCCCGTGTGAATATGCCCCCCCGAACCTGTTTAGGCGAGGAGCCGATTATGGCTCGCCCGCGGAGTCAAATGGACCCGGAACGGTTCCAGATGGCTCTGCGGGACTCCTGGCCCTCTGGCGGCTCCCTTGATGGCCTGATTGAGACCTGGAATAGCCGGCTCTCTAGGGCCATCGAGGAGATCGCACCTCGGCGCCCTCTGCGACCTCGGATTAAGCTGGCTCCGTGGTATACCCCGGAATTACGCCAGCTGAAACAAGGCCTTAGACGGCTAGAGAGGCAATGGCGACGCACTCGTGACGAGGCGACTAGAACATCTTATAGGAAGTTTATGAAGTCCTATGAGATGGCAATCAAGGCCGCAAAGAAAACATACTTTGCGGCTAGGATTGCATCCGCAAATTCGCGCCCAGCCCAATTATTTAGAATAATTCGGAATCTGACTACATTGCCTCAGGGCAATTCTAAAGTTAAGGAATTGGAAATTGGCTGCGAGGCCTTCGCGAAATTCTTTGCGGATAAGGTCCAATCGCTCCGCCAGGACTGCCCCGCCAATTTGGAGGCAGTAAGTGGACTCGAAGCCCAATGCGTGTCTTCTGATTTAACTCTGGATTGCTTCGACCCGCTCAGCTTGGAGGAAGTCGACAGAATTCTTGCCTCTGCACGTTCCACGACTTGCGATCTGGACCCTTGCCCCTCCTGGCTAATTAAGGCCTGCCAGGAGGAACTAAGATATCCTATACGGGATATTATAAATCGATCCCTTTCAGAAGGTGTTTTTCCAACACCTCTGAAAGAGGCACTGGTCCGCCCTCTCCTGAAAAAACCGTCATCAGACCCGGCCGAATTGGCACATTACCGGCCGGTCTCAAATTTGCCCTTTTTAGGCAAAATTATCGAGAGGGCCGTGGCGGTGCAGTTACAGGAATTTCTGGAGGACGCTTCCGTCCTAGACCCATGCCAGTCCGGCTTTCGCCCGGGCCATGGGACAGAAACAGTCCTGGTCGCCCTCATGGATGACCTCCGACGGCAACTGGATCGAGGCGGCTCGGCAGTACTGCTGTTGTTAGACCTATCGGCGGCGTTCGATATGGTCGACCACCGGCTGCTGACCCGCCGCCTCGCTGACGCAGGAATTCGGGGGCTAGCCTTACAGTGGCTCTCCTCCTTTCTTGAGGGTCGGGGACAAAGGGTGGCAATCGGGGGGGAACTGTCTCAGAGGTATCCACTCCATTGCGGGGTGCCTCAGGGGGCAGTCCTCTCCCCGATGCTGTTTAACATCTTTATGCGCCCCCTTGCCCAGATTGCACGGAGGTATGGGCTGGGTTGCCATCAATATGCAGATGACACCCAGCTCTATCTATTGATGGACGGCCGGGCTGGTGATGTCCCAGCAAATTTGGACCGGGCACTACAAGCCGTGGCTGACTGGCTCAGGCTGAGCGGGCTGAAGTTGAATCCGGCGAAGACTGAGGTCCTTTGCGTGGGCCGTGGCGGACCGGGAGGGGAGACTACTTTACCGGCCTTTGACGGTGTGCCACTGGTACCGGTGCGCAAAGTCAAGAGCCTGGGGGTGCTACTGGAGTCCTCCCTATCAATGGAGGCCCAAGTAGCTGCCACTGCTAGATCCGCCTTCTTCTATCTCAAGAGGGCGAGGCAGTTGGCCCCCTTCCTGGAACGCGCCGACCTGGCAACTGTGATCCACGCAACGGTCACTTCGAGGTTAGACTACTGCAATGCCCTCTACATGGGGCTGCCCTTGTACCGAACACGGAGACTCCAGGTAGTCCAGAACGCGGCGGCCAGGCTGCTGGAGGGACTACCACGGTGGGAGCCTGCACGGCCTGGGCTGCGTAATCTGCACTGGCTGCCGGTTGTCTACCGTGTTCGCTATAAGGTGCTGGTTATTACCTTTAAAGCCCTATATGGCCGAGGACCTGCCTACCTAAAGGACCGCCTCTCCCCATATGTACCCCGGAGAGCACTGAGGTCTGGTTCTCAGAACTTATTAACAATCCCTGGGCCAAGAGAAGTTAGGTTGAAGGCCACTAGGGAGCAGGCCTTCTCGGTGATAGCCCCTCGCTGGTGGAATGATCTCCCAGAGATGGTGCGAGCCCTGCGGGACCTGAACCAATTCCGCAGGGCTTGCAAAACATTTCTTTTTCAGTTGGCATTTGAGTCACCATGTGGTAACTAAGACAGAACCTGATTAATGAATGAATAGACACTTAGCCATCTTAAATACATCATCTTAGCACCTATTTTTATATCTTATATGTTTATATGTTTTTATGTATTTTAAATAATTTATTGTAATTAATGTTTAAATTGTTATGTTTTATGAATCACGGGACTCCCATGTCTATTATTGTTTAATGTGAATCATGAGACTCCCGTGTCTGTTAGCCGCCCTGAGCCCGCCTAGCGGGGAGGGCGGGATATAAAAATAAAATATTATTATTATTATTATTATTATTAATGCAGCTGGGAAACTTTGCAATCACAGACATTTCCTAATGCTTCATAAAGATGCATCGTTATAATGTGAGGAAGTCCAATAGGAAAGGAACTATTCCTTGCCTGGTTAGCAAACTCCCAGATATCCAGGGGGGAGGGAGGTGGGGCCCAGGTGTTGCCCGTGTTGGAATAGTGCTCTGGGGAAAGGAGAGCATGGATCTTTGGCACTTGAGCAATGTCAGCAAAGAAGAACCCTTTAGCTCTTTAGAATGATGTGCTTCCAGCACTGCAGACCCTCAAAGGAAACCCATTAATGCTCCTACCTTGCGTTGTTCCTCCTTACACATGTGTAGGGTTGCCAGGTCCAAGTCAGGAGATATCTGGGGACTTTGGGGGTGGGGCCAGGAGCAAGGTTGTGACAAACATGGTTGAGCTCCAAAGGGAGTTCTGGCCATCACATTTAAAGGGACAGCACTCCATTAAAATGCCTCCCCTTCACTGGAAATAATTTAGGTGGGAGGCGCTTTCTTCTGAAGTTCATAGAATTAGGTCCCAGGTCCAATCTTTTTGAAACTTTTTTTTTTAAAGGAGAGGCACCAGATGCTATGCTGAAAATTTGGTGCCTCTACACCAATCCCCTGAGAGCCCCAGATCCCCATGAATGGATTCTTCATTATACTCTATGGGGATTGGTCTCCATAGGGTATAATGAATTGCCTAGCAGACATTTCCCTCCTCCCCCCCCCCACTTTCTGCCAACCCTGAATTGGGGGAGGGCCTCCAAACCAGGGGATCCCCTGCCCCACCCGGGGATTGGCAGCGCTACGACTTGCGACTGGGATGGTGTAGGACTGAGCTGAGGGTCGCGCACAGTAACATGAATCCAGCCTAAAATCCTTGTTCGATGACAAGTCACGGTTGGTTTGTTTTTTACCTTGATTATGTGATGTGCTACTTTATAAACTCCAGCCGAGCCCAGCTTCATGCCCGGCGCGTGCCGTCCTGTTTCATACCCCTCTTCAGCGATTGCCTGGGAGACATTAGATGTGCGTTTTAGTAATTCTGCGCAGCTGGAGAAAAAGCATCACATCGAATCAAAGGGCAGAAAGGCCATGATTGCATTGTACATTCACCCAAAGTAAGTCCCCATTTTTTTTTTCAATAGGCCTTCCCTATAGTTAAGTGCTAAGAGGTGGCAGCCTTAGCGATATATGGCTCTTGGCCCGTTGAAACTGCTGTATTAGATTTGCCCAAGGTCTAGACCAAACTTGCTTAACGTAAGAGCCACATAGAATTGGAGGGAGGGAGGAAGAAAGAAAGGAAGGAAAAAATAGATGGAGAGGGAGGGAGAGGTGGGGAAAAGCAACTTTAAATGCATTTTCCAAGCTGCTGGCAGGCTTGCCTTGGCAAAGTACAATTTAAAGAGACAAATTATAGAATCATAGAGTTGGAAGGGACCTCTAGGGTCATCTAGTCCAACCCCCTGCACCATGCAGGAAACTCACAAACACCTCCCCCTAAATTCACAGGATCTTCATTGTTGTCAGATGGACATCTAGCGTCTGTTTAAAAACCTCCAAGGAAGGAGAGTCCACCACCTCCCGAGGAAGCCTGTTCCGCTGAGGAACTGCTCTAACGGTCAGGACGTTCTTCCTAATGTTGAGCCGGAAACTCTTTTGATTTAATTTCAACCCATTGGTTCTGGTCCTGCCTTCTGGGGCCACAAAAAACAATTCCACACTGCCCTCTATATGACAGCCCTTCAAGTACTTGAAGATGGTGATCCTATCACCTCTCAGCTGCCTCCTCTCCAGGCTAAACATGCCCAGCTCCTTCAACCTTTCCTCATAGGACTTGGTCTTCAGACCCCTCACCATCTTCATCGCCCTCCTCTGGACCCGTTCCGCTTGTCTACATCCTTCTTAAATTGTGGTGCCCAAAACTGAACACAATACTCCAGGTGAGGTCTTACCAGAGCAGAGTAAAGCGATACCATCACATCACGTGATCTGGACACTATACTTCTGCTGATACAGCCCAAAATTGCATTTGCCTTTTTAGCCACCGCATCACACTGTTGACTCATGTTCAGCGTATGATCCACTAAGACCCCTAGATCCTTTTCACACATACTACTGCTAAGACAGGTCTCCCCCATTCTATAACCATGCATTGGATTTTTCCTACCTAAATGCAGAACTTTACATTTATCCCTGTTAAAATTCATTTGTTACTGTTAAAAACTCACAAGTGGCAGCATGAATTTAAATTTAATGAATTTAAACAGCAACCCCTTCCCACAAGCAGCAGCATGAACTGAAACTCTCCTTCCTGTCACAATTGAATGACCATTATGTGCTGTGTTGGGGGGAGCTGCCATTTGAGAAGTACAACTGCAACACGAACACACCCAGTCTGTTTGTGTGGTTCTTCAGTTGCTCTAAGTTCTTGCCTTTGGAGGGCGAATCCATTGGAAGCAGTGACTTACCCAAGGGTTGTTAAAAGTAATCCAGTGTTTCACGCGATCCCCAAAGTTCTCAAAGCACAAATCTGCATAATCCTTAAAATAACGTGTCATGCTTATGTTCTGCCATCCGCCGTATTTTTGTTGAAGAGCCTGTAAGCCCAAACACTTCACAAAGTCACGCATGCAACTTCAGCAAAACACCTGCCATTTTTGTCTGGCTTATGAACAATGGCTCAACCACCCCCATTAGTTGATACTGTAGGGGCCTTTCTGCACCACGTGTTTGCCTTGGTGTTGCTGTGGGTCTGTTTCCCCCGGATAAAGCTTTATTCTCACCTGTGGCAGATCCCAGTAGTAGAGTGTTACAAAGGGAATGATTTTGTTTGCCAATAAAGCGTTGATCGTATCGTTGTAGAATCGCAGACCTTCCTGGTTCACTTTCTCTGCTGTGAGAACAAAGACCAGAGAACCGAAGCACCTTAGACACCACATTATTTTCAGAGTATGAGCTTTCAGGAGTCAAAACTCATACCCAGAAAACCTTCTTGATTTCTAAGACAGTCCTGGGTTCAAATCTAGCTCTACTGTAGACCAACACAGCTATCTTACAGAGAGAACTTTGACTGTTAAAATCTCATACCCCCAGGGGTGGAATTCTAGCAGGAATTCCTTTGCAAATTAGGCCACACACTCCTGATGTAGCCAATCCTCCAAGAGCTTACAAAAAAAAGCCTTGTAAACTCCGGGAGGATTGGCTACATCAGGGGTATTTGGTCTAATATGCATAAGAACATAAGAGAAGCCATGTTGGATCAGGCCAATGGCCCATCCAATCCAACACTCTGTATCACACAGTGGCCAAAAATTCTTGAAGTTGGCTATGCTTGTAGCCGCCACCACCTCCTGTGGCAGTGAATTCCACATGTTAATCACCCTTTGGGGGGAGGAGGAGGAGAAGAAGAAGAAGAAGTGCAGATTTATACCCCACCCTTCTCTCTGAATCAGAGACTCAGAGCGGCTTACAATCTCCTATATCTTCTCCCCCCACAACAGACACCCTGTGACGTGGGTGAGGCTGAGAGGGCTCTCACAGCAGCTGCCCTTTCAAGGACAACCTCTGCCAGAGCTATGGCTGACCCAAGGCCATTCCAGCAGGTGCAAGTGGAGGAGTGGGGAATCAAACCCGCTTCTCCCAGATAAGAGAGCTCTGGCTGACCCAAGGCCATTCCAGCAGGTGCAAGTGGAGGAGTGGAGAATCAAACCCGGTTCTCCCAGATAAGAGAGCTCTGGCTGACCCAAGGCCATTCCAGCAGCTGCAAGTGGAGGAGGGGGGAATCAAACCCGGTTCTCCCAGATAAGAGTCCACACACTTAACCACTACACCAAACTGGCTCTACAAAGTACCTCCTTTTATCCGTTCTAACCCGACTGCTCAGCAATTGCAAAGGAACTCCTGCTAGAATTCCATCCATGCATTCCCCCCCCCCCCAAAAAAAAAATCATTGTTGGTCCCTAGGGAACTACTGGACTCAAAGCTAGATTTTATATGGAAGACCAACATGGCTACCCCCTAAAATTAGAGACCAGAGAGCATCTCATACCTCTATTGGCATTTCAATAAAATTGCCCTTCCCAACATATGGATCAGTATCCAAAGAGCTGCAGATTCTCTTCAACCATCTACCTGCCATTTCTGGAACCTCTTCCAGTGTCAAGTGGTTTGGCGAGAAGTGGTGGGGGTGTGCGTATCGTGTTTCAGCAACATGTTAACCCCCACCCCATACACATACCCTAAGGCTTGCAGAACAAGTTACACGGTTCTTTGGATCGATGCCATGAAAACTGTACGTTTAAAATATGCGACCAACATAGCAACACATTCCTCTCTCCCCTTGCCATGGTGCCTAGGTAAACTTGGGAGTTGCTGTAATAGGGGGCCAGATTAAATCATATAGAATTTATTTTATTTACGTTATATTTATTTCCCACCCATTCTATACAGACTCAAGGTGGCTAACGGCACAAAACAGACAGTAAACAAAAGCAATATTAAAACAATAAAACGATCAAATCAATGGCAACGGTGCTACTTCAGGCAGATCGTGTAATATTTTCTTTCTCGAGCGCACAGATCCTGGGCAGTTAGTAATAAAAGCACGATGGATCCAGATGTGGCGGCAGCCCTCTCTTGTTAGATGTTGTATGCCATCCAAAACAGTTCAGAGTTGGATCATCGAGTTGGAAGGGGACCTCCAAGGTCATCTAGTCCAACCCTCTGCACAATGCAGGGAATTCACAACTACCTTTCCCCACCGCCAGTGACCCCTGCTGCAGGCCCAGAAGATGTGTTTTTTTGGAGGGGGGAGCAGAATCTCCAGGATCCTTGGCCAAACTAGCCTGGAGAAGTCTGCTTTTTTAGGCAATCTGGTTTTTTTTAAAGAAGACGATCTAATCGCCATACATTCAGTTGTGGGGAAATATCTGCCAGCGTCCTGCTTTCACACTTACATTTAATGCCTGTGGGCAGCAAACGGGGCCAGGAAATAGAAAACGAATAGTGGTTGACCTTCAGTTCTTTCAGGAGCTGGATGTCGTCCTAGAAGAAGGAAATTGAGGGTGGCAAACATCGATTCGTTAAAAACATAATTCTAAGCAGGGTTTTTTTTTTTTGAGCAGAGGCACATAGGAACATAGGGCTGCCAAGCCCCTGGTCCGGGGGTACCATAAAGTTTCCCCCCTCCCAGATGGCTACAGCATCCGGGAAATGCCTAGAGCGGCCATGCGCAAATCACCGGTGCGATGACGTCACTTCTGGGTGATGTCATTGTGTTACGCGTGCGCAGCAACCCTAAACACAGTTCCGGCTGGCTTGCCATCAGGGGGCGTGGCCGAATATGCAAATGAGGTCCAGATGGGCTGTTTCTTTTAAAAGCCCCGTGTGAAACAATGGTGCTGTCAGGGGGTGTGGCCTAATATGCAAATGAGTTCCGGCTGGAATTCTACAAAAAAAGCCCCGATTTTAAGACTCTACAGACTGAGGTTTACAATGCTAAGTCAGCATCCCCCAATGGCTCTTGATTTTGGATTTGCTGCAGAACAATATGTTTATTCCCCATCCCTCCCCCCTCCAAAAAAGATTGTTCTTCTTACCTTAATCTTGTAGTAGCTTTCACATGCTGAATCTGCGGTGTGGTTCATGAACACCTTTCCCCCCTGGTGCCCGAAAGCGTCCCAGATACTTGGGCCTTTCCCGGCTTTGTCCCAAGCCCCTTCCGTTTGGCAGGCCGAACTGCCAACACCCCAAAGGAACCCTGGAGATATTGAACAAAGAGGACGGCAAGAAGGAAACGTTAGCCTTCCTAAAAGGAATCTTTTGTGAAACTGTAAGACACGTCCCGATGTCCTGCTTCAGTGTTACCCCCTTTTCAGAATAGTAAAGAGTTCAGAAGCCCCTTGAAGACTAACAAATTTTCTTGTAGCATGAGCTTTCAAGAAACACAGCTCTCTTTATTAGATGCAAGGAGCGTCTGTAGAAACCTGCAGAGAGAGATATAGGTGGTAAGGGGTGGGGGGAGTAGAGGCAGGAAGTGATGCCATGGAAATACAAAGGAACTGCAATATTTCAGAGTTATTCCTGAGTACGGTTGCCAGGTCCAGGTTGGAAAAATCCTGGAGACTTTGGGGGTGGAGGGGAGGGGCCTCGGCCTGGTGCAATGCCCTAGAGTCCACCCTTCAAAGCAGCCATTTTCTTCAGGGGAGCTGATCTTTGCCAGGTGGAGATCAGTTGTAAAAGCGGGATATCTCCAGGCCCCACCTGGAGGCTGGCAACTCTAGCCCCTGGAAGCTAAAAGAACAAACAGTCATCCTATGGCAATCGGTTTCGTTTATCTGGGAATCTTTTATTTTGACTTTTCAGGGCAGTGTCTGCTGAGGTCTTCCTACTAGAAGGCAAGTGTTTGTTTTCCAGCACTGTGCGTGATAGCCTAATTTGCAATAGGTGATTTTAGATGGACTTGCACATTTATCAATTCTGTTGTCTGAAATTCTAGGGAAGGGGAGAAAAGAGAGAGAAACAAGCAAGGGCTCTTTTGGGGGAAGACAGGGAGTAGTTTCTCAGAGTGGGGTCTGCTGTAGAAGGGGTCGTTGCATAGTGGTTAGAGCATCAGACCAGGACATGGGAGATCCAGGTTCGAATTCCCATACTACCACAGAAACTGTCTGGGTGATCTTGGGCTAGACTCACACTCTCAGCCTAACCTACCTCACAAGGGTGTTGTGAGGAGAAAAGGGAAGGGAAGGAGGAGGTGTAAGCTGCTTTTTGCCCCATTGGAGGGAAAGGTGAGGCATAGATGAAGTAAATAAATTAACAGAATTAACAAGGATTGCAGAATTCCTGCTTTCAAGGGATGGAGTTTGGGTACGCTGCAGCTAGGATTTCGGTTTACAGACACCTGAGCTAAATGGGCGTTTGTGAAAGCCGAGGCCCTGCAGTCCATTGACTCCACAATCTCTCCCAAACCAGCTAAATATGAAATATCACCTTTGGGGAAAGTACTGTAATAGAAGGAACCAGGACTCTGCCTGCTCCAGGAGAACTCCTCTGCAGAGGTTAGAACTAGGGTCAGTCCAAGCAGCCACCATGCTCTCAAAACGCCCGTCCGCACCACCATGGCCAAATGCAGACACTCGTCAAGCCGCCACCTGATAGAACAAAAATACTCCTGGTGAGCTTTCACCTGAGCAGCCTCCTGCCCAAACCGATTGACATTAAGGCCTTCTCTCAGGCTACCTGTCAGGAATTAAGAAGCAGGACGAAACTTCTTCTGCCAGCATCTCATCCTCTCCAGATGTCCATCTCTGCTTGCAGCCAGCAAGCCACTCGAGGGAAATTCCCAGCACCTGTTGGTCAGGGACAGGCTGCTCCTGAGCATGGAGGTTCAGCGTAGTTAATCCCAGTTGAAAAATATCGATAACTCTTCCCACATATGACTTCTCACTTTTCTCAGTTTTGTTATCTGTGTGTTTCGTAGGAGCCTGTGAGGACTCACAGAACCATCGGAGCTAACTCTCTTCTCAGTCCACTGAAGTTAATGGGCTGAAAAGCGCAGAGCTGTGTTTAGGGGTTGCTCTGCTAATTCACCCAAAGTTATCCACTTTCTTAGCAGTCTGCCTTTGATAGCAGGTGTCATACCAAAATTTTAAGAAGTTTGCGCTTGCAAGGAAAAACTCGACTTGATCACCTCCTGTGCACAAGTGTCCCTGACACTATAAACCGAAAATTTATGAAAACAGCAGTGCCAAATAGCATGAGTTCAGACCCAAAGAAGTCTCTGTAGTTAATGAGAACATTCTTAACAACACATCTGTGCCTTAGACCCAGGCGGGCAGCCGTGTTGGTCTGAAGCAGTACAACAAAGCGGGAGTCAAGATGCACCTTTAAGACCAATAAACTTTTATTCAGAATTGAAGCTTTCGTGTGCTCTAAGCACACTTCTTCGGATGAGGAATGAGGTACAGTAAGCAGTTACATATAGCTGGTGGGGTTTGGAATGCGAAGTGGTACAAAGTTAAAACTCAATAGCAGAATAGTAAAATTAACTGAAGTTTGGGAAAGAAATGCCCTTATTTTGTCCCAGGCTTATTAGCAATAGAATAATTAACAGACATTCTGACATGTTACTGTTTTATTGGTTTCCCACGCCGATGCAACCCAGATCAAAGATTTTCTGAATATGTTAATTTTACTATTCTGCTTGGATTTTAACTCTGTGCCACTTTTTAATCCAAACCCCAGCAGCTATATGTAACTCTGCTTACTGTACTTCATCCCTCGTCAGAGGAAGTGTGCATGCACACGAAAGCTTACATTCTGAATAAAAGTTTGTTGGTCTTAAAGGCCCTACTGGACTCTTGCTTTGTTCTACATCTGTGTCTTGTCCTGATCTGGAGGCGTAGCCACAGATCGTGAAATACTGCTGATTTCCCAGCTAGAGAGAAATGCCCGCTCTCCCACTCTTACCTGCGTCCTCTTGCGCTGCTCCGGCGGACAGAGACCGCCCAGATTGCTGGAGGTTTACCCGAGCATTCAGAACAAATTCACCTTCCCGGAATCGCCCCATTGCTGTACGGGCCGCCTCTCGCACCGGCTGGAAATTTCGAGCTGCCAAACAAACAAACAAACAATTCGGTCGGCGAAAAGAGAAAAGGGCCAACAATACAGAACAATCCCTGTCCTGTGGCTATTGACGCAGCACAGGGTGTGTGTTTTGTGCTTAGCTGTACAAATCCTTTCTTTTCTCCCCTGCAAAGGTTGCTTCCACTCACGGTAAGCAAAGTTTAACTGCCCTCCCCTTCCCCCCCCCCCCCGGCAACCCCCAACAGTGGCTGATGAACATAAAATAAGCTGACTTATACTGAATCAGATCATTGGCCCATCAAGGTCAGTATTGTCTACTCTGATCGGCAGCGGCTGCCCAGGGTCTCTTTCCCATCGTCTCCTGCCCTGGTCCTCTGAACTGGAGAGGCCAGGGACTGAACCTGGCAGCTTTGGTGTATCAGGCAGATGCTTGGACTGCTATGAATTCCCTGCTCGTTTAATTATAGAAGGAACTGCATTATACAGCAAAAGGCCAGAGCCTTTCATGCAGAAGACATGACAGGAACTATATACATTTACTGAGCAAACTCCAACACTGATATTGGAACTGGGGCCATGAAAGTTTAGCTGACTGGAAGGAGGGCTTGTTTCAAACTCCAGGGCGTCCAGTGAAGCAGACGGGCAGTAGATTCAGGCTAGACAAAAGGAAATACTTCTCTACAGAGGTCATTTCATAGAAAAAGAGGTGCCGTATCTTATTAGCACAGTCTATTTGTATAACTCATTTGCATATGCTACACACACCTGACATCGCCGGAAGATGTGCTAAATTATATCAACTCAGCATCTACCTTAAAATGCTTCTTGAATTACAATTGTCATCATAAAACCTGACTCCCATCCAGTGTTCCCTCAAAGCTGAGTTAGTGCGAGCTAGCTCACAGGTTTTTCGTCTCTGGCTCACACATTTTTGTCTTAGCTCACAAAAAATGGCCCCAGAGCAAACTAATTTATGCAGTGGCTCACAACTTTAATGCCAGTAACTCACAAAGTAGAATTTCTGCTCACAAGACTCCACAGTTGAGAGTGTCAGGCATCGGTATTTCGAATAATTGAGCTATTGTTTAAATCAAAGACTCGTTTTATTGATAATCCAATACTTGCTCCAAGGAACGATACCTTGGAAATGATACAGAATGTTACATAGCATGGCATCTTAAAGGCTACTTCAAAGGCAAAGTTCAGATAACTTCAAAACGTAACATACAGATGTGAATTGCATAGAAGGTTCAAAGCATACTATCAACTACTCATTTGGATGCTATAACATCTCTTGTTTCCAATACATTCCTGACTTGCTGATATGTATGGGAACTCGTGGGAGAGGCATTTCTGCTTTACAATAGGAAGATTACTTGCATATCCTGCATCCTTGAGAGTCAACAGGTGGGGGGGAACTTTGAAGAGATATCTTTATTCTGAAAAGAGGGGTAATAGAAAGGAGGGGGGGAAGTATGAGCACAGAATGCAGACTAAATTAATACTCAGAAATATCACGCTTGACATAGAGGGAACATTGCTTCCATCATACTTCCACAGTGGCATGAAGATTTCCATCTCTCTGCTTTATATGTTTTGGTTATTTTCCTCATTTTTTTTTCTGGGGAAAAGGATTAGAAAGTTTGTCAAATCTTAGAGTTCAGCCAAATGCTTACAGGGGGGGCTGAACAATGGAGCCCAGAAACAAGTATTCGGGGGGGGGGGGGTTAAGAAAGAAAGAGCCCAATAACATTTAGAAGTTCCAGAGCTCCATTCCTGTGAGCTCCTGCCCAAAATGAGGCCTGCTTCTTTACACGAGTGATTAAAATGTGGAATTCACTCCCGTCAGATGGCACAGACAGCTTTAAAAAGGAACTAGACAGATTTATGAAGGAGAAGTCTTATCAAAAGCCCCTAGCCATGGTGACTAAAGGGAACCTCCATATTCAGAAGAAGAAGGCATTGGATTTATATCCCACCCTTCACTCAGAAGCTCAGAGCGGCTCACAATCTCCTTTATCTTCCTCCCTCACACCCTGTGAGGTGGGTGGGGCGGAGAGGATTCTCACAGCAGCTGCCATTTCAGTGACAACTCCTGTGAGAGCTGTGGCTAACCCAAGGCCATTCCAGCAGGTGCAAGTGGAGGAGAGGGGAATCAAACCCGGTTCTTCCAGATAAGAGTCCTCATACTTAACCCACTATACCAAGCTGGCAGTCAACCTCTGGATCCCAGTGCAAGGAGGCAACACCAGGGGAATGCCTCAGCTTCTATGCCCTGCCAATGGACAGCCAGATGGACTGGTTGGCTAGCTGTGTGAAAGAGGATGCTGGACTAGATGGACCACTGGGCTGATTCAGCAGGGCTCTTCTGATGTTTTGAGGAGACAAGAAGAGGAAGAAGGGACTGGATTTATACCCCACTCTTCACTCAGAGCATTTTACAATCTCCTTCCCTTCCTCTCCCCACAACAGACACCCTATGAGGTAAGTGGGGTTGAGAAAACTCTGAGAGAACTGTGACTGATCCAGGGTCACACCAGCAGCTGCATGTAGAGGAGTGGGAAATCAAACCCGGTTCTCTCAGATTAGAGTCCTCCACTCGTAACCACTATACCAAACTGGTGGTTTAGGGGAGTAATTCGTTAAGCAAATGCTGGAATTTGTTTCTCATCATTAAGAGTCGTGACTCTGATAGTGAATAATCTCTGAGCAATTGGTGTTAGGTTGCCCTGCCCAGCAAACAATAACAACAACAATTTTTAAAAGTTAGCATCTACTAATTTTTTTTTTAGTTTGGTAAATCATTTCTCTTGAAAGGAGCTGATTGGACTAGCCCACCTGCTGGCTTAGAAGGATATTCCATTCCATTAAATTTATTTACCTTGTCACCCAGTGGGCACCCAAAGTACCTTACATCATTCTCCTGTGACCTGTCCTCCATTTTAACCTCACAGCAACCCTGCAAGGAAAGCTAGGCTGAGAGTTTGTAACTGGCTTCCATGTCAAAGTGGAAATTCGAACCTGGCTCTCGAAGATCCTAATCCAACATTCTAAGCCAGGGATGTCAAATGTAGCCTGAGGGCCGAATCAGGCCCCCGGAGGTCTCCTATCAGGCCCCTGAGCAACTGGCTGTCATCTACCTCCTTCTTCCTCTCTTGCTTCCTTCTGTATCACATCTTGTTTTGCCAGGCTTGCTCCATCGCACAGGAGCCACAGAGCAAAACCTCAGTTTTCTCCATTGGCTGACTAGCACATGAAGCAATTTATGTACAAAAGCTCACAATGCCCAGCCATTTAATGTTTTCCCCTGGATCTTAGGCTCGAAATATTGACCATGAGGTTTCTGTAATGAGTGTCAGTAAATCAAAAATAGGTTTGCAACTTATAGATGCACACCTGAACAGCATATTCAAGATTGCTACAGCACAGACATTGTCTCCAGATTTTGATGCAATAATTCAGAGCAAGAGGCGTTAGTTAAATAAGCAAAATATTGCAAGAGTGCTAATCTTTTAAGCATATTTTATTTTAAGGGTTTTTTTTTTTTAAAAAGATTTAATTATGTTTGTCTGTGTCCTTGAGAGCCAGTTTGGTGTAGTGGTTAAGTGTGCGGACTCTCATCTGGGAGAATCGGGTTTGATTCCCCACTCCTCCACTTACAGCTGCTGGAATGACCTTGGGTTAGCCATAACTCTCGCAGGAGTTGTCCTTGAAAGAGCAGCTTCTGGGAGAGCTCTCTGAGCCCCACCCACCTCTCAGGGTGTCTGTTGTTGGGGGAGAAGATATAGGAGATTATAAGCCGCTCTGAGTCTCTGATTCAGAGAGAAGGGCGGGGTATAAATCTGTAGTCGTCGTCTTCTTGAGCACCCACTTCTCTACATGGACCTCCTGAGTGCCTTGGAACAGGCGGAGTTTTTGAAAGAGCTGCTCTCAGCCCTCCCTCCCTCCCAGGGTGTCTGTTGTGGGGAGGGGAAGAGAAGGAGATTGTAAGCCGCTCTGAGTCTCTGATTCAGAGAGAAGGGCAGGGTATAAATCTGTAGTCGTCTTCTTCTTTATAAAGTTTATATCTCTGTCACCTAGCATATTTTATGACTCACATGGCCCGGCTTGACAAGGTCTCATTTATGTCAGATAACAAATGTGTTCAACAACCTTGGTCTAAGCACTACGCCACACTGGCTCACGTCTGCTGTTGGAATGCAAGCATGAAAACTTCACCAGCCCTTGCTGTGCAGCACCAACATTTCGGGGGAGCAGTACATCAAATGTTCAGTTTTTCAGAGAGAAGATCCTTAGATTCTCCTAAGGAAAGTTCATCAGCTGGTACATGTGCAAAACATAAACATTTCTCAAAGTGACTTCTTCCACTTTGTTACTATAACTCTGGCCTCCTCCAGACATGTAGGGCTCCCGTCTCTGGAATGACATGGTTTTGTTAATCTTTGCTTGCTCATGAAAACTCAGTGGAAACTTTATTGTGCTTATACTGCAGATTTGGACTTCCGTCCTTTGGAAGCTCCTTCGGGGCTGTGTGTCTCCTCCTCCCCCCCCCCTTCTTTTGGTGTCTGCTTTGTTTTCATTTCACATTCCGGCAGCGGAAATCATAGGAAAGAATTGCCCATTGTTGCTGAATCTGACTGGAGTGAAATGCATTCTGAATCCAGAAAAGGAACTGAACCTCAGACCTGTATAGCATTTAAGTGCTGCTGCTCCTCCAAACTCGCACTCTGACGATGGGACCTTTGAAAGCTCATACCTGGGAAAACTGTGGTCTGTCTCTAGGTGTTACTGGACTGCAAAGCTAGCTGTTCTTCTGCAGACCAAACGTGGCTACCCTCTGATGCTATGCTCCTAACCTCCACATTAAGAGGCAAAAAGCCTCTGAATCCCAGAGCCAGTAGGCAACATCGGGGGAAGGCCTTGGCCTCTCTGCCCTGTTATTGGCTGTCCAGAGGAACTGGGTGGCCCCTGTGTGAGACAGGAGGCTGGACTAGATGGACCCTCCCTGGTCTGATCCAGCAGGGCTCTTCTGATGTTCTTCTCAGGGGAAGGCCACGGCCTCTCTGCCCTGTTGTTGGCCCTCCAGAGAAACTGGTTGGCCACTGTGTGATACAGGAGGCTGGACTAGATGGACCCTCACTGGTCTGACCCAGCAGGGCTCTTCTGATGTTCTCCTCAGGGAAAGGCCTCAGCCTCTCTGCCCTGTTGTTGGCCCTCCAGAGGAACTGTCTGGCCACTGTGTGAGACAGGAGGCTGGACTAGATGGACCCTCCCTGGTCTGATCCAGCAGGGCTCTTCTGATGTTCTTCTCAGGGGAAGGCCACGGCCTCTCTGCCCTGTTGTTGGCCCTCCAGAGGAACTGTCTGGCCCCTGTGTGAGACAGGAGGCTGGACTAGATGGACCTTCCCTGGTCTGATCCAGCAGGGCTCTTCTGATGCTCTTCTCAGGGGAAGGCCTCAGCCTCTCTGCCCTGTTGTTGGCCCTCCAGAGGAACTGTCTGGCCACTGTGTGAGACAGGAGGCTGGACTAGATGGACCCTCACTGGTCTGATCCAGCAGGGCTCTTCTGATGTTCTTCTCAGGGGAAGGCCACGGCCTCTCTGCCCTGTTGTTGGCCCTCCAGAGAAACTGGTTGGCCACTGTGTGATACAGGAGGCTGGACTAGATGGACCCTCACTGGTCTGATCCAGCTAGGGTTGCCAATCCCCAGGTGGGGGCAGGGGATCCCTTGGTTTGGAGGCCCTCCCCCACTTTAGGGTCATCAGGGAAGGGGGAGGGAAATGTCTGCTTGGCACTCCATTATTCTCTATGGAGACTGGTTCCCATAGAGTATAATAGAGAAATGATCGGTGAGCATCTGGGGCCCGGGGGGGGGGCTGTTTTTCAAGGTGGAGGCACCAAAGTTTCAGCATAGCATATGGTACCTCTCCTCAAAACACCTGCCAAGTTTCAAAAGGATTGGACCAGGGGGTCCAATTCTGTGAGCCCCAAAAGAAGGTGCCCCTATCCTTCATTATTTCCAATGGAGGGATGGCATTTAAAAGGCTTGCAGTCCTTTTAAATGTGATGGCCGGAACTCCCTTCGGAGTTCAATAATGCTTGTCACATCCTTGCTCCCGGCTCCACCCACAAAATGTCCTTGCTCCACCCCCAAAGTCCCCAGATATTTCTTGAGTCGGACTTGGGAACCCTAGGTCCAGCAGGGTTCTTCCCTCCCCCCCCCACCAATTTTTATTAAGATAAATTTCAAGTAACAACATTATAAAATAGTTAGAAAAAATAGTTAGAAAAAGCAATAGTTAGAAAAAGAAAAAATATACCTAAAGTAATTTAATATACCTAAAGTAAAAATAGGTATATATAACTATACTATATACTATTATACTATTAATATACTAATAATATACTAATAGTATATATACTATTACTATATATAGGAGCTGATCATGAAAGAGAAAACTTAAAATACATCATTTGTCGGTATATCCATTGGTGTGGGAGAACATCATTTTCAGAAAGGTAAGTGATTATTGGAAACCAGACAGCAAGCAATAAAAAATATTCATATTTTTCCGTTAAAGGTATTTGTGTTTGAACTGATATTTTGGTCATTTTTTAATAATGACCAACAGGGCTCTTCTGATGTTTCTATGAAGGCCTCGGCCTCTCTGCTCTGTTGTTGTCCCTCCAGAGGAACTGGTTGACCATTGTGTGAGACAGAAGGCTGGAATACATGGACCCTCACTGGTCTGGTCCAGCAGGGCTATTCTGATGTTCTTACTCATTGGCAGAACATTACTTTGGAAAGTGTGTGCAGAAAATGAGCTTTTGGGGGGGGGGGGGGGGGTGAGTTGATCATAAAGTTAGGGATCCAAAACGCTGCTTCAAAGACTGTGGGAACTCTGTGTGTGGGGCTTTTGTCCTTGGACTATATGGTTTGGTTTTTAAAGTGTGAATGTTTTGCAAAATTATTTATAAAATCATTGCTTTATTTAGAAATATTATTGGATGCTTCGATTCATTTTGAAAATTAATAGTGAAGTCAGAAAAACCTGTAGAATTCTTTAATAACCCAAGGAATTGAGAAAAGATGCACCCTTCAGAATGAGAAAAGATGCAGTTCTTTGCAATTTGTTGCAATTTGTTGTGACATATATGAGCGCTGATTTGGGCTGCTTTCGGTTTAGACTTGCTCGTATGAAGTTCTGAAGTTTACCAATAGTACCTATATTGCTTGGTGTTTTTTTGTAAACAATAATAAGAAACACATTTGGTAATTTAAAATTCTTTATTAAACTGTCACATTTATATATTATTGAATGTTGTAATATATGCATTAGACATTTGTTATAGCACAGTTGAACTTCTCATTCCCTGGCTGTTTCTCCTTTCTAATCCCCAAATCTAATTATTATCATAATCATCATCTGTAGTCCACCTTTCTCAGTGAAATGCAAGGCGAACTACAAAATATATTAGAAACCAAGCAATGCAGTGGGGCCAGGACCAAAGATGGAAAACTAAAAAGGGGAGGGGGAAGCTGACTGCTGACAATAGATTCAAGTGGGTAGTAGCCAAGAGGGTCTGAAGCGATTGAACAAAGTTTTGAGTCCGGTGACATCTTGAAGAGCAACAAAACTTAATTCTGGGTATAAGAATTTGAGACTTCTGCTCCTGCAAGGGAATTGCCTATTCAGAAAAGAATCCACAGCAATTAAGGAAACATGAAGCTTTTCTGGCCAATCTGAGGCAAAACCAAACCTACATTTATCTCATTACATATGCTAAACCCATCTTCCACTGTATTCGAATGTATTTTTTGAATTGGTAAACTGGAATTCTATTTATAATGCTCTGCTATATGTTAATAAGTATATTGGGTGGATAGAAACACCTCTGAGAAAAAGAGGAGAAACAGAGTAATTAACATTTATTGTCATTTATTTATTCTCACCATCATTCTCCAATTCCGACATGTTTATTGCCTTTTGCTGTTTCCCTACACAGCTTATACTATCCAGACCAAACTGTTATTTTTTCAGTTTAATATCACTAGTTTGCCATTGGATTCTAACTTTGTACTATTTTGCTTGCTTAACCACTACCCACGAACTACATGTAGCACTGCTAGAACTGTACCCCATTGCATTGTCTGATGATGTGTGCTTTTAGCGCACAAAAACTTAGTTTAGTTTATTTGATTTATATCCCACCCATCCCGTCGAAACAGGCTCATGGTGGGTCACAAAACATAATCGAATAACGATAAAAACAGTTAAAATTAAACATTAGATCAAAACAATTTAAAGCAATTTGGTGCTAATTTCTATTTAAGGATGGCATTCAGCGATCTTACACCCCTATTCCATTGTCTGATGAAGTAGTATGCCTGCATACAAAAGCTAACATTCTGAATAAAATGTTGGTCCTCTAGCCCAGGGGTGGCCAAACTGTGGCTCAGGAGCCACATGTGGCTCTTTCACATATATTGTGTGGCTCTCAAAGCCCCCACCGCCCTGTTGGCCAGCTTGGAGAAGGCATTTGTCTCTATATCACATCTCCAAGCCAAGCCAGCTGGCAGCTTGGAGGATGCATTTAAAGTTAAAGTTGCTTTCTTTCCATCTCTCCCTAGCCCATTCCTCCCCTCATCTCTTTGTTTTCTTTCCTTCTTCCTGCCTTTCCTCCTGCTTGCGGCTCTCAAATATCTGATGTTCATGTCTTTTGGCTCTCAAACATCTGATGTTTATTCTGTGTGACTCTTACGTTAAGGAAGTTTGGTCACCCCTGACCTAGCCTGTTCCCCATCCCAGGGCTCCTCCAAAGGAAAGCTGGAGCGTCCAACCAGGCTGCTGGTGGAGCCATAAACAATCCTCCCCACAAGATGGCAGCATAAGAACAACACTTGCGCCTGGCTGTTGGCGCTGGCTGTGATGAAGCGTCCTTCTCAAGATCTCGTATGGCCAGGCCAGGCTTTGTGCTTCACTGGCCTTCAGCCCTTCTGCTCCTCTTGCTTTTGAGGTTTCTTCTTCACTGCCCCCTCCAGTCACCAGTCCTCCAAAAATAGAGGGAGGCGGAGGAGAAGCGCCAGTGGGGAATGTTAAGAGGATACAGCAAATAATCATGATGGGCGGCCGCGTAAGTCTGTCCGGAGCAGCAGAAAAAAGCAAGAGTCCAGCAGCAACTTCAAGACTGACAAAATTGCTGGCAGGGGAAGAACTTTCAAGAGTCATTGCTCGCTTCTTCACATAGGGTTGCCAAGTCCAATCCAAGAAACATCTGGGGACTTTGGGGGTGGAGCCAGGACAAAGGGTGTGACAAGCACAATTGAACTCCAAAGGGGGTTCTGGCCGTCACATTGAAAGGGACTGCACACCTTTTAAACGCCTTCCCTCCGTTGGAAATAATGAAGGATAGGGGCACCTTCTTTGGGGGCTCATAGAATTGGACCCCTTGGTCCAATCGTTTTGAAATTTGTGGGGTATTTTCGGGAGAGGCACTGGATGCTATACTGAAAATTTGGTGCCTCTACCTCAAAAAAAAAAAGAAAAGCCCTCCCCAGATACCCATGGATCAATTCTCCATTATTTCTATGGCAATAAGTCTCCATAGAGAATAACAGAGTTCCCAGCAGACATTTCCCTCCCCTCCCCCCCCCCCGCTTTCTGATGACCCTGAAGCGGGGGGAGGGTCTCCAAACCGGGGAATCCCCTGCCCCCACCTGGGGATTGGCAACCCTTTTCTTCAGATACCAGAAGAAGATATCTGAAGAAGTGAGCACTGACTCAGAAAAGCCCCTTCCCTGCCACTAATTCTGTTTGTTAGTCTTTTTTTGGTGTGTGTGTTATTTTTGCATATTTTAGGTGTAAGAACATAAGAGAAGCCATGTTGGATCAGGCCAATGGCCAGTTTGGTGTAGTGGTTAAGTGTGCGGACTCTTATCTGGGAGAACCAGGTTTGATTCCCCACTCCTCCACTTGCACCTGCTGGAATGGCCTTGGGTCAGCCATAGCTCTGGCAGAGGTTGTCCTTGAAAGGGCAGCTGCTGTGAGAGCCCTCTCCAGCCCCACCCACCTCACAGGGTGTCTGTTGTGAGGGGAAAATACATAGGAGATTGTAAGCCGCTCTGAGTCTCTGATTCAGGGAGAAGGGCGGGATATAAATCTGCAATTCTTCTTCTTCTTCTTCATCCAGTCCAACACTCTGTATCACACAGTGGCCAAAAAGTTATATATATATATATATACACACACACACACACACACATATATATATATATATATATATATATATATATATATATATATATATATATATATATATATATATATATATATATATATACACATACACACTGTGGCTAATAGCCACTGATGGACCTCTGCTCCATATTTTTATCTAACCCCCTCTTGAAGCTGGCTATGCTTGTAGCCGCCACCACCTTCTGTGGCAGTGAATTCCACATGTTAATCACCTTTTGGGTGAAGAAGTACCTCCTTTTATCCGTTCTGACCCAACTGCTCAGCAATTTCATTGAATGCCCACGAGTTCTTGTATTGTGAGAAAGGGAGAAAAGTACTTCTTTCTCTACCTTCTCCATCCCACGCATAATCTGGTAAACCTCTGTCATGTCACCCCGCAGTCGACGTTTCTCCAAGCTAAAGAGCCCCAAGCGTTTTAACCTTTCTTCATAGGGAATGTGTTCCAAACCTTTAATCATTCTAGTTGCCCTTTTCTGCATTTTTTCCAATGCTATAATATCCTTTTTGAGGTGTGGTGACCAGAATTGCACACAGTATTCCAAATGAGACTGCACCATAGATTTATACAGGGGCATTATGTGTATGTGCGTGTGTGTGCACCTGGAAGTCATGTCACCCTCTGGTGACTGACCCCAACTGGGGGCCTGGAGCATATTCAGAGAGGTGGCTGAATACAGCCTGCCCTACTTCCCAACTGCTGATATTCCAAGAAGGTCTCCCATCCAACTACTCGCCACAGAGTTGACTCAGCTTAGCTTCTGAGATGTGCGGAGATTGGGCTTACCTGGGCTATCCAGGGGCAATTCTGTTAGTCTTTTAGGTGGTCTTTTCTACTGAAAAATAATCAGTTTCTGGGGATTTGACCCAAGCAGGGGTGGAATTCGAGCAGGGGCTCCTTTGCATATTAGGCCACACCCCCTGATGTAGCCAATCCTCCAAGAGCTTGGAATTCTAGCAGGGGCTCCTTTGCATATTAGGCCACACCCCCTGATGTAGCCAATCCTCCAAGAGCTTGGAATTCTAGCAGGGGCTCCTTTGCATATTAGGCCACACACCCCTGATGTAGCCAGTCCTCCAAGAGCTTACAAAAAAGGGCCTTGTAAGCTCTTGGAGGATTGGCTACATCAGGGGGTGTGGCCTAATGGGCAAAGGAGCTCCTGCTAGAATTCCACCCCTTGACCCAAGCATCATTGCTCATAAAAATGAGGGGTTGCCAACTTCCAGGCGAGGCCTGGAGTTCTCCTGGAACTCCACATGATGTGCAGATGAGAGAGTTCGGTTCCCCAGGAGAAAATGGCAGGCTGCATGATAGAACATAGATTCTGGGCGAAGTCCCTCCCCAAATTCCCCTCCTCTGTAGGCACTTCCTCCGAATCTCCAGGAATTTCCAACATCCAAGTTGGCAACCCCAGAGCTGGGACATCAAACGACACGTCAGTTGTGGTAAGTGGAAGACCACCCCCCCAGTGGGTTTCCATCTCCAATTAGCCAGAGCTGTATATTTACTCTGTAATCAACCTATTAATTGGTTAATCACACTCAGTAATCAACTAATGCTTGTCGGCCTAGTTGGGTATTGCGCTGCCATCCACGCTGGGCCCCGAGGCGACTGCTTGGCTCCTTCGTCTCAGACAAACTAGACTCTCAGGCAGACTCCGGGATATGATAGCCGGGGGGGGGGGGGGGGCGCAAATATAGCCCATGGGCAGTGTTCCCTCTAAGCTGAGTGAGCATGAGCTAGCTCAGGTTTTTAGCCTCTGGCTCACCCATTTTTGTCTTACCTCAGGAAAAATGGCCCCAGAGCACTCTAATTTATGCAGCAGCTCACCACTTGAACGCCAGCCGCTCATGAAGTAGAATTTTTGCTCACAAGCCTCCACACCTTAGAGGGAGTATTGCCCACGGGGGTTCCCGTTTGGTTCTCGAGCAGCCTCACTGGGTGCTAGGAACACCAGCCTGCTAGGCAGCACCACCACAGAACGAGACTCTGGGATGCCAGCCTCCAGGTGGGACCCATCCAAGGACTTGCCAGGGTTGGCTCCGCTTAGCTTCTGAGATCTGACAAGATTGGGCTTGCCTAGTAGGACTGCCAAGCCCTCGATCCAGGTGGGGGTTGCCCCATCCAGGAGGTTCTCAACCTCCCCCTATGTCGTTGGCGCAATGACTTCATCCGGAAGTGACATCATCAAAATGGTGGCATGGGGCTCCTCTAGACGTTTCTGGGAAAACTCTATGGTTTTCCCAGACGCTCTAGACATTTGGGTGGAAAAACTCTATGGTACAATAGGTACAGGGAGCTGGGGACTTGGCAACCCTATTGCCTAGCCTAGTCAGGTCAGGACTGAATGCAGTTTCCAACTGGATCTTACTGTATGAACTGGCAAAATTCAGTTGGAAAATGCACTGAAACGGCGTTATTGAGTGTGTGATCGCAGCCAAAGTGGGCCGTATAGTTTTCACATGGCACACAGGAGATTTGCAGATTTATACAAGATCAAGAGACTCAGAGCGGCTTACAATCTCCTATATCTTCTCCCCCCACAACAGACACCCTGTGAGGTGGGTGAAGCTGAGAGAGCTCTGACAGAAGCTGCCCTTTCAAGGACAACCTCTGCCAGAGCTATGGCTGACCCAAGGCCATTCCAGCAGGTGCAAGTGGAGGAGTGGGGAATCAAACCCGGTTCTCCCAGATAAGAGAGCTCTGGCTGACCCAAGGCCATTCCAGCAGGTGCAAGTGGAGGAGTGGGGAATCAAACCCGGTTCTCCCAGATAAGAGAGCTCTGGCTGACCCAAGGCCATTCCAGCAGGTGCAGATGGAGGAGTGGGGAATCAAACCCGGTTCTCCCAGATAAGAGAGCTCTGGCTGACCCAAGGCCATTCCAGCAGCTGCAGATGGAGGAGTGGGGAATCAAACCCGGTTCTCCCAGATAAGAGAGCTCTGGCTGACCCAAGGCCATTCCAGCAGCTGCAAGTGGAGGAGTGGGGAATCAAACCCGGTGCTGCCAGATAAGAGTCCGCGCACTTAACCACTACACCAAACTGGAACCAAGGTGGCTTTCAGCATCCTCCCCCCCTTCTCCGCTTTATCCTAACAGCAACCCTGCAGGGTTGGTAGGTTAAGCTGAGTGTGTGAGATCGGGTCAGGAGTGGGGATTCAAACCCAGACCTCAGAGATCTTAGCCCAGTGTTCTAACCACTATACCACACCGGCTGTAGGGCTGTGGCTGGAAGAATAGCAGCTTCCTTAAAATAAGCTGATGGCCATTGTGGGATTTGAACCTGGGGAGCATTTTAGGTCACTGTTCTTTTAATTCTTGCTAGAATTTTTAGGAACCCCCCCCCCCCCCCAGGGTATTTAGCACCTTTGGTTGGACCAGGACTCCTTTTTTGTTGTGGAAGCAGCTGAAAAGTCAACAGGAGCATCTTCTGCCTTGTCGCTATCTGGAGATATCAGTCCTACATTGTTTGTTGTTGTTGTTCAGTCGCACAGTTTAGTCCGACTCTTTGCGACCGCATGGACCAAGTCACGCCAGGCCCTCCTGTCTTCTACCATCTTCCAAAGTCTGCTCAAATTCATGTTAGTTGCATCAGTAACGCTGTCCAGCCATCTCCTCTTTTGCCATCCCCTTCTTCTTTTGCCTTCTGTCTTTCCCAGCATCAGGATCTTCTCCAGGGAGTGCTCCCTTCTCATTTGGTGGCCAAAGTATTTGAGCTTCAGCTTCAGCATCTGATCTTTCAGGGAACAGTCAGGGTTGATTTCCCTTAGGACTGACTGATTGGATCTTCTTGCAGTCCAAGGGACTCTCAAGAGTCTTCTCCAGCACCACCATTTGAAAGCAGCTATTCTTCTGCGTTCGGCCTTCCTTATGGTCCAACTCTCACTGCCATGCATTACTACTGGGGATACCATCGCTTTGACTACATCGTAGAGAGCACTAAACCATCTCCTGGGCCCACCAGGGAATCTGCAAAGATTTCTGCAGGACTGAAGCAATGGAAACATACTTAATGGAGGGCTGGACACAAATTGGTGGAGGCCTCCAGGTGGGCCTTAGCTTTTCAATACAATATCCTGTTGTGCAAAAGGCATCATCGTATTTAGAGGTGGCTGGAAATGATGACTGATCCTTGGAGCTTTTCAAAAGCTTTTCCCCTTTTCCACACCAACTCTCCAACCTGGCATAGCCATGGCAGCGGAATATTTCTGGAGCTGAGGTCATCTGATTATCGTTTCCTGCGTCTCAGGGTGAACTCTGTATCATTAGTCTTGTTTTTAAAATTACAACTTTATCCTTAAGCTTCCTACGGTGTTTTTCACAATTGTCCCGCAATATTTGTCGGCAGCGTTTGAATAGAAGAATTTTTATCTCCTGCGGGATTAGGATTTTAGCTGTATTAACCGAGAGCAAATCGGATCTGCCTTTGTTATTTATTATTTTATTATATAAAAATTTATTATTATTATTATTATTATTATTATTGTTCCAGCTAAATTCGGGCCGCTTTACTGCTCTGCCAATCTGCTTTTGCACCAGCCGTGCAAAATTTTAATTTATTTCAAGTTGGAAGTGGAGAACAGTTACTTGAGAGCACTGTTAATAGAAGAAACAAATTAAATTGGCTAGCAGGTTTCTTAGGATTAGGGTTACCCAGTGGCCGTTTGTAGAAAAATAGGTGGCGGAGGTCATTAGCATAACTCATTAGCATATGCCCCCCCCCAGCCAAAAGCAACCTGACAGAAGAAAGGAGAGCCCCAGGCAAGTGAAGCCTGTTTAGGATGGCTAGAGATCCAGCCAGCCCAAGCAGGCCTTGCTTACCTGGGTCTTTGCTGGGCTGCCCCCCTCCCACAGTCAAAAGGGCAGCAAGCTACCCACCATCCAAAATCACATAAGAAGTGGGAAAAGGGTGGCACAGGCTTCTCCAGGGGTTAATGAGGGCTGCTGAGAGTGTGGCAAAGCTCCTACTGGCTGCTTAGCTGCCCGCTCTCCTAATCCAAGGACAGTTATGCAGCTGCACCTCCTATTCAATGGACAGGGTAGGTGGGGAGGAGGAGGGGGAACCCTCAGAAAGGTTCAGGAGCTGTGCTCCTGTGAGCGCCTGCTGAATTCAAGGCCTGGGGTTACCACCAGCCCTGGGTTGGGAAATTCCTAGAGATCTGGGGGTAGAGCCTGGATAGAGAAGAGTTGGGGAGGAGAGGGGCTTCCGTGGGATATATAACGCCCAAGAGTCTACCCTCTAAAGTAGCCATTTTCTCCAGGGGAACGGTTATCTCGAGATCAATTGTAATTTTGGGAGATCTCCATGGCTCCCCTGGAGGCTGGCAACTGTATTTAGGATGCCTGCTTCTAGAGACTTGTGAACCTTTATTTGTATCCCCCCCCTTTCTGTCCAAAAGAACAGCCAGGGCAGCTAACAAATGTGAAATCCGATTATAATACAAATATGAAATCCTATTATAATGCATCAAATAATTAACTAGTCACTTACAAACTCTCCCCAGGCAAATGTCACTAGGATTCTAAAACTAATTATCTGTTCTAGGGAAGTTACCTACTGAATTTCATTCTCTTTCTTATGCTACAGAATTATATCCACCCACATGAATCTATAGTACAGGAGCGCTCAAGTTCCACTTCCCTTCCAGAAAGAGCTGTGGGCCTGTGGTTAGAGGGGTAAGGGGGCAAGCAATTTGGCTTCAGCAGCAGCTGGAGAGGTCAGGATTGGTGCAAGGGAAATTCCACCCCCTTTTCCCTCCCAGAAATCATGCTCCCAATTCGCTTTCTTCCTTCGTGGCTCACATCTAAGGTTGCCTACCCAGCTTGGGAAATTCCTTGAGATTTGGAGGCAGTGCCTGAGAAAGTTATGTTAGGGGAAGGGATGCAATGTCACTCTAGGACTTGTTTCTCCTAGACTTTATGGTATAACATAGAGTCCATCTTCCAAAATGGCTGACCAGACTACAGAACATTGGAATCCACTGCTGGGCACGTTTTTGGCACTCCCGGGAAAGGCAGCCCAACCCTGCGGTCATGAGGCCCTTCTGCGACGCCCACGACCGATGGAATGTGACGGTCTACAAAATTCTGTCCTTTTCTGGGTTGAGTATCCTAAAAGTTTATTGTATTGAAAGGTATACTGTCGATAGGGACAATTGAAAGTCTTTCCATTCTCCATTATAGCCTATGAGATTCATTAGAGTGAATGGACCCATAGGGTTAGTGTTAGAGTGAATGGACCCATAGGCTCTTGTGTCTCTGTTTTTGGCAAAGAACCTGTCCACCTGACGATTTTCTGCCATGGCGAACAAGTCCACCGTCACCGGGCCGTACCTGCCCACTAACAGCCTGAAGGTGTCTCTGTGCAACATCCATTCCGTCTGGTCCAGCCAGCGTCTGCTGAGCCAGTCCGCTAATAAATTGTCCTTTCCAGGAACATGCACCGCCTTGATTGATAGGAGATTGGTCTCCGCCCACTCGAAGAGAATCTTCGCCTTGGCATGGAGAGATTTCACCTTGGTTCCTCCCTGCTGATTTACATACGCCTTGGCTGTCGAATTGTCCGTTTTCACCAGGACATGGCGACCCCTCAGAACTGCCTGCAAACCCTGCAATCCTAGCCGAATCGCTCTGAGCTCCAGGAAGTTGATACTCCGCTTCATCTCATGGGGCTCCCATTGACCCTGGGTCATTTGATCCTGTGAGTGAGTCCCCCAACCCCTTAGACTGGCGTCTGTGGTCATACAAACCCTCTGGGGCTCGCGTAGCGGATGACCTGGACTGAAAAGATCCTGATCCAGCCACCACTGTAACTGGGATTTCACTTCTGTTTGTGGATTTTGTGCCCTATAACCTCCTGGAACGGGCGTAGAAAGAACTGCAGGGGGCGAGTGTGGAACCTGGCCCAGAAGAGTAGGTCCTGAAAGGAGACCATCATCCCTAACAACTGCGCTAACGTCATGACCGACACCCTGCGCTGTTGAAGAATCCCTTGTAACAGGAGATAGAACTTCTCCCGTCTTTCCAGGGTAACGAAGACTCTGTCCACCGATGTATCTATCTCCACCCCCAGATGTACTAGCCTCTGAGAGGGAAGAAGATTGCTCTTCCCCAGATTCACCACAAAGCCATGACCGCGCAACATGGTCACTGTCCGGTGAATGTCCTTCTGGCATTGTTGGAATGACCCCCCCTTCACTAGAATGTCGTCCAGATAAGGGAACAGGGCCACGCCCTGTAGTCTCAGTTCCGCCACCAGGGTCACCAGGACTTTTGTAAAGACCCGGGGTGAAGACTTCAGGCCGAACGGCAAGGCCCGATACTGGAAATGTTTCCCCCCGTAGGAGAAACGAAGAAACTTTCTGTGTGATTCCCGAATGGGAACATGTAAGTAGGCCTCTGATAGATCCAAGGAAGCCAGAAAATCCTGAGGCTGAATGGCTAGCAACACTGACCGGAGGGTCTCCATCTTGAAACGCTTTGTTAGAACAAACTTGTTGAGATTTTCATTTCAGATCCAGGATGGTTCTGAACTCCCCGTTCTTTTTTGGAACTAAAAATATTATCGAATAAACTCCTAAACCCTGTTGTGGTGTTGGAACGGGTTCCACTGCTCCTATATCCACCAGGTGTTGAATGGCCACCAGCATTGCTTTGTGAGCAACCAAATCTCTTTTTCGCGGAACCCAACGAAAGTGGTTGGGAGGGGGGGGAGTGGAAATCTATGGCATAGCCCTGTTCCACTACCTCTAGAACCCATTTGTCCTGAATCGACTGGTTCCAGGTGCCTGCAAACGAGGAGAGGCGACCCCCTATTTTCCCTGCCATCTGGTGAGGGGCATAGTCATTGAGATCCCCCTTTTTTGGAAGAAGATTTGGGATTCTGGTCTGACTTCCCAGAGTAATAGGGTTTGGCATCCCGCCCTTTCGGTTGCCACTTTCCTCTGAAGGAACGAAAGGGACCTGATCTGGATGGCTTTTTTGAGTCTCGAAAGGAAGGAAAGGGCTTCCTCTGTTTTGTTTCTTTACCCTTGGAGGGTAGGACCTTCTTTTTATCCTTGTTTTCAATGAGAAATCTATCTAGACCCTCCCCGAACAACAAGGATCCTTTAAATGGTACAGCTGCAACCCTGGCCTGGGCTGTAGCATTGACCTCCCAATTACGTAGCCAAATGTTGCGTCTAGCCGCCACGCCACAAGCCATGGCTCTGGCCGCTAGCCGCATGGTGTCCAAAGAACTGTCTGCCACAAAGGCAGCAGATAGAGCAATCTTTTTAAGCTCATCCTTGAACTCCTTGGGAGCTCCACTATCCGCTGATGCTAAGTTATTAGACCACGTGCACATTGCTCTAGCGAACAGTGAGGATGTTGTGGCTGCTTTGATGTCGCTTCAAACTCTTTACGTAAAGCCTGCTCAATCCTCCTATCACATGGATCCCTGGGTAAACCATCTGCATCCATGGGTAGGACCGAATTGGAGATTAGACTAGTCACAGGATCATCCACCGTTGGCAATTTTAGCCTCTTAGTGGCCTGTGGGATAAGGGAATAAAGTTTAGGAATGACCTGTTGGTTGGCCTTAGGTTTGGCTGGCCGTTCCCACTCTGCCTTAACCAGAGCAAAAAAGGCCGCCGGTAAAGGAACCCCCGTCTGAGAACTACTCAGCTTAGGCATCATTTCCCCTGAGCCTGTGGGAAGGTAAGGATCCAGCTCTTCATTCTCCTTAGGTGTGGCCACAAAGTTAAGGGTCCTCAAAACTTTGGGGAGCAACTTGGAGTAGTATTCAAGGGGGAAAAGTCTAGACTGTACAGTGTCCGGTTTTTCCTCCTCGTCATCTGATAGCTCGCCTTCCTCCTTATCAGACTGTTGATCAGAGTCCTCTGACTCTTCAGCCGAGCTCAGGAGAGGGGAATCCAGGCCTAGGTGAACCTTGCCCTTAGATCGTCCCAGAGTGTGACTAGGGCTGGGATCTCTGGCCCTTTTCCTTCCCTCTTGCCTTTTTTGCTTCGTCAGAGGAGAAGGGGAGTCCTGCCGCTGACTGAGGTCCTGCCCCAACTCCTTCAACATCTCCCTTTTAAGCCATTGTAACAGGTTTGACTTGGCATCCTCCCCTGTAAGATCGGGATTCTGAGCCTCTTGTTGAGGTGTCAGGGCTCCTGATAGTAGAGGCAAGTCAAATTCGCTTGGGGAGTTGCTTTGGGAACTAGCCGCCATTTTGCTGCACACCAGATCCCTATGGGGGAAGTGAGAGAAAAGACACTAGCAAAAAAGGGTGGGAAAAACTCAAAATGGAGGGCAGCAGATTTTGAGCTTCGCCCTCTGGTGATCCAGCAGCACCTCCTTAGAGTTGCCCATATGCAAGGTCTCCCCGTCTGCCTAGCACGCAAAGCTAAGCAGTACAGGGTCCAGGCATGCGATCAGTTTGCAGGAGGAAGGAACCCTTTCCCAGGCAGGTCCTCCCCGCCGCGGGACGACTTACCGCGTTGAAACTGAACCGCCGCCTTTCTCCTCCGCTCCGTTCCACTCGAGTCTGGGTGGAAACGGAGCTTCAAGGGGCCTCTCCACAGAAGCTTGCTTCAGACGCCCTCCGCGTCGCCGCAGGGTCTACTCGTGAGTAGCCTTGCGCGTTCGGCCGTCTGCCAGGTTTGTCGGGGCTAACCCCTACGCTCCCAGCCTCCAGAGTTTAAAAACAGAAGTTTTCTTTCCCGGATCTTCTGCGCTTCTTCAGGAGCGCTAGAGAAGAACCCGTCCTGCTCATGCAGGGCCGGGAAAAAACTGGTGGGAGCTGGGAGGTATAGGCCACTCCCCCCCTCCGGATCGTTTGAAGACCCGACCCTGTGAAGAGGAGGAGGAGCCTATACCCAGAAGTCGGACAGACCCACTGTCCAGACCACCGGAGAAGTACCTTTCATATCATATTGAAAGGTATAATCTTGAGGGGGAGAATTTTTGGGATTTTTTCCGATTCTCTATTATAGGGTATGGTGTTCATTACAGTGAATGGGCCCATAGGGTTTGGGTTAGGGTTATGGTTAGAGTAAGGGTAACTTAACCCTTAAAACGTTGGATTTCAGGAGAAAATTGGAATCCACTGCTGGGCGCATTTTTGGCACTCCCGGGAAAGGCAGCCCTTCTGCGACGCCCACGAGCGAAGGAATGCGACGGTCTGCAAAATTCTGTCATGTTCTGGGTTGAGTCATCCTGAAAGTTTATCTTCCTGAGAGGTATACTGTCGATAGGGAAAATTTTTGGAAGTCTTTCCGTTCTCCATTATAGCCTATGGGATTCATTGGAATGGGTTAGGGTTAGGGTTAGAGTCCAGGACACACTTATGTTCGGGTGAAAATTGGGGTTTGGTTTAGGGTTGGGTAAGATGTATTTTTGATATCACACTGAATGGTATACTCTTGATGGGGAAAATTTTTGGATGTTTTTCCATTCTCCATTAAAACCTATGGGAATCATTACAGTGAAAGGCAGCCCACGGCTAGGGGGATGGAGTGTCTCCTGTGCTCCGAAGGAGCGAAGCAATAAAACGGTCTCCAATAATCCGGCGTTTTAAGGGTTAAGTAACCCTGAAGGGTAACTTAACCCTTAAAACGTTGGATTTCAGGAGAAAATTGGAATCCACTGCTGGGCGCATTTTTGGCACTCCCGGGAAAGGCAGCCCTTCTGCGACGCCCACGAGCGAAGGAATGCGACGGTCTGCAAAATTCTGTCATGTTCTGGGTTGAGTCATCCTGAAAGTTTATCTTCCTGAGAGGTATACTGTCGATAGGGAAAATTTTTGGAAGTCTTTCCGTTCTCCATTATAGCCTATGGGATTCATTGGAATGGGTTAGGGTTAGGGTTAGAGTCCAGGACACACTTATGTTCGGGTGAAAATTGGGGTTTGGTTTAGGGTTGGGTAAGATGTATTTTTGATATCACACTGAATGGTATACTCTTGATGGGGAAGATTTTTGGATGTTTTTCCATTCTCCATTAAAACCTATGGGAATCATTACAGTGAAAGGCAGCCCACGGCTAGGGGGATGGAGTGTCTCCTGTGCTCCGAAGGACCGAAGCAATAAAACGGTCTCCAATAATCCGGCGTTTTAAGGGTTAAGTAACCCTGAAGGGTAACTTAACCCTTAAAACGTTGGATTTCAGGAGAAAATTGGAATCCACTGCTGGGCGCATTTTTGGCACTCCCGGGAAAGGCAGCCCTTCTGCGACACCCACGAGCGAAGGAATGCGACGGTCTGCAAAATTCTGTCATGTTCTGGGTTGAGTCATCCTGAAAGTTTATCTTCCTGAGAGGTATACTGTCGATAGGGAAAATTTTTGGAAGTCTTTCCGTTCTCCATTATAGCCTATGGGATTCATTGGAATGGGTTAGGGTTAGGGTTAGAGTCCAGGACACACTTATGTTCGGGTGAAAATTGGGGTTTGGTTTAGGGTTGGGTAAGATGTATTTTTGATATCACACTGAATGGTATACTCTTGATGGGGAAAATTTTTGGATGTTTTTCCATTCTCCATTAAAACCTATGGGAATCATTACAGTGAAAGGCAGCCCACGGCTAGGGGGATGGAGTGTCTCCTGTGCTCCGAAGGACCGAAGCAATAAAACGGTCTCCAATAATCCGGCGTTTTAAGGGTTAAGTAACCCTGAAGGGTAACTTAACCCTTAAAACGTTGGATTTCACGAGAAAATTGGAATCCACTGCTGGGCGCATTTTTGGCACTCCCGGGAAAGGCAGCCCTTCTGCGACGCCCACGAGCGAAGGAATGCGACGGTCTGCAAAATTCTGTCATGTTCTGGGTTGAGTAATCCTGAAAGTTTATCTTCCTGAGAGGTATACTGTCGATAGGGAAAATTTTTGGAAGTCTTTCAGTTCTCCATTATAGCCTATGGGATTCATTGGAATGGGTTGGGGTTAGGGTTAGAGTCCAGGACACACTTATGTTCGGGTGAAAATTGGGGTTTGGTTTAGGGTTGGGTAAGATGTATTTTTGATATCACACTGAATGGTATACTCTTGATGGGGAAGATTTTTGGATGTTTTTCCATTCTCCATTAAAACCTATGGGAATCATTACAGTGAAAGGCAGCCCACGGCTAGGGGGATGGAGTGTCTCCTGTGCTCCGAAGGACCGAAGCAATAAAACGGTCTCCAATAATCCGGCGTTTTAAGGGTTAAGTAACCCTGAAGGGTAACTTAACCCTTAAAACGTTGGATTTCAGGAGAAAATTGGAATCCACTGCTGGGCGCATTTTTGGCACTCCCGGGAAAGGCAGCCCTTCTGCGACGCCCACGAGCGAAGGAATGCGACGGTCTGCAAAATTCTGTCATGTTCTGGGTTGAGTCATCCTGAAAGTTTATCTTCCTGAGAGGTATACTGTCGATAGGGAAAATTTCTGGAAGTCTTTCTGTTCTCCATTATAGCCTATGGGATTCATTGGAATGGGTTAGGGTTAGGGTTAGAGTCCAGGACACACTTATGTTCGGGTGAAAATTGGGGTTTGGTTTAGGGTTGGGTAAGATGTATTTTTGATATCACACTGAATGGTATACTCTTGATGGGGAAAATTTTTGGATGTTTTTCCATTCTCCATTAAAACCTATGGGAATCATTACAGTGAAAGGCAGCCCACGGCTAGGGGGATGGAGTGTTTCCTGTGCTCCGAAGGAGCGAAGCAATAAAACGGTCTCCAATAATCCGGCGTTTTAAGGGTTAAGTAACCCTGAAGGGTAACTTAACCCTTAAAACGTTGGATTTCAGGAGAAAATTGGAATCCACTGCTGGGCGCATTTTTGGCACTCCCGGGAAAGGCAGCCCTTCTGCGACGCCCACGAGCGAAGGAATGCGACGGTCTGCAAAATTCTGTCATGTTCTGGGTTGAGTCATCCTGAAAGTTTATCTTCCTGAGAGGTATACTGTCGATAGGGAAAATTTCTGGAAGTCTTTCTGTTCTCCATTATAGCCTATGGGATTCATTGGAATGGGTTAGGGTTAGGGTTAGAGTCCAGGACACACTTATGTTCGGGTGAAAATTGGGGTTTGGTTTAGGGTTGGGTAAGATGTATTTTTGATATCACACTGAATGGTATACTCTTGATGGGGAAAATTTTTGGATGTTTTTCCATTCTCCATTAAAACCTATGGGAATCATTACAGTGAAAGGCAGCCCACGGCTTGGGGGATGGAGTGTCTCCTGTGCTCCGAAGGAGCGAAGCAATAAAACGGTCTCCAATAATCCGGCGTTTTAAGGGTTAAGTAACCCTGAAGGGTAACTTAACCCTTAAAACGTTGGATTTCAGGAGAAAATTGGAATCCACTGCTGGGCGCATTTTTGGCACTCCCGGGAAAGGCAGCCCTTCTGCGACGCCCACGAGCGAAGGAATGCGACGGTCTGCAAAATTCTGTCATGTTCTGGGTTGAGTCATCCAGAAAGTTTATCTTCCTGAGAGGTATACTGTCGATAGGGAAAATTTTTGGAAGTCTTTCCGTTCTCCATTATAGCCTATGGGATTCATTGGAATGGGTTAGGGTTAGGGTTAGAGTCCAGGACACACTTATGTTCGGGTGAAAATTGGGGTTTGGTTTAGGGTTGGGTAAGATGTATTTTTGATATCACACTGAATGGTATACTCTTGATGGGGAAAATTTTTGGATGTTTTTCCATTCTCCATTAAAACCTATGGGAATCATTACAGTGAAAGGCAGCCCATGGCTAGGGGGATGGAGTGTCTCCTGTGCTCCGAAGGACCGAAGCAATAAAACGGTCTCCAATAATCCGGCGTTTTAAGGGTTAAGTAACCCTGAAGGGTAACTTAACCCTTAAAACGTTGGATTTCAGGAGAAAATTGGAATCCACTGCTGGGCGCATTTTTGGCACTCCCGGGAAAGGCAGCCCTTCTGCGACGCCCACGAGCGAAGGAATGCGACGGTCTGCAAAATTCTGTCATGTTCTGGGTTGAGTCATCCTGAAAGTTTATCTTCCTGAGAGGTATACTGTCGATAGGGAAAATTTTTGGAAGTCTTTCCGTTCTCCATTATAGCCTATGGGATTCATTGGAATGGGTTAGGGTTAGGGTTAGAGTCCAGGACACACTTATGTTCGGGTGAAAATTGGGGTTTGGTTTAGGGTTGGGTAAGATGTATTTTTGATATCACACTGAATGGTATACTCTTGATGGGGAAAATTTTTGGATGTTTTTCCATTCTCCATTAAAACCTATGGGAATCATTACAGTGAAAGGCAGCCCACGGCTAGGGGGATGGAGTGTTTCCTGTGCTCCGAAGGAGCGAAGCAATAAAACGGTCTCCAATAATCCGGCGTTTTAAGGGTTAAGTAACCCTGAAGGGTAACTTAACCCTTAAAACGTTGGATTTCAGGAGAAAATTGGAATCCACTGCTGGGCGCATTTTTGGCACTCCCGGGAAAGGCAGCCCTTCTGCGACGCCCACGAGCGAAGGAATGCGACGGTCTGCAAAATTCTGTCATGTTCTGGGTTGAGTCATCCTGAAAGTTTATCTTCCTGAGAGGTATACTGTCGATAGGGAAAATTTCTGGAAGTCTTTCTGTTCTCCATTATAGCCTATGGGATTCATTGGAATGGGTTAGGGTTAGGGTTAGAGTCCAGGACACACTTATGTTCGGGTGAAAATTGGGGTTTGGTTTAGGGTTGGGTAAGATGTATTTTTGATATCACACTGAATGGTATACTCTTGATGGGGAAAATTTTTGGATGTTTTTCCATTCTCCATTAAAACCTATGGGAATCATTACAGTGAAAGGCAGCCCACGGCTTGGGGGATGGAGTGTCTCCTGTGCTCCGAAGGAGCGAAGCAATAAAACGGTCTCCAATAATCCGGCGTTTTAAGGGTTAAGTAACCCTGAAGGGTAACTTAACCCTTAAAACGTTGGATTTCAGGAGAAAATTGGAATCCACTGCTGGGCGCATTTTTGGCACTCCCGGGAAAGGCAGCCCTTCTGCGACGCCCACGAGCGAAGGAATGCGACGGTCTGCAAAATTCTGTCATGTTCTGGGTTGAGTCATCCAGAAAGTTTATCTTCCTGAGAGGTATACTGTCGATAGGGAAAATTTTTGGAAGTCTTTCCGTTCTCCATTATAGCCTATGGGATTCATTGGAATGGGTTAGGGTTAGGGTTAGAGTCCAGGACACACTTATGTTCGGGTGAAAATTGGGGTTTGGTTTAGGGTTGGGTAAGATGTATTTTTGATATCACACTGAATGGTATACTCTTGATGGGGAAAATTTTTGGATGTTTTTCCATTCTCCATTAAAACCTATGGGAATCATTACAGTGAAAGGCAGCCCATGGCTAGGGGGATGGAGTGTCTCCTGTGCTCCGAAGGACCGAAGCAATAAAACGGTCTCCAATAATCCGGCGTTTTAAGGGTTAAGTAACCCTGAAGGGTAACTTAACCCTTAAAACGTTGGATTTCAGGAGAAAATTGGAATCCACTGCTGGGCGCATTTTTGGCACTCCCGGGAAAGGCAGCCCTTCTGCGACGCCCACGAGCGAAGGAATGCGACGGTCTGCAAAATTCTGTCATGTTCTGGGTTGAGTCATCCTGAAAGTTTATCTTCCTGAGAGGTATACTGTCGATAGGGAAAATTTTTGGAAGTCTTTCCGTTCTCCATTATAGCCTATGGGATTCATTGGAATGGGTTAGGGTTAGGGTTAGAGTCCAGGACACACTTATGTTCGGGTGAAAATTGGGGTTTGGTTTAGGGTTGGGTAAGATGTATTTTTGATATCACACTGAATGGTATACTCTTGATGGGGAAAATTTTTGGATGTTTTTCCATTCTCCATTAAAACCTATGGGAATCATTACAGTGAAAGGCAGCCCACGGCTAGGGGGATGGAGTGTCTCCTGTGCTCCGAAGGAGCGAAGCAATAAAACGGTCTCCAATAATCCGGCGTTTTAAGGGTTAAGTAACCCTGAAGGGTAACTTAACCCTTAAAACGTTGGATTTCAGGAGAAAATTGGAATCCACTGCTGGGCGCATTTTTGGCACTCCCGGGAAAGGCAGCCCTTCTGCGACGCCCACGAGCGAAGGAATGCGACGGTCTGCAAAATTCTGTCATGTTCTGGGTTGAGTCATCCTGAAAGTTTATCTTCCTGAGAGGTATACTGTCGATAGGGAAAATTTCTGGAAGTCTTTCTGTTCTCCATTATAGCCTATGGGATTCATTGGAATGGGTTAGGGTTAGGGTTAGAGTCCAGGACACACTTATGTTCGGGTGAAAATTGGGGTTTGGTTTAGGGTTGGGTAAGATGTATTTTTGATATCGCACTGAATGGTATACTCTTGATGGGGAAAATTTTTGGATGTTTTTCCATTCTCCATTAAAACCTATGGGAATCATTACAGTGAAAGGCAGCCCACGGCTAGGGGGATGGAGTGTCTCCTGTGCTCCGAAGGACCGAAGCAATAAAACGGTCTCCAATAATCCGGCGTTTTAAGGGTTAAGTAACCCTGAAGGGTAACTTAACCCTTAAAACGTTGGATTTCAGGAGAAAATTGGAATCCGCTGCTGGGCGCATTTTTGGCACTCCCGGGAAAGGCAGCCCTTCTGCGACGCCCACGAGCGAAGGAATGCGACGGTCTGCAAAATTCTGTCATGTTCTGGGTTGAGTCATCCAGAAAGTTTATCTTCCTGAGAGGTATACTGTCGATAGGGAAAATTTTTGGAAGTCTTTCCGTTCTCCATTATAGCCTATGGGATTCATTGGAATGGGTTAGGGTTAGGGTTAGAGTCCAGGACACACTTATGTTCGGGTGAAAATTGGGGTTTGGTTTAGGGTTGGGTAAGATGTATTTTTGATATCACACTGAATGGTATACTCTTGATGGGGAAAATTTTTGGATGTTTTTCCATTCTCCATTAAAACCTATGGGAATCATTACAGTGAAAGGCAGCCCACGGCTAGGGGGATGGAGTGTCTCCTGTGCTCCGAAGGACCGAAGCAATAAAACGGTCTCCAATAATCCGGCGTTTTAAGGGTTAAGTAACCCTGAAGGGTAACTTAACCCTTAAAACGTTGGATTTCAGGAGAAAATTGGAATCCACTGCTGGGCGCATTTTTGGCACTCCCGGGAAAGGCAGCCCTTCTGCGACGCCCACGAGCGAAGGAATGCGACGGTCTGCAAAATTCTGTCATGTTCTGGGTTGAGTCATCCTGAAAGTTTATCTTCCTGAGAGGTATGCTGTCGATAGGGAAAATTTTTGCAAGTCTTTCCGTTCTCCATTATAGCCTATGGGATTCATTGGAATGGGTTAGGGTTAGGGTTAGAGTCCAGGACACACTTATGTTCGGGTGAAAATTGGGGTTTGGTTTAGGGTTGGGTAAGATGTATTTTTGATATCACACTGAATGGTATACTCTTGATGGGGAAAATTTTTGGATGTTTTTCCATTCTCCATTAAAACCTATGGGAATCATTACAGTGAAAGGCAGCCCACGGCTAGGGGGATGGAGTGTCTCCTGTGCTCCGAAGGAGCGAAGCAATAAAACGGTCTCCAATAATCCGGCGTTTTAAGGGTTAAGTAACCCTGAAGGGTAACTTAACCCTTAAAACGTTGGATTTCAGGAGAAAATTGGAATCCACTGCTGGGCGCATTTTTGGCACTCCCGGGAAAGGCAGCCCTTCTGCGACGCCCACGAGCGAAGGAATGCGACGGTCTGCAAAATTCTGTCATGTTCTGGGTTGAGTCATCCTGAAAGTTTATCTTCCTGAGAGGTATACTGTCGATAGGGAAATTTTTTGGAAGTCTTTCCGTTCTCCATTATAGCCTATGGGATTCATTGGAATGGGTTAGGGTTAGGGTTAGAGTCCAGGACACACTTATGTTCGGGTGAAAATTGGGGTTTGGTTTAGGGTTGGGTAAGATGTATTTTTGATATCACACTGAATGGTATACTCTTGATGGGGAAAATTTTTGGATGTTTTTCCATTCTCCATTAAAACCTATGGGAATCATTACAGTGAAAGGCAGCCCACGGCTAGGGGGATGGAGTGTCTCCTGTGCTCCGAAGGACCGAAGCAATAAAACGGTCTCCAATAATCCGGCGTTTTAAGGGTTAAGTAACCCTGAAGGGTAACTTAACCCTTAAAACGTTGGATTTCAGGAGAAAATTGGAATCCACTGCTGGGCGCATTTTTGGCACTCCCGGGAAAGGCAGCCCTTCTGCGACGCCCACGAGCGAAGGAATGCGACGGTCTGCAAAATTCTGTCATGTTCTGGGTTGAGTCATCCTGAAAGTTTATCTTCCTGAGAGGTATACTGTCGATAGGGAAAATTTTTGGAAGTCTTTCCGTTCTCCATTATAGCCTATGGGATTCATTGGAATGGGTTAGGGTTAGGGTTAGAGTCCAGGACACACTTATGTTCGGGTGAAAATTGGGGTTTGGTTTAGGGTTGGGTAAGATGTATTTTTGATATCACACTGAATGGTATACTCTTGATGGGGAAAATTTTTGGATGTTTTTCCATTCTCCATTAAAACCTATGGGAATCATTACAGTGAAAGGCAGCCCACGGCTAGGGGGATGGAGTGTCTCCTGTGCTCCGAAGGAGCGAAGCAATAAAACGGTCTCCAATAATCCGGCGTTTTAAGGGTTAAGTAACCCTGAAGGGTAACTTAACCCTTAAAACGTTGGATTTCAGGAGAAAATTGGAATCCACTGCTGGGCGCATTTTTGGCACTCCCGGGAAAGGCAGCCCTTCTGCGACGCCCACGAGCGAAGGAATGCGACGGTCTGCAAAATTCTGTCATGTTCTGGGTTGAGTCATCCTGAAAGTTTATCTTCCTGAGAGGTATGCTGTCGATAGGGAAAATTTTTGCAAGTCTTTCCGTTCTCCATTATAGCCTATGGGATTCATTGGAATGGGTTAGGGTTAGGGTTAGAGTCCAGGACACACTTATGTTCGGGTGAAAATTGGGGTTTGGTTTAGGGTTGGGTAAGATGTATTTTTGATATCACACTGAATGGTATACTCTTGATGGGGAAAATTTTTGGATGTTTTTCCATTCTCCATTAAAACCTATGGGAATCATTACAGTGAAAGGCAGCCCACGGCTAGGGGGATGGAGTGTCTCCTGTGCTCCGAAGGAGCGAAGCAATAAAACGGTCTCCAATAATCCGGCGTTTTAAGGGTTAAGTAACCCTGAAGGGTAACTTAACCCTTAAAACGTTGGATTTCAGGAGAAAATTGGAATCCACTGCTGGGCGCATTTTTGGCACTCCCGGGAAAGGCAGCCCTTCTGCGACGCCCACGAGCGAAGGAATGCGACGGTCTGCAAAATTCTGTCATGTTCTGGGTTGAGTCATCCTGAAAGTTTATCTTCCTGAGAGGTATACTGTCGATAGGGAAAATTTTTGGAAGTCTTTCCGTTCTCCATTATAGCCTATGGGATTCATTGGAATGGGTTAGGGTTAGGGTTAGAGTCCAGGACACACTTATGTTCGGGTGAAAATTGGGGTTTGGTTTAGGGTTGGGTAAGATGTATTTTTGATATCACACTGAATGGTATACTCTTGATGGGGAAAATTTTTGGATGTTTTTCCATTCTCCATTAAAACCTATGGGAATCATTACAGTGAAAGGCAGCCCACGGCTAGGGGGATGGAGTGTCTCCTGTGCTCCGAAGGACCGAAGCAATAAAACGGTCTCCAATAATCCGGCGTTTTAAGGGTTAAGTAACCCTGAAGGGTAACTTAACCCTTAAAACGTTGGATTTCAGGAGAAAATTGGAATCCACTGCTGGGCGCATTTTTGGCACTCCCGGGAAAGGCAGCCCTTCTGCGACGCCCACGAGCGAAGGAATGCGACGGTCTGCAAAATTCTGTCATGTTCTGGGTTGAGTCATCCTGAAAGTTTATCTTCCTGAGAGGTATACTGTCGATAGGGAAATTTTTTGGAAGTCTTTCCGTTCTCCATTATAGCCTATGGGATTCATTGGAATGGGTTAGGGTTAGGGTTAGAGTCCAGGACACACTTATGTTCGGGTGAAAATTGGGGTTTGGTTTAGGGTTGGGTAAGATGTATTTTTGATATCACACTGAATGGTATACTCTTGATGGGGAAAATTTTTGGATGTTTTTCCATTCTCCATTAAAACCTATGGGAATCATTACAGTGAAAGGCAGCCCACGGCTTGGGGGATGGAGTGTCTCCTGTGCTCCGAAGGAGCGAAGCAATAAAACGGTCTCCAATAATCCGGCGTTTTAAGGGTTAAGTAACCCTGAAGGGTAACTTAACCCTTAAAACGTTGGATTTCAGGAGAAAATTGGAATCCACTGCTGGGCGCATTTTTGGCACTCCCGGGAAAGGCAGCCCATCTGCGACGCCCACGAGCGAAGGAATGCGACGGTCTGCAAAATTCTGTCATGTTCTGGGTTGAGTCATCCTGAAAGTTTATCTTCCTGAGAGGTATACTGTCGATAGGGAAAATTTCTGGAAGTCTTTCCGTTCTCCATTATAGCCTTTGGGATTCATTGGAATGGGTTAGGGTTAGGGTTAGAGTCCAGGACACACTTATGTTCGGGTGAAAATTGGGGTTTGGTTTAGGGTTGGGTAAGATGTATTTTTGATATCACACTGAATGGTATACTCTTGATGGGGAAAATTTTTGGATTTTTTCCATTCTCCATTAAAACCTATGGGAATCATTACAGTGAAAGGCAGCCCACGGCTTGGGGGATGGAGTGTCTCCTGTGCTCCGAAGGAGCGAAGCAATAAAACGGTCTCCAATAATCCGGCGTTTTAAGGGTTAAGTAACCCTGAAGGGTAACTTAACCCTTAAAACGTTGGATTTCAGGAGAAAATTGGAATCCACTGCTGGGCGCATTTTTGGCACTCCCGGGAAAGGCAGCCCATCTGCGACGCCCACGAGCGAAGGAATGCGACGGTCTGCAAAATTCTGTCATGTTCTGGGTTGAGTCATCCTGAAAGTTTATCTTCCTGAGAGGTATACTGTCGATAGGGAAAATTTTTGGAAGTCTTTCCGTTCTCCATTATAGCCTATGGGATTCATTGGAATGGGTTAGGGTTAGGGTTAGAGTCCAGGACACACTTATGTTCGGGTGAAAATTGGGGTTTGGTTTAGGGTTGGGTAAGATGTATTTTTGATATCACACTGAATGGTATACTCTTGATGGGGAAAATTTTTGGATGTTTTTCCATTCTCCATTAAAACCTATGGGAATCATTACAGTGAAAGGCAGCCCACGGCTAGGGGGATGGAGTGTCTCCTGTGCTCCGAAGGACCGAAGCAATAAAACGGTCTCCAATAATCCGGCGTTTTAAGGGTTAAGTAACCCTGAAGGGTAACTTAACCCTTAAAACGTTGGATTTCAGGAGAAAATTGGAATCCACTGCTGGGCGCATTTTTGGCACTCCCGGGAAAGGCAGCCCTTCTGCGACGCCCACGAGCGAAGGAATGCGACGGTCTGCAAATTCTGTCATGTTCTGGGTTGAGTCATCCTGAAAGTTTATCTTCCTGAGAGGTATACTGTCGATAGGGAAAATTTTTGGAAGTCTTCCGTTCTCCATTATAGCCTATGGGATTCATTGGAATGGGTTAGGGTTAGAGTCCAGGACACACTTATGTTCGGGTGAAAATTGGGGTTTGGTTTAGGGTTGGGTAAGATGTATTTTTGATATCACACTGAATGGTATACTCTTGATGGGGAAAATTTTTGGATGTTTTTCCATTCTCCATTAAAACCTATGGGAATCATTACAGTGAAAGGCAGCCCACGGCTAGGGGATGGAGTGTCTCCTGTGCTCCGAAGGAGCGAAGCAATAAAACGGTCCTCCAATAATCCGGCGTTTTAAGGGTTAAGTAACCCTGAAGGGTAACTTAACCCTTAAAACGTTTGGATTTCAGGAGAAAATTGGAATCCACTGCTGGGCGCATTTTTGGCACTCCCGGGAAAGGCAGCCCTTCTGCGACGCCCACGAGCGAAGGAATGCGACGGTCTGCAAAATTCTGTCATGTTCTGGGTTGAGTCATCCTGAAAGTTTATCTTCCTGAGAGGTATACTGTCGATAGGGAAAATTTTTGGAAGTCTTTCCGTTCTCCATTATAGCCTATGGGATTCATTGAATGGGTTGGGGTTAGGGTTAGAGTCCAGGACACACTTATGTTCGGGTGAAAATTGGGTTTGGTTTAGGGTTGGGTAAGATGTATTTTTGATATCACACTGAATGGTATACTCTTGATGGGGAAAATTTTTGATGTTTTTCCATTCTCCATTAAAACCTATGGGAATCATTACAGTGAAAGGCAGCCACGGCTTGGGGGATGGAGTGTCCTCCTGTGCTCCGAAGAGCGAAGCAATAAAACGGTCTCCAATAATCCGGCGTTTTAAGGGTTAAGTAACCCTGAAGGGTAACTTAACCCTTTAAAACGTTGGATTTCAGGAGAAAATTGGAATCCCACTGCTGGGCGCATTTTTGGCACTCCCGGAAAGGCAGCCCTTCTGCGACGCCCACGAGCGAAGGAATGCGACGGTCTGCAAAATTCTGTCATGTTCTGGGTTGAGTCATCCTGAAAGTTTATCTTCCTGAGAGGTATACTGTCGATAGGGAAAATTTTTGGAAGTCTTTCCGTTCTCCATTATAGCCTATGGGATTCATTGGAATGGGTTAGGGTTAGGGTTAGAGTCCAGGACACACTTATGTTCGGGTGAAAATTGGGGTTTGGTTTAGGGTTGGGTAAGATGTATTTTTGATATCACACTGAATGGTATACTCTTGATGGGGAAAATTTTTGGATGTTTTTCCATTCTCCATTAAAACCTATGGGAATCATTACAGTGAAAGGCAGCCCACGGCTAGGGGGATGGAGTGTCTCCTGTGCTCCGAAGGACCGAAGCAATAAAACGGTCTCCAATAATCCGGCGTTTTAAGGGTTAAGTAACCCTGAAGGGTAACTTAACCCTTAAAACGTTGGATTTCAGGAGAAAATTGGAATCCACTGCTGGGCGCATTTTTGGCACTCCCGGGAAAGGCAGCCCTTCTGCGACGCCCACGAGCGAAGGAATGCGACGGTCTGCAAAATTCTGTCATGTTCTGGGTTGAGTCATCCTGAAAGTTTATCTTCCTGAGAGGTATACTGTCGATAGGGAAAATTTTTGGAAGTCTTTCCGTTCTCCATTATAGCCTATGGGATTCATTGGAATGGGTTAGGGTTAGGGTTAGAGTCCAGGACACACTTATGTTCGGGTGAAAATTGGGGTTTGGTTTAGGGTTGGGTAAGATGTATTTTTGATATCACACTGAATGGTATACTCTTGATGGGGAAAATTTTTGGATGTTTTTCCATTCTCCATTAAAACCTATGGGAATCATTACAGTGAAAGGCAGCCCACGGCTAGGGGGATGGAGTGTCTCCTGTGCTCCGAAGGACCGAAGCAATAAAACGGTCTCCAATAATCCGGCGTTTTAAGGGTTAAGTAACCCTGAAGGGTAACTTAACCCTTAAAACGTTGGATTTCAGGAGAAAATTGGAATCCACTGCTGGGCGCATTTTTGGCACTCCCGGGAAAGGCAGCCCTTCTGCGACGCCCACGAGCGAAGGAATGCGACGGTCTGCAAAATTCTGTCATGTTCTGGGTTGAGTCATCCTGAAAGTTTATCTTCCTGAGAGGTATACTGTCGATAGGGAAAATTTTTGGAAGTCTTTCCGTTCTCCATTATAGCCTATGGGATTCATTGGAATGGGTTAGGGTTAGGGTTAGAGTCCAGGACACACTTATGTTCGGGTGAAAATTGGGGTTTGGTTTAGGGTTGGGTAAGATGTATTTTTGATATCACACTGAATGGTATACTCTTGATGGGGAAAATTTTTGGATGTTTTTCCATTCTCCATTAAAACCTATGGGAATCATTACAGTGAAAGGCAGCCCACGGCTAGGGGGATGGAGTATCTCCTGCGCTCCGAAGGACCGAAGCAATAAAACGGTCTCCAATAATCCGGCGTTTTAAGGGTTAAGTAACCCTGAAGGGTAACTTAACCCTTAAAACGTTGGATTTCAGGAGAAAATTGGAATCCACTGCTGGGCGCATTTTTGGCACTCCCGGGAAAGGCAGCCCTTCTGCGACGCCCACGAGCGAAGGAATGCGACGGTCTGCAAAATTCTGTCATGTTCTGGGTTGAGTCATCCTGAAAGTTTATCTTCCTGAGAGGTATACTGTCGATAGGGAAAATTTTTGGAAGTCTTTCCGTTCTCCATTATAGCCTATGGGATTCATTGGAATGGGTTAGGGTTAGGGTTAGAGTCCAGGACACACTTATGTTCGGGTGAAAATTGGGGTTTGGTTTAGGGTTGGGTAAGATGTATTTTTGATATCACACTGAATGGTATACTCTTGATGGGGAAAATTTTTGGATGTTTTTCCATTCTCCATTAAAACCTATGGGAATCATTACAGTGAAAGGCAGCCCACGGCTAGGGGGATGGAGTGTCTCCTGTGCTCCGAAGGACCGAAGCAATAAAACGGTCTCCAATAATCCGGCGTTTTAAGGGTTAAGTAACCCTGAAGGGTAACTTAACCCTTAAAACGTTGGATTTCAGGAGAAAATTGGAATCCACTGCTGGGCGCATTTTTGGCACTCCCGGGAAAGGCAGCCCTTCTGCGACGCCCACGAGCGAAGGAATGCGACGGTCTGCAAAATTCTGTCATGTTCTGGGTTGAGTCATCCTGAAAGTTTATCTTCCTGAGAGGTATACTGTCGATAGGGAAAATTTTTGGAAGTCTTTCCGTTCTCCATTATAGCCTATGGGATTCATTGGAATGGGTTAGGGTTAGGGTTAGAGTCCAGGACACACTTATGTTCGGGTGAAAATTGGGGTTTGGTTTAGGGTTGGGTAAGATGTATTTTTGATATCACACTGAATGGTATACTCTTGATGGGGAAAATTTTTGGATGTTTTTCCATTCTCCATTAAAACCTATGGGAATCATTACAGTGAAAGGCAGCCCACGGCTAGGGGGATGGAGTGTCTCCTGTGCTCCGAAGGAGCGAAGCAATAAAACGGTCTCCAATAATCCGGCGTTTTAAGGGTTAAGTAACCCTGAAGGGTAACTTAACCCTTAAAACGTTGGATTTCAGGAGAAAATTGGAATCCACTGCTGGGCGCATTTTTGGCACTCCCGGGAAAGGCAGCCCTTCTGCGACGCCCACGAGCGAAGGAATGCGACGGTCTGCAAAATTCTGTCATGTTCTGGGTTGAGTCATCCTGAAAGTTTATCTTCCTGAGAGGTATACTGTCGATAGGGAAAATTTTTGGAAGTCTTTCCGTTCTCCATTATAGCCTATGGGATTCATTGGAATGGGTTGGGGTTAGGGTTAGAGTCCAGGACACACTTATGTTCGGGTGAAAATTGGGGTTTGGTTTAGGGTTGGGTAAGATGTATTTTTGATATCACACTGAATGGTATACTCTTGATGGGGAAAATTTTTGGATGTTTTTCCATTCTCCATTAAAACCTATGGGAATCATTACAGTGAAAGGCAGCCCACGGCTTGGGGGGATGGAGTGTCTCCTGTGCTCCGAAGGAGCGAAGCAATAAAACGGTCTCCAATAATCCGGCGTTTTAAGGGTTAAGTAACCCTGAAGGGTAACTTAACCCTTAAAACGTTGGATTTCAGGAGAAAATTGGAATCCACTGCTGGGCGCATTTTTGGCACTCCCGGGGAAAGGCAGCCCTTCTGCGACGCCCACGAGCGAAGGAATGCGACGGTCTGCAAAATTCTGTCATGTTCTGGGTTGAGTCATCCTGAAAGTTTATCTTCCTGAGAGGTATACTGTCGATAGGGAAAATTTTTGGAAGTCTTTCCGTTCTCCATTATAGCCTATGGGATTCATTGGAATGGGTTAGGGTTAGGGTTAGAGTCCAGGACACACTTATGTTCGGGTGAAAATTGGGGTTTGGTTTAGGGTTGGGTAAGATGTATTTTTGATATCACACTGAATGGTATACTCTTGATGGGGAAAATTTTTGGATGTTTTTCCATTCTCCATTAAAACCTATGGGAATCATATTACAGTGAAAGGCAGCCCACGGCTAGGGGGATGGAGTGTCTCCTGTGCTCCGAAGGACCGAAGCAATAAAACGGTCTCCAATAATCCGGCGTTTTAAGGGTTAAGTAACCCTGAAGGGTAACTTAACCCTTAAAACGTTGGATTTCAGGAGAAAATTGGAATCCACTGCTGGGCGCATTTTTGGCACTCCCGGGAAAGGCAGCCCTTCTGCGACGCCCACGAGCGAAGGAATGCGACGGTCTGCAAAATTCTGTCATGTTCTGGGTTGAGTCATCCTGAAAGTTTATCTTCCTGAGAGGTATACTGTCGATAGGGAAAATTTTTGGAAGTCTTTCCGTTCTCCATTATAGCCTATGGGATTCATTGGAATGGGTTAGGGTTAGGGTTAGAGTCCAGGACACACTTATGTTCGGGTGAAAATTGGGGTTTGGTTTAGGGTTGGGTAAGATGTATTTTTGATATCACACTGAATGGTATACTCTTGATGGGGAAAATTTTTGGATGTTTTTCCATTCTCCATTAAAACCTATGGGAATCATTACAGTGAAAGGCAGCCCACGGCTAGGGGGATGGAGTGTCTCCTGTGCTCCGAAGGACCGAAGCAATAAAACGGTCTCCAATAATCCGGCGTTTTAAGGGTTAAGTAACCCTGAAGGGTAACTTAACCCTTAAAACGTTGGATTTCAGGAGAAAATTGGAATCCACTGCTGGGCGCATTTTTGGCACTCCCGGGAAAGGCAGCCCTTCTGCGACGCCCACGAGCGAAGGAATGCGACGGTCTGCAAAATTCTGTCATGTTCTGGGTTGAGTCATCCTGAAAGTTTATCTTCCTGAGAGGTATACTGTCGATAGGGAAAATTTTTGGAAGTCTTTCCGTTCTCCATTATAGCCTATGGGATTCATTGGAATGGGTTAGGGTTAGGGTTAGAGTCCAGGACACACTTATGTTCGGGTGAAAATTGGGGTTTGGTTTAGGGTTGGGTAAGATGTATTTTTGATATCACACTGAATGGTATACTCTTGATGGGGAAAATTTTTGGATGTTTTTCCATTCTCCATTAAAACCTATGGGAATCATTACAGTGAAAGGCAGCCCACGGCTAGGGGGATGGAGTATCTCCTGCGCTCCGAAGGACCGAAGCAATAAAACGGTCTCCAATAATCCGGCGTTTTAAGGGTTAAGTAACCCTGAAGGGTAACTTAACCCTTAAAACGTTGGATTTCAGGAGAAAATTGGAATCCACTGCTGGGCGCATTTTTGGCACTCCCGGGAAAGGCAGCCCTTCTGCGACGCCCACGAGCGAAGGAATGCGACGGTCTGCAAAATTCTGTCATGTTCTGGGTTGAGTCATCCTGAAAGTTTATCTTCCTGAGAGGTATACTGTCGATAGGGAAAATTTTTGGAAGTCTTTCCGTTCTCCATTATAGCCTATGGGATTCATTGGAATGGGTTAGGGTTAGGGTTAGAGTCCAGGACACACTTATGTTCGGGTGAAAATTGGGGTTTGGTTTAGGGTTGGGTAAGATGTATTTTTGATATCACACTGAATGGTATACTCTTGATGGGGAAAATTTTTGGATGTTTTTCCATTCTCCATTAAAACCTATGGGAATCATTACAGTGAAAGGCAGCCCACGGCTAGGGGGATGGAGTGTCTCCTGTGCTCCGAAGGACCGAAGCAATAAAACGGTCTCCAATAATCCGGCGTTTTAAGGGTTAAGTAACCCTGAAGGGTAACTTAACCCTTAAAACGTTGGATTTCAGGAGAAAATTGGAATCCACTGCTGGGCGCATTTTTGGCACTCCCGGGAAAGGCAGCCCTTCTGCGACGCCCACGAGCGAAGGAATGCGACGGTCTGCAAAATTCTGTCATGTTCTGGGTTGAGTCATCCTGAAAGTTTATCTTCCTGAGAGGTATACTGTCGATAGGGAAAATTTTTGGAAGTCTTTCCGTTCTCCATTATAGCCTATGGGATTCATTGGAATGGGTTAGGGTTAGGGTTAGAGTCCAGGACACACTTATGTTCGGGTGAAAATTGGGGTTTGGTTTAGGGTTGGGTAAGATGTATTTTTGATATCACACTGAATGGTATACTCTTGATGGGGAAAATTTTTGGATGTTTTTCCATTCTCCATTAAAACCTATGGGAATCATTACAGTGAAAGGCAGCCCACGGCTAGGGGGATGGAGTGTCTCCTGTGCTCCGAAGGACCGAAGCAATAAAACGGTCTCCAATAATCCGGCGTTTTAAGGGTTAAGTAACCCTGAAGGGTAACTTAACCCTTAAAACGTTGGATTTCAGGAGAAAATTGGAATCCACTGCTGGGCGCATTTTTGGCACTCCCGGGAAAGGCAGCCCTTCTGCGACGCCCACGAGCGAAGGAATGCGACGGTCTGCAAAATTCTGTCATGTTCTGGGTTGAGTCATCCTGAAAGTTTATCTTCCTGAGAGGTATACTGTCGATAGGGAAAATTTTTGGAAGTCTTTCCGTTCTCCATTATAGCCTATGGGATTCATTGGAATGGGTTAGGGTTAGAGTCCAGGACACACTTATGTTCGGGTGAAAATTGGGGTTTGGTTTAGGGTTGGGTAAGATGTATTTTTGATATCACACTGAATGGTATACTCTTGATGGGGAAAATTTTTGGATGTTTTTCCATTCTCCATTAAAACCTATGGGAATCATTACAGTGAAAGGCAGCCCACGGCTAGGGGGATGGAGTGTCTCCTGTGCTCCGAAGGACCGAAGCAATAAAACGGTCTCCAATAATCCGGCGTTTTAAGGGTTAAGTAACCCTGAAGGGTAACTTAACCCTTAAAACGTTGGATTTCAGGAGAAAATTGGAATCCACTGCTGGGCGCATTTTTGGCACTCCCGGGAAAGGCAGCCCTTCTGCGACGCCCACGAGCGAAGGAATGCGACGGTCTGTAAAAATTCTGTCATGTTCTGGGTTGAGTCATCCTGAAAGTTTATCTTCCTGAGAGGTATACTGTCGATAGGGAAAATTTTTGGAAGTCTTTCCGTTCTCCATTATAGCCTATGGGATTCATTGGAATGGGTTGGGGTTAGGGTTAGAGTCCAGGACACACTTATGTTCGGGTGAAAATTGGGGTTTGGTTTAGGGTTGGGTAAGATGTATTTTTGATATCACACTGAATGGTATACTCTTGATGGGGAAAATTTTTGGATGTTTTTCCATTCTCCATTAAAACCTATGGGAATCATTACAGTGAAAGGCAGCCCACGGCTTGGGGGATGGAGTGTCTCCTGTGCTCCGAAGGAGCGAAGCAATAAAACGGTCTCCAATAATCCGGCGTTTTAAGGGTTAAGTAACCCTGAAGGGTAACTTAACCCTTAAAACGTTGGATTTCAGGAGAAAATTGGAATCCACTGCTGGGCGCATTTTTGGCACTCCCGGGAAAGGCAGCCCTTCTGCGACGCCCACGAGCGAAGGAATGCGACGGTCTGCAAAATTCTGTCATGTTCTGGGTTGAGTCATCCTGAAAGTTTATCTTCCTGAGAGGTATACTGTCGATAGGGAAAATTTTTGGAAGTCTTTCCGTTCTCCATTATAGCCTATGGGATTCATTGGAATGGGTTAGGGTTAGGGTTAGAGTCCAGGACACACTTATGTTCGGGTGAAAATTGGGGTTTGGTTTAGGGTTGGGTAAGATGTATTTTTGATATCACACTGAATGGTATACTCTTGATGGGGAAAATTTTTGGATGTTTTTCCATTCTCCATTAAAACCTATGGGAATCATTACAGTGAAAGGCAGCCCACGGCTAGGGGGATGGAGTGTCTCCTGTGCTCCGAAGGACCGAAGCAATAAAACGGTCTCCAATAATCCGGCGTTTTAAGGGTTAAGTAACCCTGAAGGGTAACTTAACCCTTAAAACGTTGGATTTCAGGAGAAAATTGGAATCCACTGCTGGGCGCATTTTTGGCACTCCCGGGAAAGGCAGCCCTTCTGCGACGCCCACGAGCGAAGGAATGCGACGGTCTGCAAAATTCTGTCATGTTCTGGGTTGAGTCATCCTGAAAGTTTATCTTCCTGAGAGGTATACTGTCGATAGGGAAAATTTTTGGAAGTCTTTCCGTTCTCCATTATAGCCTATGGGATTCATTGGAATGGGTTAGGGTTAGGGTTAGAGTCCAGGACACACTTATGTTCGGGTGAAAATTGGGGTTTGGTTTAGGGTTGGGTAAGATGTATTTTTGATATCACACTGAATGGTATACTCTTGATGGGGAAAATTTTTGGATGTTTTTCCATTCTCCATTAAAACCTATGGGAATCATTACAGTGAAAGGCAGCCCACGGCTAGGGGGATGGAGTGTCTCCTGCGCTCCGAAGGACCGAAGCAATAAAACGGTCTCCAATAATCCGGCGTTTTAAGGGTTAAGTAACCCTGAAGGGTAACTTAACCCTTAAAACGTTGGATTTCAGGAGAAAATTGGAATCCACTGCTGGGCGCATTTTTGGCACTCCCGGGAAAGGCAGCCCTTCTGCGACGCCCACGAGCGAAGGAATGCGACGGTCTGCAAAATTCTGTCATGTTCTGGGTTGAGTCATCCTGAAAGTTTATCTTCCTGAGAGGTATACTGTCGATAGGGAAAATTTTTGGAAGTCTTTCCGTTCTCCATTATAGCCTATGGGATTCATTGGAATGGGTTAGGGTTAGGGTTAGAGTCCAGGACACACTTATGTTCGGGTGAAAATTGGGGTTTGGTTTAGGGTTGGGTAAGATGTATTTTTGATATCACACTGAATGGTATACTCTTGATGGGGAAAATTTTTGGATGTTTTTCCATTCTCCATTAAAACCTATGGGAATCATTACAGTGAAAGGCAGCCCACGGCTAGGGGGATGGAGTGTCTCCTGTGCTCCGAAGGACCGAAGCAATAAAACGGTCTCCAATAATCCGGCGTTTTAAGGGTTAAGTAACCCTGAAGGGTAACTTAACCCTTAAAACGTTGGATTTCAGGAGAAAATTGGAATCCACTGCTGGGCGCATTTTTGGCACTCCCGGGAAAGGCAGCCCTTCTGCGACGCCCACGAGCGAAGGAATGCGACGGTCTGCAAAATTCTGTCATGTTCTGGGTTGAGTCATCCTGAAAGTTTATCTTCCTGAGAGGTATACTGTCGATAGGGAAAATTTTTGGAAGTCTTTCCGTTCTCCATTATAGCCTATGGGATTCATTGGAATGGGTTAGGGTTAGGGTTAGAGTCCAGGACACACTTATGTTCGGGTGAAAATTGGGGTTTGGTTTAGGGTTGGGTAAGATGTATTTTTGATATCACACTGAATGGTATACTCTTGATGGGGAAAATTTTTGGATGTTTTTCCATTCTCCATTAAAACCTATGGGAATCATTACAGTGAAAGGCAGCCCACGGCTAGGGGGATGGAGTGTCTCCTGCGCTCCGAAGGACCGAAGCAATAAAACGGTCTCCAATAATCCGGCGTTTTAAGGGTTAAGTAACCCTGAAGGGTAACTTAACCCTTAAAACGTTGGATTTCAGGAGAAAATTGGAATCCACTGCTGGGCGCATTTTTGGCACTCCCGGGAAAGGCAGCCCTTCTGCGACGCCCACGAGCGAAGGAATGCGACGGTCTGCAAAATTCTGTCATGTTCTGGGTTGAGTCATCCTGAAAGTTTATCTTCCTGAGAGGTATACTGTCGATAGGGAAAATTTTTGGAAGTCTTTCCGTTCTCCATTATAGCCTATGGGATTAATTGGAATGGGTTAGGGTTAGGGTTAGAGTCCAGGACACACTTATGTTCGGGTGAAAATTGGGGTTTGGTTTAGGGTTGGGTAAGATGTATTTTTGATATCACACTGAATGGTATACTCTTGATGGGGAAAATTTTTGGATGTTTTTCCATTCTCCATTAAAACCTATGGGAATCATTACAGTGAAAGGCAGCCCACGGCTAGGGGGATGGAGTGTCTCCTGTGCTCCGAAGGAGCGAAGCAATAAAACGGTCTCCAATAATCCGGCGTTTTAAGGGTTAAGTAACCCTGAAGGGTAACTTAACCCTTAAAACGTTGGATTTCAGGAGAAAATTGGAATCCACTGCTGGGCGCATTTTTGGCACTCCCGGGAAAGGCAGCCCTTCTGCGACGCCCACGAGCGAAGGAATGCGACGGTCTGCAAAATTCTGTCATGTTCTGGGTTGAGTCATCCAGAAAGTTTATCTTCCTGAGAGGTATACTGTCGATAGGGAAAATTTTTGGAAGTCTTTCCGTTCTCCATTATAGCCTATGGGATTCATTGGAATGGGTTAGGGTTAGGGTTAGAGTCCAGGACACACTTATGTTCGGGTGAAAATTGGGGTTTGGTTTAGGGTTGGGTAAGATGTATTTTTGATATCACACTGAATGGTATACTCTTGATGGGGAAAATTTTTGGATGTTTTTCCATTCTCCATTAAAACCTATGGGAATCATTACACTGAAAGGCAGCCCACGGCTAGGGGGATGGAGTGTCTCCTGTGCTCCGAAGGACCGAAGCAATAAAACGGTCTCCAATAATCCGGCGTTTTAAGGGTTAAGTAACCCTGAAGGGTAACTTAACCCTTAAAACGTTGGATTTCAGGAGAAAATTGGAATCCACTGCTGGGCGCATTTTTGGCACTCCCGAGAAAGGCAGCCCTTCTGCGACGCCCACGAGCGAAGGAATGCGACGGTCTGCAAAATTCTGTCATGTTCTGGGTTGAGTCATCCTGAAAGTTTATCTTCCTGAGAGGTATACTGTCGATAGGGAAAATTTTTGGAAGTCTTTCCGTTCTCCATTATAGCCTATGGGATTCATTGGAATGGGTTAGGGTTAGGGTTAGAGTCCAGGACACACTTATGTTCGGGTGAAAATTGGGGTTTGGTTTAGGGTTGGGTAAGATGTATTTTTGATATCACACTGAATGGTATACTCTTGATGGGGAAAATTTTTGGATGTTTTTCCATTCTCCATTAAAACCTATGGGAATCATTACACTGAAAGGCAGCCCACGGCTAGGGGGATGGAGTGTCTCCTGTGCTCCGAAGGACCGAAGCAATAAAACGGTCTCCAATAATCCGGCGTTTTAAGGGTTAAGTAACCCTGAAGGGTAACTTAACCCTTAAAACGTTGGATTTCAGGAGAAAATTGGAATCCACTGCTGGGCGCATTTTTGGCACTCCCGGGAAAGGCAGCCCTTCTGCGACGCCCACGAGCGAAGGAATGCGACGGTCTGCAAAATTCTGTCATGTTCTGGGTTGAGTCATCCTGAAAGTTTATCTTCCTGAGAGGTATACTGTCGATAGGGAAAATTTTTGGAAGTCTTTCCGTTCTCCATTATAGCCTATGGGATTCATTGGAATGGGTTAGGGTTAGGGTTAGAGTCCAGGACACACTTATGTTCGGGTGAAAATTGGGGTTTGGTTTAGGGTTGGGTAAGATGTATTTTTGATATCACACTGAATGGTATACTCTTGATGGGGAAAATTTTTGGATGTTTTTCCATTCTCCATTAAAACCTATGGGAATCATTACAGTGAAAGGCAGCCCACGGCTTGGGGGATGGAGTGTCTCCTGTGCTCCGAAGGAGCGAAGCAATAAAACGGTCTCCAATAATCCGGCGTTTTAAGGGTTAAGTAACCCTGAAGGGTAACTTAACCCTTAAAACGTTGGATTTCAGGAGAAAATTGGAATCCACTGCTGGGCGCATTTTTGGCACTCCCGGGAAAGGCAGCCCTTCTGCGACGCCCACGAGCGAAGGAATGCGACGGTCTGCAAAATTCTGTCATGTTCTGGGTTGAGTCATCCTGAAAGTTTATCTTCCTGAGAGGTATACTGTCGATAGGGAAAATTTTTGGAAGTCTTTCCGTTCTCCATTATAGCCTATGGGATTCATTGGAATGGGTTAGGGTTAGAGTCCAGGACACACTTATGTTCGGGTGAAAATTGGGGTTTGGTTTAGGGTTGGGTAAGATGTATTTTTGATATCACACTGAATGGTATACTCTTGATGGGGAAAATTTTTGGATGTTTTTCCATTCTCCATTAAAACCTATGGGAATCATTACAGTGAAAGGCAGCCCACGGCTAGGGGGATGGAGTGTCTCCTGTGCTCCGAAGGACCGAAGCAATAAAACGGTCTCCAATAATCCGGCGTTTTAAGGGTTAAGTAACCCTGAAGGGTAACTTAACCCTTAAAACGTTGGATTTCAGGAGAAAATTGGAATCCACTGCTGGGCGCATTTTTGGCACTCCCGGGAAAGGCAGCCCTTCTGCGACGCCCACGAGCGAAGGAATGCGACGGTCTGCAAAATTCTGTCATGTTCTGGGTTGAGTCATCCTGAAAGTTTATCTTCCTGAGAGGTATACTGTCGATAGGGAAAATTTTTGGAAGTCTTTCCGTTCTCCATTATAGCCTATGGGATTCATTGGAATGGGTTAGGGTTAGGGTTAGAGTCCAGGACACACTTATGTTCGGGTGAAAATTGGGGTTTGGTTTAGGGTTGGGTAAGATGTATTTTTGATATCGCACTGAATGGTATACTCTTGATGGGGAAAATTTTTGGATGTTTTTCCATTCTCCATTAAAACCTATGGGAATCATTACAGTGAAAGGCAGCCCACGGCTAGGGGGATGGAGTGTCTCCTGTGCTCCGAAGGACCGAAGCAATAAAACGGTCTCCAATAATCCGGCATTTTAAGGGTTAAGTAACCCTGAAGGGTAACTTAACCCTTAAAACGTTGGATTTCAGGAGAAAATTGGAATCCACTGCTGGGCGCATTTTTGGCACTCCCGGGAAAGGCAGCCCTTCTGCGACGCCCACGAGCGAAGGAATGCGACGGTCTGCAAAATTCTGTCATGTTCTGGGTTGAGTCATCCTGAAAGTTTATCTTCCTGAGAGGTATACTGTCGATAGGGAAAATTTTTTTGAAGTCTTTCCGTTCTCCATTATAGCCTATGGGATTCATTGGAATGGGTTAGGGTTAGAGTCCAGGACACACTTATGTTCGGGTGAAAATTGGGGTTTGGTTTAGGGTTGGGTAAGATGTATTTTTGATATCACACTGAATGGTATACTCTTGATGGGGAAGATTTTTGGATGTTTTTCCATTCTCCATTAAAACCTATGGGAATCATTACAGTGAAAGGCAGCCCACGGCTAGGGGGATGGAGTGTCTCCTGTGCTCCGAAGGACCGAAGCAATAAAACGGTCTCCAATAATCCGGCGTTTTAAGGGTTAAGTAACCCTGAAGGGTAACTTAACCCTTAAAACGTTGGATTTCAGGAGAAAATTGGAATCCACTGCTGGGCGCATTTTTGGCACTCCCGGGAAAGGCAGCCCTTCTGCGACGCCCACGAGCGAAGGAATGCGACGGTCTGCAAAATTCTGTCATGTTCTGGGTTGAGTCATCCTGAAAGTTTATCTTCCTGAGAGGTATACTGTCGATAGGGAAATTTTTTGGAAGTCTTTCCGTTCTCCATTATAGCCTATGGGATTCATTGGAATGGGTTAGGGTTAGGGTTAGAGTCCAGGACACACTTATGTTCGGGTGAAAATTGGGGTTTGGTTTAGGGTTGGGTAAGATGTATTTTTGATATCACACTGAATGGTATACTCTTGATGGGGAAAATTTTTGGATGTTTTTCCATTCTCCATTAAAACCTATGGGAATCATTACAGTGAAAGGCAGCCCACGGCTAGGGGGATGGAGTGTGTCCTGTGCTCCGAAGGACCGAAGCAATAAAACGGTCTCCAATAATCCGGCGTTTTAAGAGTTAAGTAACCCTGAAGGGTAACTTAACCCTTAAAACGTTGGATTTCAGGAGAAAATTGGAATCCACTGCTGGGCGCATTTTTGGCACTCCCGGGAAAGGCAGCCCTTCTGCGACGCCCACGAGCGAAGGAATGCGACGGTCTGCAAAATTCTGTCATGTTCTGGGTTGAGTCATCCTGAAAGTTTATCTTCCTGAGAGGTATACTGTCGATAGGGAAAATTTTTGGAAGTCTTTCCGTTCTCCATTATAGCCTATGGGATTCATTGGAATGGTTTAGGGTTAGGGTTAGGGTTAGAGTCCAGGACACACTTATGTTCGGGTGAAAATTGGGGTTTGGTTTAGGGTTGGGTAAGATGTATTTTTGATATCACGCTGAATGGTATACTCTTGATGGGGAAGATTTTTGGATGTTTTTCCATTCTCCATTAAAACCTATGGGAATCATTACAGTGAAAGGCAGCCCACGGCTAGGGGGATGGAGTGTCTCCTGTGCTCCGAAGGACCGAAGCAATAAAACGGTCTCCAATAATCCGGCGTTTTAAGGGTTAAGTGACCCTGAAGGGTAACTTAACCCTTAAAACGTTGGATTTCAGGAGAAAATTGGAATCCACTGCTGGGCGCATTTTTGGCACTCCCGGGAAAGGCAGCCCTTCTGCGACGCCCACGAGCGAAGGAATGCGACGGTCTGCAAAATTCTGTCATGTTCTGGGTTGAGTCATCCTGAAAGTTTATCTTCCTGAGAGGTATACTGTCGATAGGGAAAATTTCTGGAAGTCTTTCCGTTCTCCATTATAGCCTATGGGATTCATTGGAATGGGTTAGGGTTAGGGTTAGAGTCCAGGACACACTTATGTTCGGGTGAAAATTGGGGTTTGGTTTAGGGTTGGGTAAGATGTATTTTTGATATCACACTGAATGGTATACTCTTGATGGGGAAAATTTTTGGATGTTTTTCCATTCTCCATTAAAACCTATGGGAATCATTACAGTGAAAGGCAGCCCACGGCTAGGGGGATGGAGTGTCTCCTGTGCTCCGAAGGACCGAAGCAATAAAACGGTCTCCAATAATCCGGCGTTTTAAGGGTTAAGTAACCCTGAAGGGTAACTTAACCCTTAAAACGTTGGATTTCAGGAGAAAATTGGAATCCACTGCTGGGCGCATTTTTGGCACTCCCGGGAAAGGCAGCCCTTCTGCGACGCCCACGAGCGAAGGAATGCGACGGTCTGCAAAATTCTGTCATGTTCTGGGTTGAGTCATCCTGAAAGTTTATCTTCCTGAGAGGTATACTGTCGATAGGGAAAATTTTTGGAAGTCTTTCCGTTCTCCATTATAGCCTATGGGATTCATTGGAATGGGTTAGGGTTAGAGTCCAGGACACACTTATGTTCGGGTGAAAATTGGGGTTTGGTTTAGGGTTGGGTAAGATGTATTTTTGATATCACACTGAATGGTATACTCTTGATGGGGAAAATTTTTGGATGTTTTTCCATTCTCCATTAAAACCTATGGGAATCATTACAGTGAAAGGCAGCCCACGGCTAGGGGGATGGAGTGTCTCCTGTGCTCCGAAGGAGCGAAGCAATAAAACGGTCTCCAATAATCCGGCGTTTTAAGGGTTAAGTAACCCTGAAGGGTAACTTAACCCTTAAAACGTTGGATTTCAGGAGAAAATTGGAATCCACTGCTGGGCGCATTTTTGGCACTCCCGGGAAAGGCAGCCCTTCTGCGACGCCCACGAGCGAAGGAATGCGACGGTCTGCAAAATTCTGTCATATTCTGGGTTGAGTCATCCTGAAAGTTTATCTTCCTGAGAGGTATACTGTCGATAGGGAAAATTTTTGGAAGTCTTTCCGTTCTCCATTATAGCCTATGGGATTCATTGGAATGGGTTAGGGTTAGGGCTAGAGTCCAGGACACACTTATGTTCGGGTGAAAATTGGGGTTTGGTTTAGGGTTGGGTAAGATGTATTTTTGATATCGCACTGAATGGTATACTCTTGATGGGGAAAATTTTTGGATGTTTTTCCATTCTCCATTAAAACCTATGGGAATCATTACAGTGAAAGGCAGCCCACGGCTAGGGGGATGGAGTGTCTCCTGTGCTCCGAAGGAGCGAAGCAATAAAACGGTCTCCAATAATCCGGCGTTTTAAGGGTTAAGTAACCCTGAAGGGTAACTTAACCCTTAAAACGTTGGATTTCAGGAGAAAATTGGAATCCACTGCTGGGCGCATTTTTGGCACTCCCGGGAAAGGCAGCCCTTCTGCGACGCCCACGAGCGAAGGAATGCGACGGTCTGCAAAATTCTGTCATGTTCTGGGTTGAGTCATCCTGAAAGTTTATCTTCCTGAGAGGTATACTGTCGATAGGGAAAATTTTTGGAAGTCTTTCCGTTCTCCATTATAGCCTATGGGATTCATTGGAATGGGTTAGGGTTAGGGCTAGAGTCCAGGACACACTTATGTTCGGGTGAAAATTGGGGTTTGGTTTAGGGTTGGGTAAGATGTATTTTTGATATCACGCTGAGTGGTATACTCTTGATGGGGAAGATTTTTGGATGTTTTTCCATTCTCCATTAAAACCTATGGGAATCATTACAGTGAAAGGCAGCCCACGGCTAGGGGGATGGAGTGTCTCCTGTGCTCCGAAGGACCGAAGCAATAAAACGGTCTCCAATAATCCGGCGTTTTAAGGGTTAAGTGACCCTGAAGGGTAACTTAACCCTTAAAACGTTGGATTTCAGGAGAAAATTGGAATCCACTGCTGGGCGCATTTTTGGCACTCCCGGGAAAGGCAGCCCTTCTGCGACGCCCACGAGCGAAGGAATGCGACGGTCTGCAAAATTCTGTCATGTTCTGGGTTGAGTCATCCTGAAAGTTTATCTTCCTGAGAGGTATACTGTCGATAGGGAAAATTTTTGGAAGTCTTTCCGTTCTCCATTATAGCCTATGGGATTCATTGGAATGGGTTAGGGTTAGGGCTAGAGTCCAGGACACACTTATGTTCGGGTGAAAATTGGGGTTTGGTTTAGGGTTGGGTAAGATGTATTTTTGATATCACGCTGAATGGTATACTCTTGATGGGGAAGATTTTTGGATGTTTTTCCATTCTCCATTAAAACCTATGGGAATCATTACAGTGAAAGGCAGCCCACGGCTAGGGGGATGGAGTGTCTCCTGTGCTCCGAAGGACCGAAGCAATAAAACGGTCTCCAATAATCCGGCGTTTTAAGGGTTAAGTGACCCTGAAGGGTAACTTAACCCTTAAAACGTTGGATTTCAGGAGAAAATTGGAATCCACTGCTGGGCGCATTTTTGGCACTCCCGGGAAAGGCAGCCCTTCTGCGACGCCCACGAGCGAAGGAATGTGACGGTCTGCAAAATTCTGTCATGTTCTGGGTTGAGTCATCCTGAAAGTTTATCTTCCTGAGAGGTATACTGTCGATAGGGAAAATTTCTGGAAGTCTTTCCGTTCTCCATTATAGCCTATGGGATTCATTGGAATGGGTTAGGGTTAGGGTTAGAGTCCAGGACACACTTATGTTCGGGTGAAAATTGGGGTTTGGTTTAGGGTTGGGTAAGATGTATTTTTGATATCACACTGAATGGTATACTCTTGATGGGGAAAATTTTTGGATGTTTTTCCATTCTCCATTAAAACCTATGGGAATCATTACAGTGAAAGGCAGCCCACGGCTAGGGGGATGGAGTGTCTCCTGTGCTCCGAAGGAGCGAAGCAATAAAACGGTCTCCAATAATCCGCCGTTGGATTTCAGGAGAAAATTGGAATCCACTGCTGGGCGCATTTTTGGCACTCCCGGGAAAGGCAGCCCTTCTGCGACGCCCACGAGCGAAGGAATGCGACGGTCTGCAAAATTCTGTCATGTTCTGGGTTGAGTCATCCTGAAAGTTTATCTTCCTGAGAGGTATACTGTCGATAGGGAAAATTTTTGGAAGTCTTTCCGTTCTCCATTATAGCCTATGGGATTCATTGGAATGGGTTAGGGTTAGGGTTAGAGTCCAGGACACACTTATGTTCGGGTGAAAATTGGGGTTTGGTTTAGGGTTGGGTAAGATGTATTTTTGATATCACACTGAATGGTATACTCTTGATGGGGAAAATTTTTGGATGTTTTTCCATTCTCCATTAAAACCTATGGGAATCATTACAGTGAAAGGCAGCCCACGGCTAGGGGGATGGAGTGTCTCCTGTGCTCCGAAGGACCGAAGCAATAAAACGGTCTCCAATAATCCGGCGTTTTAAGGGTTAAGTAACCCTGAAGGGTAACTTAACCCTTAAAACGTTGGATTTCAGGAGAATATTGGAATCCACTGCTGGGCGCATTTTTGGCACTCCCGAGAAAGGCAGCCCTTCTGCGACGCCCACGAGTGAAGGAATGCGACGGTCTGCAAAATTCTGTCATGTTCTGGGTTGAGTCATCCTGAAAGTTTATCTTCCTGAGAGGTATACTGTCGATAGGGAAAATTTTTGGAAGTCTTTCCGTTCTCCATTATAGCCTATGGGATTCATTGGAATGGGTTAGGGTTAGGGCTAGAGTCCAGGACACACTTATGTTCGGGTGAAAATTGGGGTTTGGTTTAGGGTTGGGTAAGATGTATTTTTGATATCACACTGAATGGTATACTCTTGATGGGGAAAATTTTTGGATGTTTTTCCATTCTCCATTAAAACCTATGGGAATCATTACAGTGAAAGGCAGCCCACGGCTAGGGGGATGGAGTGTCTCCTGTGCTCCGAAGGACCGAAGCAATAAAACGGTCTCCAATAATCCGGCGTTTTAAGGATTAAGTAACCCTGAAGGGTAACTTAACCCTTAAAACGTTGGATTTCAGGAGAAAATTGGAATCCACTGCTGGGCGCATTTTTGGCACTCCCGGGAAAGGCAGCCCTTCTGCGACGCCCACGAGCGAAGGAATGCGACGGTCTGCAAAATTCTGTCATGTTCTGGGTTGAGTCATCCTGAAAGTTTATCTTCCTGAGAGGTATACTGTCGATAGGGAAAATTTTTGGAAGTCTTTCCGTTCTCCATTATAGCCTATGGGATTCATTGGAATGGGTTAGGGTTAGGGCTAGAGTCCAGGACACACTTATGTTCGGGTGAAAATTGGGGTTTGGTTTAGGGTTGGGTAAGATGTATTTTTGATATCACGCTGAATGGTATACTCTTGATGGGGAAGATTTTTGGATGTTTTTCCATTCTCCATTAAAACCTATGGGAATCATTACAGTGAAAGGCAGCCCACGGCTAGGGGGATGGAGTGTCTCCTGTGCTCCGAAGGACCGAAGCAATAAAACGGTCTCCAATAATCCGGCGTTTTAAGGGTTAAGTGACCCTGAAGGGTAACTTAACCCTTAAAACGTTGGATTTCAGGAGAAAATTGGAATCCACTGCTGGGCGCATTTTTGGCACTCCCGGGAAAGGCAGCCCTTCTGCGACGCCCACGAGCGAAGGAATGTGACGGTCTGCAAAATTCTGTCATGTTCTGGGTTGAGTCATCCTGAAAGTTTATCTTCCTGAGAGGTATACTGTCGATAGGGAAAATTTCTGGAAGTCTTTCCGTTCTCCATTATAGCCTATGGGATTCATTGGAATGGGTTAGGGTTAGGGTTAGAGTCCAGGACACACTTATGTTCGGGTGAAAATTGGGGTTTGGTTTAGGGTTGGGTAAGATGTATTTTTGATATCACACTGAATGGTATACTCTTGATGGGGAAAATTTTTGGATGTTTTTCCATTCTCCATTAAAACCTATGGGAATCATTACAGTGAAAGGCAGCCCACGGCTAGGGGGATGGAGTGTCTCCTGTGCTCCGAAGGAGCGAAGCAATAAAACGGTCTCCAATAATCCGGCGTTGGATTTCAGGAGAAAATTGGAATCCACTGCTGGGCGCATTTTTGGCACTCCCGGGAAAGGCAGCCCTTCTGCGACGCCCACGAGCGAAGGAATGCGACGGTCTGCAAAATTCTGTCATGTTCTGGGTTGAGTCATCCTGAAAGTTTATCTTCCTGAGAGGTATACTGTCGATAGGGAAAATTTTTGGAAGTCTTTCCGTTCTCCATTATAGCCTATGGGATTCATTGGAATGGGTTAGGGTTAGGGTTAGAGTCCAGGACACACTTATGTTCGGGTGAAAATTGGGGTTTGGTTTAGGGTTGGGTAAGATGTATTTTTGATATCACACTGAATGGTATACTCTTGATGGGGAAAATTTTTGGATGTTTTTCCATTCTCCATTAAAACCTATGGGAATCATTACAGTGAAAGGCAGCCCACGGCTAGGGGGATGGAGTGTCTCCTGTGCTCCGAAGGACCGAAGCAATAAAACGGTCTCCAATAATCCGGCGTTTTAAGGGTTAAGTAACCCTGAAGGGTAACTTAACCCTTAAAACGTTGGATTTCAGGAGAATATTGGAATCCACTGCTGGGCGCATTTTTGGCACTCCCGAGAAAGGCAGCCCTTCTGCGACGCCCACGAGTGAAGGAATGCGACGGTCTGCAAAATTCTGTCATGTTCTGGGTTGAGTCATCCTGAAAGTTTATCTTCCTGAGAGGTATACTGTCGATAGGGAAAATTTTTGGAAGTCTTTCCGTTCTCCATTATAGCCTATGGGATTCATTGGAATGGGTTAGGGTTAGGGCTAGAGTCCAGGACACACTTATGTTCGGGTGAAAATTGGGGTTTGGTTTAGGGTTGGGTAAGATGTATTTTTGATATCACACTGAATGGTATACTCTTGATGGGGAAAATTTTTGGATGTTTTTCCATTCTCCATTAAAACCTATGGGAATCATTACAGTGAAAGGCAGCCCACGGCTAGGGGGATGGAGTGTCTCCTGTGCTCCGAAGGACCGAAGCAATAAAACGGTCTCCAATAATCCGGCGTTTTAAGGATTAAGTAACCCTGAAGGGTAACTTAACCCTTAAAACGTTGGATTTCAGGAGAAAATTGGAATCCACTGCTGGGCGCATTTTTGGCACTCCCGGGAAAGGCAGCCCTTCTGCGACGCCCACGAGCGAAGGAATGCGACGGTCTGCAAAATTCTGTCATGTTCTGGGTTGAGTCATCCTGAAAGTTTATCTTCCTGAGAGGTATACTGTCGATAGGGAAAATTTTTGGAAGTCTTTCCGTTCTCCATTATAGCCTATGGGCTTCATTGGAATGGGTTAGGGGTAGGGTTAGAGTCCAGGACACACTTATGTTCGGGTGAAAATTGGGGTTTGGTTTAGGGTTGGGTAAGATGTATTTTTGATATCACACTGAATGGTATACTCTTGATGGGGAAAATTTTTGGATGTTTTTCCATTCTCCATTAAAACCTATGGGAATCATTACAGTGAAAGGCAGCCCACGGCTAGGGGGATGGAGTGTCTCCTGTGCTCCGAAGGACCGAAGCAATAAAACGGTCTCCAATAATCCGGCGTTTTAAGGGTTAAGTAACCCTGAAGGGTAACTTAACCCTTAAAACGTTGGATTTCAGGAGAATATTGGAATCCACTGCTGGGCGCATTTTTGGCACTCCCGAGAAAGGCAGCCCTTCTGCGACGCCCACGAGCGAAGGAATGCGACGGTCTGCAAAATTCTGTCATGTTCTGGGTTGAGTCATCCTGAAAGTTTATCTTCCTGAGAGGTATACTGTCGATAGGGAAAAATTTTGGAAGTCTTTCCGTTCTCCATTATAGCCTATGGGATTCATTGGAATGGGTTAGGGTTAGGGCTAGAGTCCAGGACACACTTATGTTCGGGTGAAAATTGGGGTTTGGTTTAGGGTTGGGTAAGATGTATTTTTGATATCACACTGAATGGTATACTCTTGATGGGGAAAATTTTTGGATGTTTTTCCATTCTCCATTAAAACCTATGGGAATCATTACAGTGAAAGGCAGCCCACGGTTAGGGGGATGGAGTGTCTCCTGTGCTCCGAAGGACCGAAGCAATAAAACGGTCTCAAATAATCCGGCGTTTTAAGGATTAAGTAACCCTGAAGGGTAACTTAACCCTTAAAACGTTGGATTTCAGGAGAAAATTGGAATCCACTGCTGGGCGCATTTTTGGCACTCCCGGGAAAGGCAGCCCTTCTGCGACGCCCACGAGCGAAGGAATGCGACGGTCTGCAAAATTCTGTCATGTTCTGGGTTGAGTCATCCTGAAAGTTTATCTTCCTGAGAGGTATACTGTCGATAGGGAAAATTTTTGGAAGTCTTTCCGTTCTCCATTATAGCCTATGGGATTCATTGGAATGGGTTAGGGTTAGGGTTAGAGTCCAGGACACACTTATGTTCGGGTGAAAATTGGGGTTTGGTTTAGGGTTGGGTAAGATGTATTTTTGATATCACACTGAATGGTATACTCTTGATGGGGAAAATTTTTGGATGTTTTTCCATTCTCCATTAAAACCTATGGGAATCATTACAGTGAAAGGCAGCCCACGGCTAGGGGGATGGAGTGTCTCCTGTGCTCCGAAGGAGCGAAGCAATAAAACGGTCTCCAATAATCCGGCGTTTTAAGGGTTAAGTAACCCTGAAGGGTAACTTAACCCTTAAAACGTTGGATTTCAGGAGAAAATTGGAATCCACTGCTGGGCGCATTTTTGGCACTCCCGGGAAAGGCAGCCCTTCTGCGACGCCCACGAGCGAAGGAATGCGACGGTCTGCAAAATTCTGTCATGTTCTGGGTTGAGTCATCCTGAAAGTTTATCTTCCTGAGAGGTATACTGTCGATAGGGAAAATTTTTGGAAGTCTTTCCGTTCTCCATTATAGCCTATGGGATTCATTGGAATGGGTTAGGGTTAGGGTTAGAGTCCAGGACACACTTATGTTCGGGTGAAAATTGGGGTTTGGTTTAGGGTTGGGTAAGATGTATTTTTGATATCACACTGAATGGTATACTCTTGATGGGGAAAATTTTTGGATGTTTTTCCATTCTCCATTAAAACCTATGGGAATCATTACAGTGAAAGGCAGCCCACGGCTAGGGGGATGGAGTGTCTCCTGTGCTCCGAAGGACCGAAGCAATAAAACGGTCTCCAATAATCCGGCGTTTTAAGGGTTAAGTAACCCTGAAGGGTAACTTAACCCTTAAAACGTTGGATTTCAGGAGAAAATTGGAATCCACTGCTTGGCGCATTTTTGGCACTCCCGGGAAAGGCAGCCCTTCTGCGACGCCCACGAGCGAAGGAATGCGACGGTCTGCAAAATTCTGTCATGTTCTGGGTTGAGTCATCCTGAAAGTTTATCTTCCTGAGAGGTATACTGTCGATAGGGAAAATTTTTGGAAGTCTTTCCGTTCTCCATTATAGCCTATGGGATTCATTGGAATGGGTTAGGGGTAGGGTTAGAGTCCAGGACACACTTATGTTCGGGTGAAAATTGGGGTTTGGTTTAGGGTTGGGTAAGATGTATTTTTGATATCACACTGAATGGTATACTCTTGATGGGGAAAATTTTTGGATGTTTTTCCATTCTCCATTAAAACCTATGGGAATCATTACAGTGAAAGGCAGCCCACGGCTAGGGGGATGGAGTGTCTCCTGTGCTCCGAAGGACCGAAGCAATAAAACGGTCTCCAATAATCCGGCGTTTTAAGGGTTAAGTAACCCTGAAGGGTAACTTAACCCTTAAAACGTTGGATTTCAGGAGAATATTGGAATCCACTGCTGGGCGCATTTTTGGCACTCCCGAGAAAGGCAGCCCTTCTGCGACGCCCACGAGCGAAGGAATGCGACGGTCTGCAAAATTCTGTCATGTTCTGGGTTGAGTCATCCTGAAAGTTTATCTTCCTGAGAGGTATACTGTCGATAGGGAAAATTTTTGGAAGTCTTTCCGTTCTCCATTATAGCCTATGGGATTCATTGGAATGGGTTAGGGTTAGGGCTAGAGTCCAGGACACACTTATGTTCGGGTGAAAATTGGGGTTTGGTTTAGGGTTGGGTAAGATGTATTTTTGATATCACACTGAATGGTATACTCTTGATGGGGAAAATTTTTGGATGTTTTTCCATTCTCCATTAAAACCTATGGGAATCATTACAGTGAAAGGCAGCCCACGGCTAGGGGGATGGAGTGTCTCCTGTGCTCCGAAGGACCGAAGCAATAAAACGGTCTCAAATAATCCGGCGTTTTAAGGATTAAGTAACCCTGAAGGGTAACTTAACCCTTAAAACGTTGGATTTCAGGAGAAAATTGGAATCCACTGCTGGGCGCATTTTTGGCACTCCCGGGAAAGGCAGCCCTTCTGCGACGCCCACGAGCGAAGGAATGCGACGGTCTGCAAAATTCTGTCATGTTCTGGGTTGAGTCATCCTGAAAGTTTATCTTCCTGAGAGGTATACTGTCGATAGGGAAAATTTTTGGAAGTCTTTCCGTTCTCCATTATAGCCTATGGGATTCATTGGAATGGGTTAGGGGTAGGGTTAGAGTCCAGGACACACTTATGTTCGGGTGAAAATTGGGGTTTGGTTTAGGGTTGGGTAAGATGTATTTTTGATATCACACTGAATGGTATACTCTTGATGGGGAAAATTTTTGGATGTTTTTCCATTCTCCATTAAAACCTATGGGAATCATTACAGTGAAAGGCAGCCCATGGCTAGGGGGATGGAGTGTCTCCTGTGCTCCGAAGGACCGAAGCAATAAAACGGTCTCCAATAATCCGGCGTTTTAAGGGTTAAGTAACCCTGAAGGGTAACTTAACCCTTAAAACGTTGGATTTCAGGAGAAAATTGGAATCCACTGCTGGGCGCATTTTTGGCACTCCCGGGAAAGGCAGCCCTTCTGCGACGCCCACAAGCGAAGGAATGCGACGGTCTGCAAAATTCTGTCATGTTCTGGGTTGAGTCATCCTGAAAGTTTATCTTCCTGAGAGGTATACTGTCGATAGGGAAAATTTTTGGAAGTCTTTCCGTTCTCCATTATAGCCTATGGGATTCATTGGAATGGGTTAGGGTTAGGGTTAGAGTCCAGGACACACTTATGTTCGGGTGAAAATTGGGGTTTGGTTTAGGGTTGGGTAAGATGTATTTTTGATATCACACTGAATGGTATACTCTTGATGGGGAAAATTTTTGGATGTTTTTCCATTCTCCATTAAAACCTATGGGAATCATTACAGTGAAAGGCAGCCCACGGCTAGGGGGATGGAGTGTCTCCTGTGCTCCGAAGGAGCGAAGCAATAAAACGGTCTCCAATAATCCGGCGTTTTAAGGGTTAAGTAACCCTGAAGGGTAACTTAACCCTTAAAACGTTGGATTTCAGGAGAAAATTGGAATCCACTGCTGGGCGCATTTTTGGCACTCCCGGGAAAGGCAGCCCTTCTGCGACGCCCACGAGCGAAGGAATGCGACGGTCTGCAAAATTCTGTCATATTCTGGGTTGAGTCATCCTGAAAGTTTATCTTCCTGAGAGGTATACTGTCGATAGGGAAAATTTTTGGAAGTCTTTCCGTTCTCCATTATAGCCTATGGGATTCATTGGAATGGGTTAGGGTTAGGGCTAGAGTCCAGGACACACTTATGTTCGGGTGAAAATTGGGGTTTGGTTTAGGGTTGGGTAAGATGTATTTTTGATATCGCACTGAATGGTATACTCTTGATGGGGAAAATTTTTGGATGTTTTTCCATTCTCCATTAAAACCTATGGGAATCATTACAGTGAAAGGCAGCCCACGGCTAGGGGGATGGAGTGTCTCCTGTGCTCCGAAGGACCGAAGCAATAAAACGGTCTCCAATAATCCGGCGTTTTAAGGGTTAAGTAACCCTGAAGGGTAACTTAACCCTTAAAACGTTGGATTTCAGGAGAAAATTGGAATCCACTGCTGGGCGCATTTTTGGCACTCCCGGGAAAGGCAGCCCTTCTGCGACGCCCACGAGCGAAGGAATGCGACGGTCTGCAAAATTCTGTCATGTTCTGGGTTGAGTCATCCTGAAAGTTTATCTTCCTGAGAGGTATACTGTCGATAGGGAAAATTTTTGGAAGTCTTTCCGTTCTCCATTATAGCCTATGGGATTCATTGGAATGGGTTAGGGGTAGGGTTAGAGTCCAGGACACACTTATGTTCGGGTGAAAATTGGGGTTTGGTTTAGGGTTGGGTAAGATGTATTTTTGATATCACACTGAATGGTATACTCTTGATGGGGAAAATTTTTGGATGTTTTTCCATTCTCCATTAAAACCTATGGGAATCATTACAGTGAAAGGCAGCCCATGGCTAGGGGGATGGAGTGTCTCCTGTGCTCCGAAGGACCGAAGCAATAAAACGGTCTCCAATAATCCGGCGTTTTAAGGGTTAAGTAACCCTGAAGGGTAACTTAACCCTTAAAACGTTGGATTTCAGGAGAAAATTGGAATCCACTGCTGGGCGCATTTTTGGCACTCCCGGGAAAGGCAGCCCTTCTGCGACGCCCACAAGCGAAGGAATGCGACGGTCTGCAAAATTCTGTCATGTTCTGGGTTGAGTCATCCTGAAAGTTTATCTTCCTGAGAGGTATACTGTCGATAGGGAAAATTTTTGGAAGTCTTTCCGTTCTCCATTATAGCCTATGGGATTCATTGGAATGGGTTAGGGTTAGGGTTAGAGTCCAGGACACACTTATGTTCGGGTGAAAATTGGGGTTTGGTTTAGGGTTGGGTAAGATGTATTTTTGATATCACACTGAATGGTATACTCTTGATGGGGAAAATTTTTGGATGTTTTTCCATTCTCCATTAAAACCTATGGGAATCATTACAGTGAAAGGCAGCCCACGGCTAGGGGGATGGAGTGTCTCCTGTGCTCCGAAGGAGCGAAGCAATAAAACGGTCTCCAATAATCCGGCGTTTTAAGGGTTAAGTAACCCTGAAGGGTAGCTTAACCCTTAAAACGTTGGATTTCAGGAGAAAATTGGAATCCACTGCTGGGCGCATTTTTGGCACTCCCGGGAAAGGCAGCCCTTCTGCGACGCCCACGAGCGAAGGAATGCGACGGTCTGCAAAATTCTGTCATATTCTGGGTTGAGTCATCCTGAAAGTTTATCTTCCTGAGAGGTATACTGTCGATAGGGAAAATTTTTGGAAGTCTTTCCGTTCTCCATTATAGCCTATGGGATTCATTGGAATGGGTTAGGGTTAGGGCTAGAGTCCAGGACACACTTATGTTCGGGTGAAAATTGGGGTTTGGTTTAGGGTTGGGTAAGATGTATTTTTGATATCGCACTGAATGGTATACTCTTGATGGGGAAAATTTTTGGATGTTTTTCCATTCTCCATTAAAACCTATGGGAATCATTACAGTGAAAGGCAGCCCACGGCTAGGGGGATGGAGTGTCTCCTGTGCTCCGAAGGAGCGAAGCAATAAAACGGTCTCCAATAATCCGGCGTTTTAAGGGTTAAGTAACCCTGAAGGGTAACTTAACCCTTAAAACGTTGGATTTCAGGAGAAAATTGGAATCCACTGCTGGGCGCATTTTTGGCACTCCCGGGAAAGGCAGCCCTTCTGCGACGCCCACGAGCGAAGGAATGCGACGGTCTGCAAAATTCTGTCATGTTCTGGGTTGAGTCATCCAGAAAGTTTATCTTCCTGAGAGGTATACTGTCGATAGGGAAAATTTTTGGAAGTCTTTCCGTTCTCCATTATAGCCTATGGGATTCATTGGAATGGGTTAGGGTTAGGGTTAGAGTCCAGGACACACTTATGTTCGGGTGAAAATTGGGGTTTGGTTTAGGGTTGGGTAAGATGTATTTTTGATATCACACTGAATGGTATACTCTTGATGGGGAAAATTTTTGGATGTTTTTCCATTCTCCATTAAAACCTATGGGAATCATTACAGTGAAAGGCAGCCCACGGCTAGTCTCCTGTGCTCCGAAGGACCGAAGCAATAAAACGGTCTCCAATAATCCGGCGTTTTAAGGGTTAAGTAACCCTGAAGGGTAACTTAACCCTTAAAACGTTGGATTTCAGGAGAAAATTGGAATCCACTGCTGGGCGCATTTTTGGCACTCCCAGGAAAGGCAGCCCTTCTGCGACGCCCACGAGCGAAGGAATGCGACGGTCTGCAAAATTCTGTCATGTTCTGGGGGGGGGGGGGGGTTGAGTCATCCTGAAAGTTTATCTTCCTGAGAGGTATACTGTCGATAGGGAAAATTTTTGGAAGTCTTTCCGTTCTCCATTATAGCCTATGGGATTCATTGGAATGGGTTAGGGTTAGGGCTAGAGTCCAGGACACACTTATGTTCGGGTGAAAATTGGGGTTTGGTTTAGGGTTGGGTAAGATGTATTTTTGATATCACACTGAATGGTATACTCTTGATGGGGAAAATTTTTGGATGTTTTTCCATTCTCCATTAAAACCTATGGGAATCATTACAGTGAAAGGCAGCCCACGGCTTGGGGGATGGAGTGTCTCCTGTGCTCCGAAGGAGCGAAGCAATAAAACGGTCTCCAATAATCCGGCGTTTTAAGGGTTAAGTAACCCTGAAGGGTAACTTAACCCTTAAAACGTTGGATTTCAGGAGAAAATTGGAATCCACTGCTGGGCGCATTTTTGGCACTCCCGGGAAAGGCAGCCCTTCTGCGACGCCCACGAGCGAAGGAATGCGACGGTCTGCAAAATTCTGTCATGTTCTGGGTTGAGTCATCCTGAAAGTTTATCTTCCTGAGAGGTATACTGTCGATAGGGAAAATTTTTGGAAGTCTTTCCGTTCTCCATTATAGCCTATGGGATTCATTGGAATGGGTTAGGGTTAGGGTTAGAGTCCAGGACACACTTATGTTCGGGTGAAAATTGGGGTTTGGTTTAGGGTTGGGTAAGATGTATTTTTGATATCACACTGAATGGTATACTCTTGATGGGGAAAATTTTTGGATGTTTTTCCATTCTCCATTAAAACCTATGGGAATCATTACAGTGAAAGGCAGCCCATGGCTAGGGGGATGGAGTGTCTCCTGTGCTCCGAAGGACCGAAGCAATAAAACGGTCTCCAATAATCCGGCGTTTTAAGGGTTAAGTAACCCTGAAGGGTAACTTAACCCTTAAAACGTTGGATTTCAGGAGAAAATTGGAATCCACTGCTGGGCGCATTTTTGGCACTCCCGGGAAAGGCAGCCCTTCTGCGACGCCCACAAGCGAAGGAATGCGACGGTCTGCAAAATTCTGTCATGTTCTGGGTTGAGTCATCCTGAAAGTTTATCTTCCTGAGAGGTATACTGTCGATAGGGAAAATTTTTGGAAGTCTTTCCGTTCTCCATTATAGCCTATGGGATTCATTGGAATGGGTTAGGGTTAGGGTTAGAGTCCAGGACACACTTATGTTCGGGTGAAAATTGGGGTTTGGTTTAGGGTTGGGTAAGATGTATTTTTGATATCACACTGAATGGTATACTCTTGATGGGGAAAATTTTTGGATGTTTTTCCATTCTCCATTAAAACCTATGGGAATCATTACAGTGAAAGGCAGCCCACGGCTAGGGGGATGGAGTGTCTCCTGTGCTCCGAAGGAGCGAAGCAATAAAACGGTCTCCAATAATCCGGCGTTTTAAGGGTTAAGTAACCCTGAAGGGTAACTTAACCCTTAAAACGTTGGATTTCAGGAGAAAATTGGAATCCACTGCTGGGCGCATTTTTGGCACTCCCGGGAAAGGCAGCCCTTCTGCGACGCCCACGAGCGAAGGAATGCGACGGTCTGCAAAATTCTGTCATATTCTGGGTTGAGTCATCCTGAAAGTTTATCTTCCTGAGAGGTATACTGTCGATAGGGAAAATTTTTGGAAGTCTTTCCGTTCTCCATTATAGCCTATGGGATTCATTGGAATGGGTTAGGGTTAGGGCTAGAGTCCAGGACACACTTATGTTCGGGTGAAAATTGGGGTTTGGTTTAGGGTTGGGTAAGATGTATTTTTGATATCGCACTGAATGGTATACTCTTGATGGGGAAAATTTTTGGATGTTTTTCCATTCTCCATTAAAACCTATGGGAATCATTACAGTGAAAGGCAGCCCACGGCTAGGGGGATGGAGTGTCTCCTGTGCTCCGAAGGACCGAAGCAATAAAACGGTCTCCAATAATCCGGCGTTTTAAGGGTTAAGTAACCCTGAAGGGTAACTTAACCCTTAAAACGTTGGATTTCAGGAGAAAATTGGAATCCACTGCTGGGCGCATTTTTGGCACTCCCGGGAAAGGCAGCCCTTCTGCGACGCCCACGAGCGAAGGAATGCGACGGTCTGCAAAATTCTGTCATGTTCTGGGTTGAGTCATCCTGAAAGTTTATCTTCCTGAGAGGTATACTGTCGATAGGGAAAATTTTTGGAAGTCTTTCCGTTCTCCATTATAGCCTATGGGATTCATTGGAATGGGTTAGGGGTAGGGTTAGAGTCCAGGACACACTTATGTTCGGGTGAAAATTGGGGTTTGGTTTAGGGTTGGGTAAGATGTATTTTTGATATCACACTGAATGGTATACTCTTGATGGGGAAAATTTTTGGATGTTTTTCCATTCTCCATTAAAACCTATGGGAATCATTACAGTGAAAGGCAGCCCATGGCTAGGGGGATGGAGTGTCTCCTGTGCTCCGAAGGACCGAAGCAATAAAACGGTCTCCAATAATCCGGCGTTTTAAGGGTTAAGTAACCCTGAAGGGTAACTTAACCCTTAAAACGTTGGATTTCAGGAGAAAATTGGAATCCACTGCTGGGCGCATTTTTGGCACTCCCGGGAAAGGCAGCCCTTCTGCGACGCCCACAAGCGAAGGAATGCGACGGTCTGCAAAATTCTGTCATGTTCTGGGTTGAGTCATCCTGAAAGTTTATCTTCCTGAGAGGTATACTGTCGATAGGGAAAATTTTTGGAAGTCTTTCCGTTCTCCATTATAGCCTATGGGATTCATTGGAATGGGTTAGGGTTAGGGTTAGAGTCCAGGACACACTTATGTTCGGGTGAAAATTGGGGTTTGGTTTAGGGTTGGGTAAGATGTATTTTTGATATCACACTGAATGGTATACTCTTGATGGGGAAAATTTTTGGATGTTTTTCCATTCTCCATTAAAACCTATGGGAATCATTACAGTGAAAGGCAGCCCACGGCTAGGGGGATGGAGTGTCTCCTGTGCTCCGAAGGAGCGAAGCAATAAAACGGTCTCCAATAATCCGGCGTTTTAAGGGTTAAGTAACCCTGAAGGGTAACTTAACCCTTAAAACGTTGGATTTCAGGAGAAAATTGGAATCCACTGCTGGGCGCATTTTTGGCACTCCCGGGAAAGGCAGCCCTTCTGCGACGCCCACGAGCGAAGGAATGCGACGGTCTGCAAAATTCTGTCATATTCTGGGTTGAGTCATCCTGAAAGTTTATCTTCCTGAGAGGTATACTGTCGATAGGGAAAATTTTTGGAAGTCTTTCCGTTCTCCATTATAGCCTATGGGATTCATTGGAATGGGTTAGGGTTAGGGCTAGAGTCCAGGACACACTTATGTTCGGGTGAAAATTGGGGTTTGGTTTAGGGTTGGGTAAGATGTATTTTTGATATCGCACTGAATGGTATACTCTTGATGGGGAAAATTTTTGGATGTTTTTCCATTCTCCATTAAAACCTATGGGAATCATTACAGTGAAAGGCAGCCCACGGCTAGGGGGATGGAGTGTCTCCTGTGCTCCGAAGGAGCGAAGCAATAAAACGGTCTCCAATAATCCGGCGTTTTAAGGGTTAAGTAACCCTGAAGGGTAACTTAACCCTTAAAACGTTGGATTTCAGGAGAAAATTGGAATCCACTGCTGGGCGCATTTTTGGCACTCCCGGGAAAGGCAGCCCTTCTGCGACGCCCACGAGCGAAGGAATGCGACGGTCTGCAAAATTCTGTCATGTTCTGGGTTGAGTCATCCAGAAAGTTTATCTTCCTGAGAGGTATACTGTCGATAGGGAAAATTTTTGGAAGTCTTTCCGTTCTCCATTATAGCCTATGGGATTCATTGGAATGGGTTAGGGTTAGGGTTAGAGTCCAGGACACACTTATGTTCGGGTGAAAATTGGGGTTTGGTTTAGGGTTGGGTAAGATGTATTTTTGATATCACACTGAATGGTATACTCTTGATGGGGAAAATTTTTGGATGTTTTTCCATTCTCCATTAAAACCTATGGGAATCATTACAGTGAAAGGCAGCCCACGGCTAGGGGGATGGAGTGTCTCCTGTGCTCCGAAGGACCGAAGCAATAAAACGGTCTCCAATAATCCGGCGTTTTAAGGGTTAAGTAACCCTGAAGGGTAACTTAACCCTTAAAACGTTGGATTTCAGGAGAAAATTGGAATCCACTGCTGGGCGCATTTTTGGCACTCCCGGGAAAGGCAGCCCTTCTGCGACGCCCACGAGCGAAGGAATGCGACGGTCTGCAAAATTCTGTCATGTTCTGGGTTGAGTCATCCTGAAAGTTTATCTTCCTGAGAGGTATACTGTCGATAGGGAAAATTTTTGGAAGTCTTTCCGTTCTCCATTATAGCCTATGGGATTCATTGGAATGGGTTAGGGTTAGGGCTAGAGTCCAGGACACACTTATGTTCGGGTGAAAATTGGGGTTTGGTTTAGGGTTGGGTAAGATGTATTTTTGATATCACACTGAATGGTATACTCTTGATGGGGAAAATTTTTGGATGTTTTTCCATTCTCCATTAAAACCTATGGGAATCATTACAGTGAAAGGCAGCCCACGGCTTGGGGGATGGAGTGTCTCCTGTGCTCCGAAGGAGCGAAGCAATAAAACGGTCTCCAATAATCCGGCGTTTTAAGGGTTAAGTAACCCTGAAGGGTAACTTAACCCTTAAAACGTTGGATTTCAGGAGAAAATTGGAATCCACTGCTGGGCGCATTTTTGGCACTCCCGGGAAAGGCAGCCCTTCTGCGACGCCCACGAGCGAAGGAATGCGACGGTCTGCAAAATTCTGTCATGTTCTGGGTTGAGTCATCCTGAAAGTTTATCTTCCTGAGAGGTATACTGTCGATAGGGAAAATTTTTGGAAGTCTTTCCGTTCTCCATTATAGCCTATGGGATTCATTGGAATGGGTTAGGGTTAGGGTTAGAGTCCAGGACACACTTATGTTCGGGTGAAAATTGGGGTTTGGTTTAGGGTTGGGTAAGATGTATTTTTGATATCACACTGAATGGTATACTCTTGATGGGGAAAATTTTTGGATGTTTTTCCATTCTCCATTAAAACCTATGGGAATCATTACAGTGAAAGGCAGCCCACGGCTAGGGGGATGGAGTGTCTCCTGTGCTCCGAAGGACCGAAGCAATAAAACGGTCTCCAATAATCCGGCGTTTTAAGGATTAAGTAACCCTGAAGGGTAACTTAACCCTTAAAACGTTGGATTTCAGGAGAAAATTGGAATCCACTGCTGGGCGCATTTTTGGCACTCCCGGGAAAGGCAGCCCTTCTGCGACGCCCACGAGCGAAGGAATGCGACGGTCTGCAAAATTCTGTCATGTTCTGGGTTGAGTCATCCTGAAAGTTTATCTTCCTGAGAGGTATACTGTCGATAGGGAAAATTTTTGGAAGTCTTTCCGTTCTCCATTATAGCCTATGGGATTCATTGGAATGGGTTAGGGTTAGGGCTAGAGTCCAGGACACACTTATGTTCGGGTGAAAATTGGGGTTTGGTTTAGGGTTGGGTAAGATGTATTTTTGATATCGCACTGAATGGTATACTCTTGATGGGGAAAATTTTTGGATGTTTTTCCATTCTCCATTAAAACCTATGGGAATCATTACAGTGAAAGGCAGCCCACGGCTAGGGGGATGGAGTGTCTCCTGTGCTCCGAAGGAGCGAAGCAATAAAACGGTCTCCAATAATCCGGCGTTTTAAGGGTTAAGTAACCCTGAAGGGTAACTTAACCCTTAAAACGTTGGATTTCAGGAGAAAATTGGAATCCACTGCTGGGCGCATTTTTGGCACTCCCGGGAAAGGCAGCCCTTCTGCGACGCCCACGAGCGAAGGAATGCGACGGTCTGCAAAATTCTGTCATGTTCTGGGTTGAGTCATCCTGAAAGTTTATCTTCCTGAGAGGTATACTGTCGATAGGGAAAATTTTTGGAAGTCTTTCCGTTCTCCATTATAGCCTATGGGATTCATTGGAATGGGTTAGGGTTAGGGCTAGAGTCCAGGACACACTTATGTTCGGGTGAAAATTGGGGTTTGGTTTAGGGTTGGGTAAGATGTATTTTTGATATCACACTGAATGGTATACTCTTGATGGGGAAAATTTTTGGATGTTTTTCCATTCTCCATTAAAACCTATGGGAATCATTACAGTGAAAGGCAGCCCACGGCTTGGGGGATGGAGTGTCTCCTGTGCTCCGAAGGAGCGAAGCAATAAAACGGTCTCCAATAATCCGGCGTTTTAAGGGTTAAGTAACCCTGAAGGGTAACTTAACCCTTAAAACGTTGGATTTCAGGAGAAAATTGGAATCCACTGCTGGGCGCATTTTTGGCACTCCCGGGAAAGGCAGCCCTTCTGCGACGCCCACGAGCGAAGGAATGCGACGGTCTGCAAAATTCTGTCATGTTCTGGGTTGAGTCATCCTGAAAGTTTATCTTCCTGAGAGGTATACTGTCGATAGGGAAAATTTTTGGAAGTCTTTCCGTTCTCCATTATAGCCTATGGGATTCATTGGAATGGGTTAGGGTTAGGGTTAGAGTCCAGGACACACTTATGTTCGGGTGAAAATTGGGGTTTGGTTTAGGGTTGGGTAAGATGTATTTTTTATGTCACACTGATTGGTATACTCTTGATGGGGAAAATTTTTGGATGTTTTTCCATTCTCCATTAAAACCTATGGGAATCATTACAGTGAAAGGCAGCCCACGGCTAGGGGGATGGAGTGTCTCCTGTGCTCCGAAGGACCGAAGCAATAAAACGGTCTCCAATAATCCGGCGTTTTAAGGGTTAAGTAACCCTGAAGGGTAACTTACCCCTTAAAACGTTGGATTTCAGGAGAATATTGGAATCCACTGCTGGGCGCATTTTTGGCACTCCCGAGAAAGGCAGCCCTTCTGCGACGCCCACGAGCGAAGGAATGCGACGGTCTGCAAAATTCTGTCATGTTCTGGGTTGAGTCATCCTGAAAGTTTATCTTCCTGAGAGGTATACTGTCGATAGGGAAAATTTTTGGAAGTCTTTCCGTTCTCCATTATAGCCTATGGGATTCATTGGAATGGGTTAGGGTTAGGGTTAGAGTCCAGGACACACTTATGTTCGGGTGAAAATTGGGGTTTGGTTTAGGGTTGGGTAAGATGTATTTTTGATATCACACTGAATGGTATACTCTTGATGGGGAAAATTTTTGGATGTTTTTCCATTCTCCATTAAAACCTATGGGAATCATTACAGTGAAAGGCAGCCCACGGCTAGGGGGATGGAGTGTCTCCTGTGCTCCGAAGGACCGAAGCAATAAAACGGTCTCCAATAATCCGGCGTTTTAAGGATTAAGTAACCCTGAAGGGTAACTTAACCCTTAAAACGTTGGATTTCAGGAGAAAATTGGAATCCACTGCTGGGCGCATTTTTGGCACTCCCGGGAAAGGCAGCCCTTCTGCGACGCCCACGAGCGAAGGAATGCGACGGTCTGCAAAATTCTGTCATGTTCTGGGTTGAGTAATCCTGAAAGTTTATCTTCCTGAGAGGTATACTGTCGATAGGGAAAATTTTTGGAAGTCTTTCCGTTCTCCATTATAGCCTATGGGATTCATTGGAATGGGTTAGGGTTAGGGTTAGAGTCCAGGACACACTTATGTTCGGGTGAAAATTGGGGTTTGGTTTAGGGTTGGGTAAGATGTATTTTTGATATCACACTGAATGGTATACTCGTGATGGGGAAAATTTTTGGATGTTTTTCCATTCTCCATTAAAACCTATGGGAATCATTACAGTGAAAGGCAGCCCATGGCTAGGGGGATGGAGTGTCTCCTGTGCTCCGAAGGACCGAAGCAATAAAACGGTCTCCAATAATCCGGCGTTTTAAGGGTTAAGTAACCCTGAAGGGTAACTTAACCCTTAAAACGTTGGATTTCAGGAGAAAATTGGAATCCACTGCTGGGCGCATTTTTGGCACTCCCGGGAAAGGCAGCCCTTCTGCGACGCCCACGAGCGAAGGAATGCGACGGTCTGCAAAATTCTGTCATGTTCTGGGTTGAGTCATCCAGAAAGTTTATCTTCCTGAGAGGTATACTGTCGATAGGGAAAATTTTTGGAAGTCTTTCCGTTCTCCATTATAGCCTATGGGATTCATTGTAATGGGTTAGGGTTAGGGTTAGAGTCCAGGACACACTTTTGTTCGGGTGAAAATTGGGGTTTGGTTTAGGGTTGGGTAAGATGTATTTTTGATATCGCACTGAATGGTATACTCTTGATGGGGAAAATTTTTGGATGTTTTTCCATTCTCCATTAAAACCTATGGGAATCATTACAGTGAAAGGCAGCCCACGGCTAGGGGGATGGAGTGTCTCCTGTGCTCCGAAGGACCGAAGCAATAAAACGGTCTCCAATAATCCGGCGTTTTAAGGGTTAAGTAACCCTGAAGGGTAACTTAACCTTTAAAACGTTGGATTTCAGGAGAAAATTGTAATCCACTGCTGGGCGCATTTTTGGCACTCCCGGGAAAGGCAGCCCTTCTGCGACGCCCACGAGCGAAGGAATGCGACGGTCTGCAAAATTCTGTCATGTTCTGGGTTGAGTCATCCTGAAAGTTTATCTTCCTGAGAGGTATACTGTCGATAGGGAAAATTTTTTTGAAGTCTTTCCGTTCTCCATTATAGCCTATGGGATTCATTGGAATGGGTTAGGGTTAGGGTTAGAGTCCAGGACACACTTATGTTCGGGTGAAAATTGGGGTTTGGTTTAGGGTTGGGTAAGATGTATTTTTTATATCACACTGAATGGTATACTCTTGATGGGGAAAATTTTTGGATGTTTTTCCATTCTCCATTAAAACCTATGGGAATCATTACAGTGAAAGGCAGCCCACGGCTAGGGGGATGGAGTGTCTCCTGTGCTCCGAAGGAGCGAAGCAATAAAACGGTCTCCAATAATCCGGCGTTTTAAGGGTTAAGTAACCCTGAAGGGTAACTTAACCCTTAAAACGTTGGATTTCAGGAGAAAATTGGAATCCACTGCTGGGCGCATTTTTGGCACTCCCGGGAAAGGCAGCCCTTCTGCGACGCCCACGAGCGAAGGAATGCGACGGTCTGCAAAATTCTGTCATGTTCTGGGTTGAGTCATCCTGAACGTTTATCTTCCTGAGAGGTATACTGTCGATAGGGAAAATTTTTGGAAGTCTTTCCGTTCTCCATTATAGCCTATGGGATTCATTGGAATGGGTTAGGGTTAGGGTTAGAGTCCAGGACACACTTATGTTCGGGTGAAAATTGGGGTTTGGTTTAGGGTTGGGTAAGATGTATTTTTGATATCACACTGAATGGTATACTCTTGATGGGGAAAATTTTTGGATGTTTTTCCATTCTCCATTAAAACCTATGGGAATCATTACAGTGAAAGGCAGCCCACGGCTAGGGGGATGGAGTGTCTCCTGTGCTCCGAAGGACTGAAGCAATAAATCGGTCTCCAATAATCCGGCGTTTTAAGGGTTAAGTAACCCTGAAGGGTAACTTAACCCTTAAAACGTTGGATTTCAGGAGAAAATTGGAATCCACTGCTGGGCGCATTTTTGGCACTCCCGGGAAAGGCAGCCCTTCTGCGACGCCCACGAGCGAAGGAATGCGACGGTCTGCAAAATTCTGTCATGTTCTGGGTTGAGTCATCCTGAAAGTTAATCTTCGTGAGAGGTATACTGTCGATAGGGAAAATTTTTGGAAGTCTTTCCGTTCTCCATTATAGCCTATGGGATTCATTGGAATGGGTTAGGGTTAGGGTTAGAGTCCAGGACACACTTATGTTCGGGTGAAAATTGGGGTTTGGTTTAGGGTTGGGTAAGATGTATTTTTGATATCACACTGAATGGTATACTCTTGATGGGGAAAATTTTTGGATGTTTTTCCATTCTCCATTAAAACCTATGGGAATCATTACAGTGAAAGGCAGCCCACGGCTAGGGGGATGGAGTGTCTCCTGTGCTCCGAAGGAGCGAAGCAATAAAACGGTCTCCAATAATCCGGCGTTGGATTTCAGGAGAAAATTGGAATCCACTGCTGGGCGCATTTTTGGCACTCCCGGGAAAGGCAGCCCTTCTGCGACGCCCACGAGCGAAGGAATGCGACGGTCTGCAAAATTCTGTCATGTTCTGGGTTGAGTCATCCTGAAAGTTTATCTTCCTGAGAGGTATACTGTCGATAGGGAAAATTTTTGGAAGTCTTTCCGTTCTCCATTATAGCCTATGGGATTCATTGGAATGGGTTAGGGTTAGGGTTAGAGTCCAGGACACACTTATGTTCGGGTGAAAATTGGGGTTTGGTTTAGGGTTGGGTAAGATGTATTTTTGATATCACACTGAATGGTATACTCTTGATGGGGAAAAATTTTGGATGTTTTTCCATTCTCCATTAAAACCTATGGGAATCATTACAGTGAAAGGCAGCCCACGGCTAGGGGGATGGAGTGTCTCCTGTGCTCCGAAGGACCGAAGCAATAAAACGGTCTCCAATAATCCGGCGTTTTAAGGGTTAAGTAACCCTGAAGGGTAACTTAACCCTTAAAACGTTGGATTTCAGGAGAAAATTGGAATCCACTGCTGGGCGCATTTTTGGCACTCCCGGGAAAGGCAGCCCTTCTGCGACGCCCACGAGCGAAGGAATGCGACGGTCTGCAAAATTCTGTCATGTTCTGGGTTGAGTCATCCTGAAAGTTTATCTTCCTGAGAGGTATACTGTCGATAGGGAAAATTTTTGGAAGTCTTTCCGTTCTCCATTATAGCCTATGGGATTCATTGGAATGGGTTAGGGTTAGGGTTAGAGTCCAGGACACACTTATGTTCGGGTGAAAATTGGGGTTTGGTTTAGGGTTGGGTAAGATGTATTTTTGATATCACACTGAATGGTATACTCTTGATGGGGAAAATTTTTGGATGTTTTTCCATTCTCCATTAAAACCTATGGGAATCATTACAGTGAAAGGCAGCCCACGGCTAGGGGGATGGAGTGTCTCCTGTGCTCCGAAGGAGCGAAGCAATAAAACGGTCTCCAATAATCCGGCGTTTTAAGGGTTAAGTAACCCTGAAGGGTAACTTAACCCTTAAAACGTTGGATTTCAGGAGAAAATTGGAATCCACTGCTGGGCGCATTTTTGGCACTCCCGGGAAAGGCAGCCCTTCTGCGACGCCCACGAGCGAAGGAATGCGACGGTCTGCAAAATTCTGTCATGTTCTGGGTTGAGTCATCCTGAAAGTTTATCTTCCTGAGAGGTATACTGTCGATAGGGAAAATTTTTGGAAGTCTTTCCGTTCTCCATTATAGCCTATGGGATTCATTGGAATGGGTTAGGGTTAGGGTTAGAGTCCAGGACACACTTATGTTCGGGTGAAAATTGGGGTTTGGTTTAGGGTTGGGTAAGATGTATTTTTGATATCACACTGAATGGTATACTCTTGATGGGGAAAATTTTTGGATGTTTTTCCATTCTCCATTAAAACCTATGGGAATCATTACAGTGAAAGGCAGCCCACGGCTAGGGAATGGAGTGTCTCCTGCGCTCCGAAGGACCGAAGCAATAAAACGGTCTCCAATAATCCGGCGTTTTAAGGGTTAAGTAACCCTGAAGGGTAACTTAACCCTTAAAACGTTGGATTTCAGGAGAAAATTGGAATCCACTGCTGGGCGCATTTTTGGCACTCCCGGGAAAGGCAGCCCTTCTGCGACGCCCACGAGCGAAGGAATGCGACGGTCTGCAAAATTCTGTCATGTTCTGGGTTGAGTCATCCTGAAAGTTTATCTTCCTGAGAGGTATACTGTCGATAGGGAAATTTTTTGGAAGTCTTTCCGTTCTCCATTATAGCCTATGGGATTCATTGGAATGGGTTAGGGTTAGAGTCCAGGACACACTTATGTTCGGGTGAAAATTGGGGTTTGGTTTAGGGTTGGGTAAGATGTATTTTTGATATCACACTGAATGGTATACTCTTGATGGGGAAAATTTTTGGATGTTTTTCCATTCTCCATTAAAACCTATGGGAATCATTACAGTGAAAGGCAGCCCACGGCTAGGGGGATGGAGTGTCTCCTGTGCTCCGAAGGAGCGAAGCAATAAAACGGTCTCCAATAATCCGGCGTTTTAAGGGTTAAGTAACCCTGAAGGGTAACTTAACCCTTAAAACATTGGATTTCAGGAGAAAATTGGAATCCACTGCTGGGCGCATTTTTGGCACTCCCGGGAAAGGCAGCCCTTCTGCGACGCCCACGAGCGAAGGAATGCGACGGTCTGCAAAATTCTGTCATGTTCTGGGTTGAGTCATCCTGAAAGTTTATCTTCCTGAGAGGTATACTGTCGATAGGGAAAATTTTTGGAAGTCTTTCCGTTCTCCATTATAGCCTATGGGATTCATTGGAATGGGTTAGGGTTAGGGTTAGAGTCCAGGACACACTTATGTTCGGGTGAAAATTGGGGTTTGGTTTAGGGTTGGGTAAGATGTATTTTTGATATCACACTGAATGGTATACTCTTGATGGGGAAAATTTTTGGATGTTTTTCCATTCTCCATTAAAACCTATGGGAATCATTACAGTGAAAGGCAGCCCACGGCTAGGGGGATGGAGTGTCTCCTGTGCTCCGAAGGAGCGAAGCAATAAAACGGTCTCCAATAATCCGGCGTTTTAAGGGTTAAGTAACCCTGAAGGGTAACTTAACCCTTAAAACGTTGGATTTCAGGAGAAAATTGGAATCCACTGCTGGGCGCATTTTTGGCACTCCCGGGAAAGGCAGCCCTTCTGCGACGCCCACGAGCGAAGGAATGCGACGGTCTGCAAAATTCTGTCATGTTCTGGGTTGAGTCATCCTGAAAGTTTATCTTCCTGAGAGGTATACTGTCGATAGGGAAAATTTTTGGAAGTCTTTCCGTTCTCCATTATAGCCTATGGGATTCATTGGAATGGGTTAGGGTTAGGGTTAGAGTCCAGGACACACTTATGTTCGGGTGAAAATTGGGGTTTGGTTTAGGGTTGGGTAAGATGTATTTTTGATATCACACTGAATGGTATACTCTTGATGGGGAAAATTTTTGGATGTTTTTCCATTCTCCATTAAAACCTATGGGAATCATTACAGTGAAAGGCAGCCCACGGCTAGGGGGATGGAGTGTCTCCTGTGCTCCGAAGGACCGAAGCAATAAAACGGTCTCCAATAATCCGGCGTTTTAAGGGTTAAGTAACCCTGAAGGGTAACTTAACCCTTAAAACGTTGGATTTCAGGAGAAAATTGGAATCCACTGCTGGGCGCATTTTTGGCACTCCCGGGAAAGGCAGCCCTTCTGCGACGCCCACGAGCGAAGGAATGCGACGGTCTGCAAAATTCTGTCATGTTCTGGGTTGAGTCATCCTGAAAGTTTATCTTCCTGAGAGGTATACTGTCGATAGGGAAAATTTTTGGAAGTCTTTCCGTTCTCCATTATAGCCTATGGGATTCATTGGAATGGGTTAGGGTTAGGGTTAGAGTCCAGGACACACTTATGTTCGGGTGAAAATTGGGGTTTGGTTTAGGGTTGGGTAAGATGTATTTTTGATATCACACTGAATGGTATACTCTTGATGGGGAAAATTTTTGGATGTTTTTCCATTCTCCATTAAAACCTATGGGAATCATTACAGTGAAAGGCAGCCCACGGCTAGGGGGATGGAGTGTCTCCTGTGCTCCGAAGGACCGAAGCAATAAAACGGTCTCCAATAATCCGGCGTTTTAAGGGTTAAGTAACCCTGAAGGGTAACTTAACCCTTAAAACGTTGGATTTCAGGAGAAAATTGGAATCCACTGCTGGGCGCATTTTTGGCACTCCCGGGAAAGGCAGCCCTTCTGCGACGCCCACGAGCGAAGGAATGCGACGGTCTGCAAAATTCTGTCATGTTCTGGGTTGAGTCATCCTGAAAGTTTATCTTCCTGAGAGGTATACTGTCGATAGGGAAAATTTTTGGAAGTCTTTCCGTTCTCCATTATAGCCTATGGGATTCATTGGAATGGGTTAGGGTTAGGGTTAGAGTCCAGGACACACTTATGTTCGGGTGAAAATTGGGGTTTGGTTTAGGGTTGGGTAAGATGTATTTTTGATATCACACTGAATGGTATACTCTTGATGGGGAAAATTTTTGGATGTTTTTCCATTCTCCATTAAAACCTATGGGAATCATTACAGTGAAAGGCAGCCCACGGCTAGGGGGATGGAGTGTCTCCTGTGCTCCGAAGGAGCGAAGCAATAAAACGGTCTCCAATAATCCGGCGTTTTAAGGGTTAAGTAACCCTGAAGGGTAACTTAACCCTTAAAACGTTGGATTTCAGGAGAAAATTGGAATCCACTGCTGGGCGCATTTTTGGCACTCCCGGGAAAGGCAGCCCTTCTGCGACGCCCACGAGCGAAGGAATGCGACGGTCTGCAAAATTCTGTCATGTTCTGGGTTGAGTCATCCTGAAAGTTTATCTTCCTGAGAGGTATACTGTCGATAGGGAAAATTTTTGGAAGTCTTTCCGTTCTCCATTATAGCCTATGGGATTCATTGGAATGGGTTAGGGTTAGGGTTAGAGTCCAGGACACACTTATGTTCGGGTGAAAATTGGGGTTTGGTTTAGGGTTGGGTAAGATGTATTTTTGATATCACACTGAATGGTATACTCTTGATGGGGAAAATTTTTGGATGTTTTTCCATTCTCCATTAAAACCTATGGGAATCATTACAGTGAAAGGCAGCCCACGGCTAGGGGGATGGAGTGTCTCCTGTGCTCCGAAGGAGCGAAGCAATAAAACGGTCTCCAATAATCCGGCATTTTAAGGGTTAAGTAACCCTGAAGGGTAACTTAACCCTTAAAACGTTGGATTTCAGGAGAAAATTGGAATCCACTGCTGGGCGCATTTTTGGCACTCCCGGGAAAGGCAGCCCTTCTGCGACGCCCACGAGCGAAGGAATGCGACGGTCTGCAAAATTCTGTCATGTTCTGGGTTGAGTCATCCTGAAAGTTTATCTTCCTGAGAGGTATACTGTCGATAGGGAAAATTTTTGGAAGTCTTTCCATTCTCCATTATAGCCTATGGGATTCATTGGAATGGGTTAGGGTTAGGGTTAGAGTCCAGGACACACTTATGTTCGGGTGAAAATTGGGGTTTGGTTTAGGGTTGGGTAAGATGTATTTTTGATATCACACTGAATGGTATACTCTTGATGGGGAAAATTTTTGGATGTTTTTCCATTCTCCATTAAAACCTATGGGAATCATTACAGTGAAAGGCAGCCCACGGCTAGGGGGATGGAGTGTCTCCTGCGCTCCGAAGGACCGAAGCAATAAAACGGTCTCCAATAATCCGGCGTTTTAAGGGTTAAGTAACCCTGAAGGGTAACTTAACCCTTAAAACGTTGGATTTCAGGAGAAAATTGGAATCCACTGCTGGGCGCATTTTTGGCACTCCCGGGAAAGGCAGCCCTTCTGCGACGCCCACGAGCGAAGGAATGCGACGGTCTGCAAAATTCTGTCATGTTCTGGGTTGAGTCATCCTGAAAGTTTATCTTCCTGAGAGGTATACTGTCGATAGGGAAAATTTTTGGAAGTCTTTCCGTTCTCCATTATAGCCTATGGGATTCATTGGAATGGGTTAGGGTTAGGGTTAGAGTCCAGGACACACTTATGTTCGGGTGAAAATTGGGGTTTGGTTTAGGGTTGGGTAAGATGTATTTTTGATATCACACTGAATGGTATACTCTTGATGGGGAAAATTTTTGGATGTTTTTCCATTCTCCATTAAAACCTATGGGAATCATTACAGTGAAAGGCAGCCCACGGCTAGGGGGATGGAGTGTCTCCTGTGCTCCGAAGGAGCGAAGCAATAAAACGGTCTCCAATAATCCGGCGTTTTAAGGGTTAAGTAACCCTGAAGGGTAACTTAACCCTTAAAACGTTGGATTTCAGGAGAAAATTGGAATCCACTGCTGGGCGCATTTTTTGCACTCCCGGGAAAGGCAGCCCTTCTGCGACGCCCACGAGCGAAGGAATGCGACGGTCTGCAAAATTCTGTCATGTTCTGGGTTGAGTCATCCTGAAAGTTTATCTTCCTGAGAGGTATACTGTCGATAGGGAAAATTTTTGGAAGTCTTTCCGTTCTCCATTATAGCCTATGGGATTTGTTAGGGAAACTGCTCTCAAAATGAGATTGGGGAATTAGATTGAGAGACAGTTAGCCCCAAAAGGGAATCTTTGTTATCAATTGTATACCAGGCTCAACCGTTCAGAGAGTCAATGCTCAATAAGAGACTCTAATTTAGTAAAAACCAATTGTAATTTATTTAGAATAATATTTCTTTCATACAAGGTAAAAATACAAAACACTCACACATTCACACAGGTCTAGGAAATATAGATAGATCAATAGGGGAACATATATGGATAAACAGACAGGGTAATATTTACCATCGTAGTCTTCCAGGAAGGTTTCCAATGGCGACTTAAGAGGACAGGGGAAATGGACCCAACACTGTGGCCAGAATTGGGGATGGATCTAGACAGCGGGTAATAGGGGTTGCTGAATAGAAAGCACACATGAGTGGAGTTGGGTCAGAGGTTAAATAGACTCTCTTAGACCCCTTAGGTGCTGGGAGGAGCAGGGGGAGGCTCTAGAAGGCTGGACATTCCTTACTGACACCTAATTGGATGCCTGCTTTGGCCAATGAACTTCACCTTAGTCCAGTGAACCTGGGAATTTCCAAGCTGCAATATTGCCTGGGTTGGCCCCAGGGTACTTAGGCTGGAGTGAGAATGGGAATGGCTGGGTACTTAAGTTTAAATGGGATTAACTAGGAGGGTGACAATAGGGAATAAAATACATGGCCTAGGTACCACCCGGTGTAGACAAAAGACTTGATGAAGACAGGAGATGTCCTTCCTCTTTTCTCATCTTCTGCTGGGCAAGAGTAATTGTTCTGGTATTGCTGAGCAATTAGGATCAACAGTTGAGCTATTAATCCATTCATGAGTTAATGGGTTGCTTGCAGGCTAGGGTGTGTACGTGTGACTTTCCCACTAAGGAGGAATGGAGTCTCTAGCCTGGCAGGGTGTGCTTGGACAAGCTTGATTGCCTTATGCAAAAGCTGAAGCAGATGCTTGAGATGGAATCAGGAAAGCAAGATGGATTCTGCTTGTTGTTAGCCTTAGATTCATGAAGGCAGGCTGGAAACATGGTGGCCTTGCTTCTTCCACGGCAGTGGCCAAGACTGGGCACACAAGGAGCAGCTGGAGCATGTCTTCAGAGACGTAGAATGCAAAGCTGAGGCTTATGGTATCCACATAAGCCAGAAACTGCAAGCAAAGTCCACTTCTTAGAGCAGAGGTGTGAGAGTCAAATCTCCAGGCACCCTGGCAACCATGCTGGTAATCATGATGTTCACATGTATGAAAAGTAGGGGGCTTTTCCTCACAGTTCCCCCCCTGAAGACCTATGTCACCATCTGGTGGCGAGGTCTTGCAATAACACAATGTCCATATCTGTAGTTGACAGGCGGCGAGTCCACGTAGCTTCAATTGTCTACCGGGGTGTACCGTCTATCTAAAAAGGTTGGAGCCACTATCTAAACTACTCAAAAATCAATTTGGAAAAATATTCCAATAGGCCAAAGGTTCCTTCCTTTGAATACTACGATGCAGGGATAACAGGCATTGGCAACGTTGTAGGGCATACAGTATTAAAACACAGGGTTACAATCATTGAAATAAAAGTTGAGTTCATAAAATCATTACTGCTATTTAAACCAGGTAAATAACAAGAATTGATCTATAAATCACACACAATCATGACAATAATTGATTAGAAAAACACACAGGTACATTAGAATTCATGGTTACAAGTGAATCCATATCTTAATCTTGAGTCTTCTTTTCTTCTTCTCCCCCCCTTGATAAGCTTCTTATACTGGGGTTTGAAGAGGATCTTCTTCCATGTACCTATTGGGTATGTGAAAGTCCTAGTGGAGGGTGAACTAAAGAGTCTTCCCACCCCCCCTAGCACCCAGCGAAATCTGTCTTTGTTGTTGCTAAAAGGGAATTCTCCCTGTAACCCAGCATGGAATTGGCAATGGTGCTTTTCAGCCTGTATCACTGATGGTCCATAGAGCAACAGTGGGCTTTGAGGAAAGAACCGAAAAGGAACCAAAAACATTCACACATGACAACATGGGGGATGATTCTGTACCAGAGTAGGGAGCAGTGACAGCAGATCAAAAATGCATACATTCAACCATGAAGAAAGGAGTTTTAAAAAGCTATTAGTGAAGTGTTCTCCTGTCCAGAGTATGGTGACCAGTGAGCTTTTACGTCACAAGCTTACATATGTCATGTTAGGGGCCTGCATTGGGCAGGTTTGCCTATTACACTAATCATTCAGGACTTTAGGAGGCTTTTCCCTTGTCAAGGAAGGGAAGTAACATACACAATTCAGAAAACACAACCCCAAATATACTTTGTTGCAACATAAAACTTAAAACAAAACATTGTGCACAAGCTTGGCGCTCCAGGAAACTGACCATAGTTTGGGGCGTCCCCCATATGATGAAAATAGTTCCATAAAGAAGAGACAAAAGAAAACCTTTGCTATAGCTTTGGAATATAATAAATTGTCAAAACAATATAAAAACTTCAAAAGCAAAAACTGAGGCCTCAATAGAACAATGCTAGCTAGCTTTATATGAGAGGGATCATACCCAAAATGGCAGGTGAGCTAGAGCAGAGAAATTAAAAACCTGGACATAAGTGAGGTGATCAGGTCCCACTAAATCCAGTTTTTCTCTGGGCTAGTTCAGCTGAAACGATCTTGGTATGGGGGTCTCACATGTGAGCATAGATTTCAACAAAAACTCAACAAAACAGGAATTCTGAAAAGCAACATAATGGTTACACATACATAAAACAATTCTTAACAGGACTATCAACAACTCTTAAAACTACTGAGCATGCATTAGATTTGATTTGCAGGTCCAGATTCCCTGCACATCTATATCGAAAGAAAAGATGAGCAAACTTAACAAAACAGTTACAACATCCTAGAAATCAAATTATGGTTAATTCACCTTGACAAACACATTAAACAATTCATAAAAAGAGAAAAGATGGGGCATTTGTAGTACCAAGAGAAAATGCTGAGTTGTTGCAAGGACAAGTCAAAAGAAAGACTTGAAACACGAAAGCATATCCCTTGAAGAAGAAACCTTTTATGGAGTAAAAGGTAAAACTAAGATGATGGCACAATGCTCCAGGTTTAAGGCTTGTGCCAGAGAACGATTTTCCTCTGTGCATACACAGAGTGCAAAGAATGTGTTGCTGGAAGGCAACATGCTGTCAGAAATACCAAGTAGACCAACATTTGAACATGATACAACAAGACTTAAATTGGGGAGCCTTGATAGGCTCAGCCAACTGGTTATAGATGCAAAAATAACACAAAGGACATTTAGTGGCAAGAAGAAAAGCATGATCAGAAATGAACCCTGAGGAATCTATGTTAAGAATCTAACAGGTTATTGCTCATTTCCTTGAGAACATGGGAAAATAGAAAAGGGTTTTCACTCAGAAAAAGTCTAGTTCTAACAAGATATAGGTGGAGGCAGAACCATTCAGTGGTCATTATATTGCTTAAAACCAAACAAAGATACTGAGCCCACAAGTTGGGGCCTCTTAAGAACATGTGGATACTTCTTTCCACAGGCAGACTGGATTAAACTAAAATTAAAACTCAAGCTTCACCAAATAGCTAAAAGGGAAGGTTGATGATGCAAATGGCATTCAGAGAGAAAATGAAGATATCAATAGTTGAAGCACATTTGAGGAATCCAGATTTCTAATGGAGACCAAGAACTTTCAGGAATTCTGCCAAAACAAGAGTATTAGTTCTTGAGGCTTAAGAGAGAAAAAGCACAGGGAGAGGGTAATTTTACCCCAAGGAAGTGTACAGATGTCCTATACTTCTTGTAGGAACCAAAATTTGTGAGATAAAATTTTCTTAGCTCTAATGCCCAGCAAAGGGCCCATAGATTGCAAAGCACTTTCCTTTTACTACAAAGCACTGGGAATGCCCAATAGACTTTGAGGAGCAATTTCCTAAAAGTGTTTCCCTTAAAATTAAGGCTACAAAATCTAAGTATAGGAGAGATTGGTACCAGTCACTAGAAAAAATATTTTAAGACCTAAAAGGTACAGCAAAAATAACAGAAAGAAAGCTTCTAATCTAGGAGAACTCCTAGTATTAGGGCAGTTTACAGGCAGAGGATTTTCTCTAGCAGAGAACGATTGGCTGTAAGCAGAGCTTTGGGATGCCAGCTCCAGGCTGGAGATTTCTAGAAATTTGGGTCAAATTTGGAGATCACAAGGCATGCAGTCCATGTCCTTGGACACTCATTTCCTCCAGAGGCTTAGCCTCAATGTACTGGGGGAAAGGCTATGATTTTGGGAGAGACCTCCAGGTCCCACCTGGAGACTGGTGACCTTACAAAAACACAGTAGTATGCACATCTTCCATCCAGGTATTTCTCTGGCTGGGAAGAGGCTGTCTCTGTGAGAGACTGCAATATAAAAAAAGTTTGGTTTTGTAATGAAAAACTTTTGAAATTATATCTTTTTAGACCCAAAATCAGGAGATGAGAATTCAAAACAGCACAAAATACCTCAACTGTATTTCCACACTATTTCCACCCTCCCCCCCTAGATGAAGAAGGTGGGGAAGGTTTTAACAGACCAAAATTCCTTCCCTCTTGGATTAACCTTAACAAAAGGCTAAAACAGACACAATGGATTTGGCCAGTACTCTCTTATCTGACCCTGATAAGTTTTTACAAAGAAAGGTGGAGGAGGAAAATAATGAGCTTTCTGCCTGGGTGGGGCTCAAAATTGTAACTCTTTTCCAGTTTCTTTAACTCAAGCTGAATTTGGCTGAGTTTATTTCAAGAGGGTCTGCATGAGATTTGCCAATCAGTACTACATTAGTTGTTGCTGGAGGTTCTCCTTTCTGTACTTTCAAATTTAAATGACAGACTTGCCCATTTGAGGTTAGCTGTCTTGTGTTGCTGTGACCTTTGAGAAGGAGAGGCAACACCTCTTATAAGACAAACACTGAATTTGATCTCTTCTGAGGCTCTGCAAGAAAACTTTCCTAGCCAGCAATCCACTGGAAGATACTGGGACAAAAAGTTCTTTCCAAGAATGATGGCAAACAAAAACTGTGGTTCCTCTTGCCACTGGCTAGTTATAGGTCTATAAGAAAATTAGGCTCTCTCTCAAAGACACTGAGTTGCTTGTATCTTAAGGAGACCTGAGATAAACAAAAATTTAATTTCTCAGGGCAATGCATTTAAAACTCCATTCCTTTGCCTTAGTTACTTATCAAATCTTTACTGCTACAGATTTCCATTGAGCAAGAGGGAGAACAATTAGCATTTCCTCCTGATAGCAATAGTGCTGAGCATTTGCAATACTTTGGCCAGCTCTATTTGGGCCAATCTGCAGGCACTCTGTACAAGCTCAGAGGCTATACCATTTAAAATTCATAGAACTGAGGAAATAAATATTTTATTTTTTTTGACTTTATAAGCAAGAGAGAGAAAGATGAACTTGGGAGTTTCACAGATTTTCATTCAGCCAATTTGAAAGTTAAAACAGTTTCTTACATCTTGCTCTGAAAGCTTTGAATCAACAAAAACTAGTTCAGTCTCTCTTTCTCAGGTACTTGATGCTGGCATCTTTAAAGGGTTAAACTGAATATATATATTACATCAAGCTCCCATTACCCTGCAGAGAAAACTAACTCTGCAGGCTGGAACCCTTGCTGGGATTCCAGGAGATCTCCAGGCCTCACCTGGAGAAATGGCCTGGTCTGATTGTAGTCCAAGTCATTGCTTGTATGTTTTCTTATTTAGTCAAGGGAAAAGGTGCCCTTGTTACCTTTAAACCTAAATAAGGCCAGATCTCTCTGTTTTAAGAGACATTCAAGTCTAGGAGTTAGATTTTCCTTTGGGTGGGGGGAGGTTCAGAGACAAAGGAACCTTGCCTGCCCATGTGGGATTACCATTCTCTGAAGTTCCACAGAATTCTGGCTTTCAAATTCCCCCAATGGGATGAGATAAAGACAGTAAATTTCTAGCCAGAAGGGCTGAGACTTGCTCATGTAGGAGTGTCTGGAGCAAGTCCTTGCTAAAATGAATACCTTGTGCCATGATTGTGGAACTCTGCATAGGCTCAGAGACCACATTTCCTTCATGATTCTGGGGTAAGAGAACTGAAATAGGGACTGTTTTCTCATTTTCATGGGGGAAAGAAGTCTGGGGCTGCACAGCTGGGTTTGCCCCGCCATATTTCCTTTTATCCTGCACTTCCAGAATTTCCAGTCTCCTCTCTGTGGCCCTGCAAGACTCCAGAACATTTTGAAGGAGACTGGCAGTTTCCTTTTCTTTCCTAGCTTCTAACTTTTGCTGAAGTTCCTGATTTTTCTCAGCAAGCTTTTGGATTTCTAAATCTTTTTCCTGAGTAGGATTTACAATTTTCCCTACCATTTCCTTATTAGGGAAATTTTCCAAAGCAGTAGCTTTGGGGAAGCTATCTCCATTTTCTGCAAACCCTGTGGCATTGGGAGCCATGTGCCCTGGTGGCTTCATGGCTTCTGAAAGTGAAGCAAGTAGCACATGTGTGGGCTTCTTATCAAACTGTCTCATGTCTGCTCCAGTGGCTCTAAGCTGGGACCAAGCTGCCATTCTGACTTTGTCTCGAGGGGTCCACTGGGCTGAGTGAGGACAGCGTCGCCTAGGAGCATAGGCCTGCTTGTAGAGGGGAACCCTTGGGGCGAGCTGGGGAAGGCAAGAAGAGCTGGAACCAAAGCCACTGTTTTGGAACTTCCAGTTCTGGCTTTCTTTTCCATGCCCGTCCTGCTCTTGATTATATTGTGCCTGAGTGAGCTGTGTTTCTAAAACAGCAACTCTTTGTTCAGAGACTTGGGCATGCTTTAAAGCATTCTCCAGTCTCCATTTGACCTCATGGAGAGAGTGGGTTAAATTTGCTATCTCCTTCTCATGCGCACTTAATCTAGCTGTGTAGTCTTCATGAACTATTTCCCTTTTTGCATAGTCAGCTTTCATTCTACTCTCTCTTTCCATAAAATTGCCAACTCTGTCAAGATTAGCCTCTAGATCTTTCCAGGTGGTGTTTACCAGGGCTGTTATGCCATAGCACCTCAAGGTGGGTATATTGAGACCTCTGATCACATCGGATATGAAATTTTGATTCTCATAATCTGGTTCCCCATTGTCTTTGGGTGATACTACCTTAGCTGCTTCTGCTAGGAATTTCTTCCTTATTAGATAGCTCACTGGACGCTCATCATGACCTTGTAAGGTCTGATGGTAGAGATCTTTTATATCCTCTCCATCCCAGGTGGCAAATAGTACCTCAGCCATCCATTCTAAGATGGTGGCATTAGACAGGTTCAGGCGATACATTACATTTCTTACTTTGTCTAGTTCAGGGCCTGAGGCGCATAATCTCAGCACATGGTTTAATTCAGTTAAGGAGGCTTCTTTGTAGTGAATTCTAGCGCTGGCCATCCACAACACTGAGGTGTCTATGTTATAGGGGCCAAGGAAGCTGGCAGCCATTTTAATGTCCTCTGCTCCCCAAGATCTGGTTTCCTTCACTACTTTTACAGATTCAGCTCCATTCTGTTTTCTGGCTGTGGTCTTTTTAGTGACCACAGGACGGACTGGGGCTGACCTGCTTTTATTTCCTTCTACCACCTCTTCATCCTCACTCTCCTCGTCTGATGAAAACTCATAGAGGCCAGGGGGTGAGACGGCAGCTATGAAAGCACTTTTAAGGGCCAACTTCTTTTGTAGAGCGGCAATCTTCTTTTTACATGCTTCATGATTGGCTGCTTCTCTGTTTTTTCGGATCTTTTCTGTAACAATTTCAACGGCATGTTGCAACTTACTATTTCTGTCTTTTGTTTGTTCCAGCTCTTTGTCCAATGCTTTTAACTGCACTTGGGCCTTTTTCAGAGCGGACATGGTGTCTTGATGCACTAAGTTTAAAGTGTGTTTCTCTGCCTTAATCTCCTCTATGGTTCGACTTGCATGTTGCCAGTCGAGGTCCAAGCAATTGTTTTCCGCCGCCAGTCTATTTATCTCTGTGGCATGTCTTCTACCTAATTCTGCTTTCTCTGCCTCATGGTTTTGCCGGGATTCTGCCTTTTCTGCCTCATGGTTTTGCCGAATTGTATCTATCTCTGCTGCATGGGTCTGGAGTATGAGTTCCTTTTCCGCTGTATGCTTCCGGAACTCATCCTCCAGCACCTCTGCATGTCTCTTAAGAATTTCCTCAAATTCTTGTTCCTTTTTTTCTATCTGCACCTCTTGCTGTTCTATTTGCTTTTCCCTTTGGGTAAGCTGTTGCCTAAGTTGTTTATTCATGGTAGTGCTATCCCGTAGGGCTTCAAACAAGCCCCACGTGGCAAAAAGATCTCTCTTGCCGGTGCTAATTGTTTTGTTGCTACAACCCTCTTCAAAAATGTCCCTGAGGGATTGGAGGGGATCAGAGCCTTGGTTAAAGAGTCCCTTTTTCCAGGGGTTGTCCCCTTTCTTTATTAACCATTTCTCCAACTTGGGGAGTTCTTCCTTCTGGGCAAGGATTTCCATATCTTACAATTTAGTTCTTTTCAAAGTTCTAACTTTACTTGCAGGGCTGGTTTTCCTGCACTGTTAGGTGCCTAACCACAGGCCACCAAAATTAACTGATGCAGGAGCCTTCCCTGGCACTTTTCCTGCTTATTGGGGAGCAAAGAATTTGCAGGACACCTTATGTTCGGGTGAAAATTGGGGTTTGGTTTAGGGTTGGGTAAGATGTATTTTTGATATCACACTGAATGGTATACTCTTGATGGGGAAAATTTTTGGATGTTTTTCCATTCTCCATTAAAACCTATGGGAATCATTACAGTGAAAGGCAGCCCACGGCTAGGGGGATGGAGTGTCTCCTGTGCTCCGAAGGAGCGAAGCAATAAAACGGTCTCCAATAATCCGGCGTTTTAAGGGTTAAGTAACCCTGAAGGGTAACTTAACCCTTAAAACGTTGGATTTCAGGAGAAAATTGGAATCCACTGCTGGGCGCATTTTTGGCACTCCCGGGAAAGGCAGCCCTTCTGCGACGCCCACGAGCGAAGGAATGCGACGGTCTGCAAAATTCTGTCATGTTCTGGGTTGAGTCATCCTGAAAGTTTATCTTCCTGAGAGGTATACTGTCGATAGGGAAAATTTTTGGAAGTCTTTCCATTCTCCATTATAGCCTATGGGATTCATTGGAATGGGTTAGGGTTAGGGTTAGAGTCCAGGACACACTTATGTTCGGGTGAAAATTGGGGTTTGGTTTAGGGTTGGGTAAGATGTATTTTTGATATCACACTGAATGGTATACTCTTGATGGGGAAAATTTTTGGATGTTTTTCCATTCTCCATTAAAACCTATGGGAATCATTACAGTGAAAGGCAGCCCACGGCTAGGGGGATGGAGTGTCTCCTGCGCTCCGAAGGACCGAAGCAATAAAACGGTCTCCAATAATCCGGCGTTTTAAGGGTTAAGTAACCCTGAAGGGTAACTTAACCCTTAAAACGTTGGATTTCAGGAGAAAATTGGAATCCACTGCTGGGCGCATTTTTGGCACTCCCGGGAAAGGCAGCCCTTCTGCGACGCCCACGAGCGAAGGAATGCGACGGTCTGCAAAATTCTGTCATGTTCTGGGTTGAGTCATCCTGAAAGTTTATCTTCCTGAGAGGTATACTGTCGATAGGGAAAATTTTTGGAAGTCTTTCCGTTCTCCATTATAGCCTATGGGATTCATTGGAATGGGTTAGGGTTAGGGTTAGAGTCCAGGACACACTTATGTTCGGGTGAAAATTGGGGTTTGGTTTAGGGTTGGGTAAGATGTATTTTTGATATCACACTGAATGGTATACTCTTGATGGGGAAAATTTTTGGATGTTTTTCCATTCTCCATTAAAACCTATGGGAATCATTACAGTGAAAGGCAGCCCACGGCTAGGGGGATGGAGTGTCTCCTGTGCTCCGAAGGAGCGAAGCAATAAAACGGTCTCCAATAATCCGGCGTTTTAAGGGTTAAGTAACCCTGAAGGGTAACTTAACCCTTAAAACGTTGGATTTCAGGAGAAAATTGGAATCCACTGCTGGGCGCATTTTTTGCACTCCCGGGAAAGGCAGCCCTTCTGCGACGCCCACGAGCGAAGGAATGCGACGGTCTGCAAAATTCTGTCATGTTCTGGGTTGAGTCATCCTGAAAGTTTATCTTCCTGAGAGGTATACTGTCGATAGGGAAAATTTTTGGAAGTCTTTCCATTCTCCATTATGTCCTATGGGATTCATTGGAATGGGTTAGGGTTAGGGTTAGAGTCCAGGACACACTTATGTTCGGGTGAAAATTGGGGTTTGGTTTAGGGTTGGGTAAGATGTATTTTTGATATCACACTGAATGGTATACTCTTGATGGGGAAAATTTTTGGATGTTTTTCCATTCTCCATTAAAACCTATGGGAATCATTACAGTGAAAGGCAGCCCACGGCTAGGGGGATGGAGTGTCTCCTGTGCTCCGAAGGAGCGAAGCAATAAAACGGTCTCCAATAATCCGGCGTTTTAAGGGTTAAGTAACCCTGAAGGGTAACTTAACCCTTAAAACGTTGGATTTCAGGAGAAAATTGGAATCCACTGCTGGGCGCATTTTTTGCACTCCCGGGAAAGGCAGCCCTTCTGCGACGCCCACGAGCGAAGGAATGCGACGGTCTGCAAAATTCTGTCATGTTCTGGGTTGAGTCATCCTGAAAGTTTATCTTCCTGAGAGGTATACTGTCGATAGGGAAAATTTTTGGAAGTCTTTCCGTTCTCCATTATAGCCTATGGGATTCATTGGAATGGGTTAGGGTTAGGGTTAGAGTCCAGGACACACTTATGTTCGGGTGAAAATTGGGGTTTGGTTTAGGGTTGGGTAAGATGTATTTTTGATATCACACTGAATGGTATACTCTTGATGGGGAAAATTTTTGGATGTTTTTCCATTCTCCATTAAAACCTATGGGAATCATTACAGTGAAAGGCAGCCCACGGCTAGGGGGATGGAGTGTCTCCTGTGCTCCGAAGGACCGAAGCAATAAAACGGTCTCCAATAATCCGGCGTTTTAAGGGTTAAGTAACCCTGAAGGGTAACTTAACCCTTAAAACGTTGGATTTCAGGAGAAAATTGGAATCCACTGCTGGGCGCATTTTTGGCACTCCCGGGAAAGGCAGCCCTTCTGCGACGCCCACGAGCGAAGGAATGCGACGGTCTGCAAAATTCTGTCATGTTCTGGGTTGAGTCATCCTGAAAGTTTATCTTCCTGAGAGGTATACTGTCGATAGGGAAAATTTTTGGAAGTCTTTCCGTTCTCCATTATAGCCTATGGGATTCATTGGAATGGGTTAGGGTTAGGGTTAGAGTCCAGGACACACTTATGTTCGGGTGAAAATTGGGGTTTGGTTTAGGGTTGGGTAAGATGTATTTTTGATATCACACTGAATGGTATACTCTTGATGGGGAAAATTTTTGGATGTTTTTCCATTCTCCATTAAAACCTATGGGAATCATTACAGTGAAAGGCAGCCCACGGCTAGGGGGATGGAGTGTCTCCTGTGCTCCGAAGGACCGAAGCAATAAAACGGTCTCCAATAATCCGGCGTTTTAAGGGTTAAGTAACCCTGAAGGGTAACTTAACCCTTAAAACGTTGGATTTCAGGAGAAAATTGGAATCCACTGCTGGGCGCATTTTTGGCACTCCCGGGAAAGGCAGCCCTTCTGCGACGCCCACGAGCGAAGGAATGCGACGGTCTGCAAAATTCTGTCATGTTCTGGGTTGAGTCATCCTGAAAGTTTATCTTCCTGAGAGGTATACTGTCGATAGGGAAAATTTTTGGAAGTCTTTCCGTTCTCCATTATAGCCTATGGGATTCATTGGAATGGGTTAGGGTTAGAGTCCAGGACACACTTATGTTCGGGTGAAAATTGGGGTTTGGTTTAGGGTTGGGTAAGATGTATTTTTGATATCACACTGAATGGTATACTCTTGATGGGGAAAATTTTTGGATGTTTTTCCATTCTCCATTAAAACCTATGGGAATCATTACAGTGAAAGGCAGCCCACGGCTAGGGGGATGGAGTGTCTCCTGTGCTCCGAAGGAGCGAAGCAATAAAACGGTCTCCAATAATGCGGCGTTTTAAGGGTTAAGTAACCCTGAAGGGTAACTTAACCCTTAAAACGTTGGATTTCAGGAGAAAATTGGAATCCACTGCTGGGCGCATTTTTGGCACTCCCGGGAAAGGCAGCCCTTCTGCGACGCCCACGAGCGAAGGAATGCGACGGTCTGCAAAATTCTGTCATGTTCTGGGTTGAGTCATCCTGAAAGTTTATCTTCCTGAGAGGTATACTGTCGATAGGGAAAATTTTTGGAAGTCTTTCCGTTCTCCATTATAGCCTATGGGATTCATTGGAATGGGTTAGGGTTAGGGTTAGAGTCCAGGACACACTTATGTTCGGGTGAAAATTGGGGTTTGGTTTAGGGTTGGGTAAGATGTATTTTTGATATCACACTGAATGGTATACTCTTGATGGGGAAAATTTTTGGATGTTTTTCCATTCTCCATTAAAACCTATGGGAATCATTACAGTGAAAGGCAGCCCACGGCTAGGGGGATGGAGTGTCTCCTGTGCTCCGAAGGACCGAAGCAATAAAACGGTCTCCAATAATCCGGCGTTTTAAGGGTTAAGTAACCCTGAAGGGTAACTTAACCCTTAAAACGTTGGATTTCAGGAGAAAATTGGAATCCACTGCTGGGCGCATTTTTGGCACTCCCGGGAAAGGCAGCCCTTGTGCGACGCCCACGAGCGAAGGAATGCGACGGTCTGCAAAATTCTGTCATGTTCTGGGTTGAGTCATCCTGAAAGTTTATCTTCCTGAGAGGTATACTGTCGATAGGGAAAATTTTTGGAAGTCTTTCCGTTCTCCATTATAGCCTATGGGATTCATTGGAATGGGTTAGGGTTAGGGTTAGAGTCCAGGACACACTTATGTTCGGGTGAAAATTGGGGTTTGGTTTAGGGTTGGGTAAGATGTATTTTTGATATCACACTGAATGGTATACTCTTGATGGGGAAAATTTTTGGATGTTTTTCCATTCTCCATTAAAACCTATGGGAATCATTACAGTGAAAGGCAGCCCACGGCTAGGGGGATGGAGTGTCTCCTGTGCTCCGAAGGAGCGAAGCAAAAAAACGGTCTCCAATAATCCGGCGTTTTAAGGGTTAAGTAACCCTGAAGGGTAACTTAACCCTTAAAACGTTGGATTTCAGGAGAAAATTGGAATCCACTGCTGGGCGCATTTTTGGCACTCCCGGGAAAGGCAGCCCTTCTGCGACGCCCACGAGCGAAGGAATGCGACGGTCTGCAAAATTCTGTCATGTTCTGGGTTGAGTCATCCTGAAAGTTTATCTTCCTGAGAGGTATACTGTCGATAGGGAAAATTTTTGGAAGTCTTTCCGTTCTCCATTATAGCCTATGGGATTCATTGGAATGGGTTAGGGTTAGGGTTAGAGTCCAGGACACACTTATGTTCGGGTGAAAATTGGGGTTTGGTTTAGGGTTGGGCAAGATGTATTTTTGATATCACACTGAATGGTATACTCTTGATGGGGAAAATTTTTGGATGTTTTTCCATTCTCCATTAAAACCTATGGGAATCATTACAGTGAAAGGCAGCCCACGGCTAGGGGGATGGAGTGCCTCCTGTGCTCCGAAGGAGCGAAGCAATAAAACGGTCTCCAATAATCCGGCGTTTTAAGGGTTAAGTAACCCTGAAGGGTAACTTAACCCTTAAAACGTTGGATTTCAGGAGAAAATTGGAATCCACTGCTGGGCGCATTTTTGGCACTCCCGGGAAAGGCAGCCCTTCTGCGACGCCCACGAGCGAAGGAATGCGACGGTCTGCAAAATTCTGTCATGTTCTGGGTTGAGTCATCCTGAAAGTTTATCTTCCTGAGAGGTATACTGTCGATAGGGAAAATTTTTGGAAGTCTTTCCGTTCTCCATTATAGCCTATGGGATTCATTGGAATGGGTTAGGGTTAGGGTTAGAGTCCAGGACACACTTATGTTCGGGTGAAAATTGGGGTTTGGTTTAGGGTTGGGTAAGATGTATTTTTGATATCACACTGAATGGTATACTCTTGATGGGGAAAATTTTTGGATGTTTTTCCATTCACCATTAAAACCTATGGGAATCATTACAGTGAAAGGCAGCCCACGGCTAGGGGGATGGAGTGTCTCCTGCGCTCCGAAGGACCGAAACAATAAAACGGTCTCCAATAATCCGGCGTTTTAAGGGTTAAGTAACCCTGAAGGGTAACTTAACCCTTAAAACGTTGGATTTCAGGAGAAAATTGGAATCCACTGCTGGGCGCATTTTTGGCACTCCCGGGAAAGGCAGCCCTTCTGCGACGCCCACGAGCGAAGGAATGCAACGGTCTGCAAAATTCTGTCATGTTCTGGGTTGAGTCATCCTGAAAGTTTATCTTCCTGAGAGGTATACTGTCGATAGGGAAATTTTTTGGAAGTCTTTCCGTTCTCCATTATAGCCTATGGGATTCATTGGAATGGGTTAGGGTTAGAGTCCAGGACACACTTATGTTCGGGTGAAAATTGGGGTTTGGTTTAGGGTTGGGTAAGATGTATTTTTGATATCACACTGAATGGTATACTCTTGATGGGGAAAATTTTTGGATGTTTTTCCATTCTCCATTAAAACCTATGGGAATCATTACAGTGAAAGGCAGCCCACGGCTAGGGGGATGGAGTGTCTCCTGTGCTCCGAAGGAGCGAAGCAATAAAACGGTCTCCAATAATGCGGCGTTTTAAGGGTTAAGTAACCCTGAAGGGTAACTTAACCCTTAAAACGTTGGATTTCAGGAGAAAATTGGAATCCACTGCTGGGCGCATTTTTGGCACTCCCGGGAAAGGCAGCCCTTCTGCGACGCCCACGAGCGAAGGAATGCGACGGTCTGCAAAATTCTGTCATGTTCTGGGTTGAGTCATCCTGAAAGTTTATCTTCCTGAGAGGTATACTGTCGATAGGGAAAATTTTTGGAAGTCTTTCCGTTCTCCATTATAGCCTATGGGATTCATTGGAATGGGTTAGGGTTAGGGTTAGAGTCCAGGACACACTTATGTTCGGGTGAAAATTGGGGTTTGGTTTAGGGTTGGGTAAGATGTATTTTTGATATCACACTGAATGGTATACTCTTGATGGGGAAAATTTTTGGATGTTTTTCCATTCTCCATTAAAACCTATGGGAATCATTACAGTGAAAGGCAGCCCACGGCTAGGGGGATGGAGTGTCTCCTGTGCTCCGAAGGACCGAAGCAATAAAACGGTCTCCAATAATCCGGCGTTTTAAGGGTTAAGTAACCCTGAAGGGTAACTTAACCCTTAAAACGTTGGATTTCAGGAGAAAATTGGAATCCACTGCTGGGCGCATTTTTGGCACTCCCGGGAAAGGCAGCCCTTGTGCGACGCCCACGAGCGAAGGAATGCGACGGTCTGCAAAATTCTGTCATGTTCTGGGTTGAGTCATCCTGAAAGTTTATCTTCCTGAGAGGTATACTGTCGATAGGGAAAATTTTTGGAAGTCTTTCCGTTCTCCATTATAGCCTATGGGATTCATTGGAATGGGTTAGGGTTAGGGTTAGAGTCCAGGACACACTTATGTTCGGGTGAAAATTGGGGTTTGGTTTAGGGTTGGGTAAGATGTATTTTTGATATCACACTGAATGGTATACTCTTGATGGGGAAAATTTTTGGATGTTTTTCCATTCTCCATTAAAACCTATGGGAATCATTACAGTGAAAGGCAGCCCACGGCTAGGGGGATGGAGTGTCTCCTGTGCTCCGAAGGAGCGAAGCAAAAAAACGGTCTCCAATAATCCGGCGTTTTAAGGGTTAAGTAACCCTGAAGGGTAACTTAACCCTTAAAACGTTGGATTTCAGGAGAAAATTGGAATCCACTGCTGGGCGCATTTTTGGCACTCCCGGGAAAGGCAGCCCTTCTGCGACGCCCACGAGCGAAGGAATGCGACGGTCTGCAAAATTCTGTCATGTTCTGGGTTGAGTCATCCTGAAAGTTTATCTTCCTGAGAGGTATACTGTCGATAGGGAAAATTTTTGGAAGTCTTTCCGTTCTCCATTATAGCCTATGGGATTCATTGGAATGGGTTAGGGTTAGGGTTAGAGTCCAGGACACACTTATGTTCGGGTGAAAATTGGGGTTTGGTTTAGGGTTGGGTAAGATGTATTTTTGATATCACACTGAATGGTATACTCTTGATGGGGAAAATTTTTGGATGTTTTTCCATTCTCCATTAAAACCTATGGGAATCATTACAGTGAAAGGCAGCCCACGGCTAGGGGGATGGAGTGCCTCCTGTGCTCCGAAGGAGCGAAGCAATAAAACGGTCTCCAATAATCCGGCGTTTTAAGGGTTAAGTAACCCTGAAGGGTAACTTAACCCTTAAAACGTTGGATTTCAGGAGAAAATTGGAATCCACTGCTGGGCGCATTTTTGGCACTCCCGGGAAAGGCAGCCCTTCTGCGACGCCCACGAGCGAAGGAATGCGACGGTCTGCAAAATTCTGTCATGTTCTGGGTTGAGTCATCCTGAAAGTTTATCTTCCTGAGAGGTATACTGTCGATAGGGAAAATTTTTGGAAGTCTTTCCGTTCTCCATTATAGCCTATGGGATTCATTGGAATGGGTTAGGGTTAGGGTTAGAGTCCAGGACACACTTATGTTCGGGTGAAAATTGGGGTTTGGTTTAGGGTTGGGTAAGATGTATTTTTGATATCACACTGAATGGTATACTCTTGATGGGGAAAATTTTTGGATGTTTTTCCATTCACCATTAAAACCTATGGGAATCATTACAGTGAAAGGCAGCCCACGGCTAGGGGGATGGAGTGTCTCCTGCGCTCCGAAGGACCGAAACAATAAAACGGTCTCCAATAATCCGGCGTTTTAAGGGTTAAGTAACCCTGAAGGGTAACTTAACCCTTAAAACGTTGGATTTCAGGAGAAAATTGGAATCCACTGCTGGGCGCATTTTTGGCACTCCCGGGAAAGGCAGCCCTTCTGCGACGCCCACGAGCGAAGGAATGCAACGGTCTGCAAAATTCTGTCATGTTCTGGGTTGAGTCATCCTGAAAGTTTATCTTCCTGAGAGGTATACTGTCGATAGGGAAATTTTTTGGAAGTCTTTCCGTTCTCCATTATAGCCTATGGGATTCATTGGAATGGGTTAGGGTTAGAGTCCAGGACACACTTATGTTCGGGTGAAAATTGGGGTTTGGTTTAGGGTTGGGTAAGATGTATTTTTGATATCACACTGAATGGTATACTCTTGATGGGGAAAATTTTTGGATGTTTTTCCATTCTCCATTAAAACCTATGGGAATCATTACAGTGAAAGGCAGCCCACGGCTAGGGGGATGGAGTGTCTCCTGTGCTCCGAAGGAGCGAAGCAATAAAACGGTCTCCAATAATGCGGCGTTTTAAGGGTTAAGTAACCCTGAAGGGTAACTTAACCCTTAAAACGTTGGATTTCAGGAGAAAATTGGAATCCACTGCTGGGCGCATTTTTGGCACTCCCGGGAAAGGCAGCCCTTCTGCGACGCCCACGAGCGAAGGAATGCGACGGTCTGCAAAATTCTGTCATGTTCTGGGTTGAGTCATCCTGAAAGTTTATCTTCCTGAGAGGTATACTGTCGATAGGGAAAATTTTTGGAAGTCTTTCCGTTCTCCATTATAGCCTATGGGATTCATTGGAATGGGTTAGGGTTAGGGTTAGAGTCCAGGACACACTTATGTTCGGGTGAAAATTGGGGTTTGGTTTAGGGTTGGGTAAGATGTATTTTTGATATCACACTGAATGGTATACTCTTGATGGGGAAAATTTTTGGATGTTTTTCCATTCTCCATTAAAACCTATGGGAATCATTACAGTGAAAGGCAGCCCACGGCTAGGGGGATGGAGTGTCTCCTGTGCTCCGAAGGAGCGAAGCAATAAAACGGTCTCCAATAATCCGGCGTTTTAAGGGTTAAGTAACCCTGAAGGGTAACTTAACCCTTAAAACGTTGGATTTCAGGAGAAAATTGGAATCCACTGCTGGGCGCATTTTTGGCACTCCCGGGAAAGGCAGCCCTTCTGCGACGCCCACGAGCGAAGGAATGCGACGGTCTGCAAAATTCTGTCATGTTCTGGGTTGAGTCATCCTGAAAGTTTATCTTCCTGAGAGGTATACTGTCGATAGGGAAAATTTTTGGAAGTCTTTCCGTTCTCCATTATAGCCTATGGGATTCATTGGAATGGGTTAGGGTTAGGGTTAGAGTCCAGGACACACTTATGTTCGGGTGAAAATTGGGGTTTGGTTTAGGGTTGGGTAAGATGTATTTTTGATATCACACTGAATGGTATACTCTTGATGGGGAAAATTTTTGGATGTTTTTCCATTCTCCATTAAAACCTATGGGAATCATTACAGTGAAAGGCAGCCCACGGCTAGGGGGATGGAGTGTCTCCTGCGCTCCGAAGGACCGAAACAATAAAACGGTCTCCAATAATCCGGCGTTTTAAGGGTTAAGTAACCCTGAAGGGTAACTTAACCCTTAAAACGTTGGATTTCAGGAGAAAATTGGAATCCACTGCTGGGCGCATTTTTGGCACTCCCGGGAAAGGCAGCCCTTCTGCGACGCCCACGAGCGAAGGAATGCGACGGTCTGCAAAATTCTGTCATGTTCTGGGTTGAGTCATCCTGAAAGTTTATCTTCCTGAGAGGTATACTGTCGATAGGGAAAATTTTTGGAAGTCTTTCCGTTCTCCATTATAGCCTATGGGATTCATTGGAATGGGTTAGGGTTAGGGTTAGAGTCCAGGACACACTTATGTTCGGGTGAAAATTGGGGTTTGGTTTAGGGTTGGGTAAGATGTATTTTTGATATCACACTGAATGGTATACTCTTGATGGGGAAAATTTTTGGATGTTTTTCCATTCTCCATTAAAACCTATGGGAATCATTACAGTGAAAGGCAGCCCACGGCTAGGGGGATGGAGTGTCTCCTGTGCTCCGAAGGACCGAAGCAATAAAACGGTCTCCAATAATCCGGCGTTTTAAGGGTTAAGTAACCCTGAAGGGTAACTTAACCCTTAAAACGTTGGATTTCAGGAGAAAATTGGAATCCACTGCTGGGCGCATTTTTGGCACTCCCGGGAAAGGCAGCCCTTCTGCGACGCCCACGAGCGAAGGAATGCGACGGTCTGCAAAATTCTGTCATGTTCTGGGTTGAGTAATCCTGAAAGTTTATCTTCCTGAGAGGTATACTGTCGATAGGGAAAATTTTTGGAAGTCTTTCCGTTCTCCATTATAGCCTATGGGATTCATTGGAATGGGTTAGGGTTAGGGTTAGAGTCCAGGACACACTTATGTTCGGGTGAAAATTGGGGTTTGGTTTAGGGTTGGGTAAGATGTATTTTTGATATCACACTGAATGGTATACTCTTGATGGGGAAAATTTTTGGATGTTTTTCCATTCTCCATTAAAACCTATGGGAATCATTACAGTGAAAGGCAGCCCACGGCTAGGGGGATGGAGTGTCTCCTGCGCTCCGAAGGACCGAAGCAATAAAACGGTCTCCAATAATCCGGCGTTTTAAGGGTTAAGTAACCCTGAAGGGTAACTTAACCCTTAAAACGTTGGATTTCAGGAGAAAATTGGAATCCACTGCTGGGCGCATTTTTGGCACTCCCGGGAAAGGCAGCCCTTCTGCGACGCCCACGAGCGAAGGAATGCGACGGTCTGCAAAATTCTGTCATGTTCTGGGTTGAGTCATCCTGAAAGTTTATCTTCCTGAGAGGTATACTGTCGATAGGGAAAATTTTTGGAAGTCTTTCCGTTCTCCATTATAGCCTATGGGATTCATTGGAATGGGTTAGGGTTAGAGTCCAGGACACACTTATGTTCGGGTGAAAATTGGGGTTTGGTTTAGGGTTGGGTAAGATGTATTTTTGATATCACACTGAATGGTATACTCTTGATGGGGAAAATTTTTGGATGTTTTTCCATTCTCCATTAAAACCTATGGGAATCATTACAGTGAAAGGCAGCCCACGGCTAGGGGGATGGAGTGTCTCCTGCGCTCCGAAGGACCGAAACAATAAAACGGTCTCCAATAATCCGGCGTTTTAAGGGTTAAGTAACCCTGAAGGGTAACTTAACCCTTAAAACGTTGGATTTCAGGAGAAAATTGGAATCCACTGCTGGGCGCATTTTTGGCACTCCCGGGAAAGGCAGCCCTTCTGCGACGCCCACGAGCGAAGGAATGCGACGGTCTGCAAAATTCTGTCATGTTCTGGGTTGAGTCATCCTGAAAGTTTATCTTCCTGAGAGGTATACTGTCGATAGGGAAAATTTTTGGAAGTCTTTCCGTTCTCCATTATAGCCTATGGGATTCATTGGAATGGGTTAGGGTTAGGGTTAGAGTCCAGGACACACTTATGTTCGGGTGAAAATTGGGGTTTGGTTTAGGGTTGGGTAAGATGTATTTTTGATATCACACTGAATGGTATACTCTTGATGGGGAAAATTTTTGGATGTTTTTCCATTCTCCATTAAAACCTATGGGAATCATTACAGTGAAAGGCAGCCCACGGCTAGGGGGATGGAGTGTCTCCTGCGCTCCGAAGGACCGAAGCAATAAAACGGTCTCCAATAATCCGGCGTTTTAAGGGTTAAGTAACCCTGAAGGGTAACTTAACCCTTAAAACGTTGGATTTCAGGAGAAAATTGGAATCCACTGCTGGGCGCATTTTTGGCACTCCCGGGAAAGGCAGCCCTTCTGCGACGCCCACGAGCGAAGGAATGCGACGGTCTGCAAAATTCTGTCATGTTCTGGGTTGAGTCATCCTGAAAGTTTATCTTCCTGAGAGGTATACTGTCGATAGGGAAAATTTTTGGAAGTCTTTCCGTTCTCCATTATAGCCTATGGGATTCATTGGAATGGGTTAGGGTTAGGGTTAGAGTCCAGGACACACTTATGTTCGGGTGAAAATTGGGGTTTGGTTTAGGGTTGGGTAAGATGTATTTTTGATATCACACTGAATGGTATACTCTTGATGGGGAAAATTTTTGGATGTTTTTCCATTCTCCATTAAAACCTATGGGAATCATTACAGTGAAAGGCAGCCCACGGCTAGGGGGATGGAGTGTCTCCTGCGCTCCGAAGGACCGAAGCAATAAAACGGTCTCCAATAATCCGGCGTTTTAAGGGTTAAGTAACCCTGAAGGGTAACTTAACCCTTAAAACGTTGGATTTCAGGAGAAAATTGGAATCCACTGCTGGGCGCATTTTTGGCACTCCCGGGAAAGGCAGCCCTTCTGCGACGCCCACGAGCGAAGGAATGCGACGGTCTGCAAAATTCTGTCATGTTCTGGGTTGAGTCATCCTGAAAGTTTATCTTCCTGAGAGGTATACTGTCGATAGGGAAAATTTTTGGAAGTCTTTCCGTTCTCCATTATAGCCTATGGGATTCATTGGAATGGGTTAGGGTTAGGGTTAGAGTCCAGGACACACTTATGTTCGGGTGAAAATTGGGGTTTGGTTTAGGGTTGGGTAAGATGTATTTTTGATATCACACTGAATGGTATACTCTTGATGGGGAAAATTTTTGGATGTTTTTCCATTCTCCATTAAAACCTATGGGAATCATTACAGTGAAAGGCAGCCCACGGCTAGGGGGATGGAGTGTCTCCTGCGCTCCGAAGGACCGAAGCAATAAAACGGTCTCCAATAATCCGGCGTTTTAAGGGTTAAGTAACCCTGAAGGGTAACTTAACCCTTAAAACGTTGGATTTCAGGAGAAAATTGGAATCCACTGCTGGGCGCATTTTTGGCACTCCCGGGAAAGGCAGCCCTTCTGCGACGCCCACGAGCGAAGGAATGCGACGGTCTGCAAAATTCTGTCATGTTCTGGGTTGAGTCATCCTGAAAGTTTATCTTCCTGAGAGGTATACTGTCGATAGGGAAAATTTTTGGAAGTCTTTCCGTTCTCCATTATAGCCTATGGGATTCATTGGAATGGGTTAGGGTTAGGGTTAGAGTCCAGGACACACTTATGTTCGGGTGAAAATTGGGGTTTGGTTTAGGGTTGGGTAAGATGTATTTTTGATATCACACTGAATGGTATACTCTTGATGGGGAAAATTTTTGGATGTTTTTCCATTCTCCATTAAAACCTATGGGAATCATTACAGTGAAAGGCAGCCCACGGCTAGGGGGATGGAGTGTCTCCTGCGCTCCGAAGGACCGAAGCAATAAAACGGTCTCCAATAATCCGGCGTTTTAAGGGTTAAGTAACCCTGAAGGGTAACTTAACCCTTAAAACGTTGGATTTCAGGAGAAAATTGGAATCCACTGCTGGGCGCATTTTTGGCACTCCCGGGAAAGGCAGCCCTTCTGCGACGCCCACGAGCGAAGGAATGCGACGGTCTGCAAAATTCTGTCATGTTCTGGGTTGAGTCATCCTGAAAGTTTATCTTCCTGAGAGGTATACTGTCGATAGGGAAAATTTTTGGAAGTCTTTCCGTTCTCCATTATAGCCTATGGGATTCATTGGAATGGGTTAGGGTTAGGGTTAGAGTCCAGGACACACTTATGTTCGGGTGAAAATTGGGGTTTGGTTTAGGGTTGGGTAAGATGTATTTTTGATATCACACTGAATGGTATACTCTTGATGGGGAAAATTTTTGGATGTTTTTCCATTCTCCATTAAAACCTATGGGAATCATTACAGTGAAAGGCAGCCCACGGCTAGGGGGATGGAGTGTCTCCTGCGCTCCGAAGGACCGAAGCAATAAAACGGTCTCCAATAATCCGGCGTTTTAAGGGTTAAGTAACCCTGAAGGGTAACTTAACCCTTAAAACGTTGGATTTCAGGAGAAAATTGGAATCCACTGCTGGGCGCATTTTTGGCACTCCCGGGAAAGGCAGCCCTTCTGCGACGCCCACGAGCGAAGGAATGCGACGGTCTGCAAAATTCTGTCATGTTCTGGGTTGAGTCATCCTGAAAGTTTATCTTCCTGAGAGGTATACTGTCGATAGGGAAAATTTTTGGAAGTCTTTCCGTTCTCCATTATAGCCTATGGGATTCATTGGAATGGGTTAGGGTTAGGGTTAGAGTCCAGGACACACTTATGTTCGGGTGAAAATTGGGGTTTGGTTTAGGGTTGGGTAAGATGTATTTTTGATATCGCACTGAATGGTATACTCTTGATGGGGAAAATTTTTGGATGTTTTTCCATTCTCCATTAAAACCTATGGGAATCATTACAGTGAAAGGCAGCCCACGGCTAGGGGGATGGAGTGTCTCCTGCGCTCCGAAGGACCGAAGCAATAAAACGGTCTCCAATAATCCGGGGTTTTAAGGGTTAAGTAACCCTGAAGGGTAACTTAACCCTGTTGGATTTCAGGAGAAAATTGGAATCCACTGCTGGGCGCATTTTTGGCACTCCCGGGAAAGGCAGCCCTTCTGCGACGCCCACGAGCGAAGGAATGCGACGGTCTGCAAAATTCTGTCATGTTCTGGGTTGAGTCATCCTGAAAGTTTATCTTCCTGAGAGGTATACTGTCGATAGGGAAAATTTTTGGAAGTCTTTCCGTTCTCCATTATAGCCTATGGGATTCATTGGAATGGGTTAGGGTTAGGGTTAGAGTCCAGGACACACTTATGTTCGGGTGAAAATTGGGGTTTGGTTTAGGGTTGGGTAAGATGTATTTTTGATATCACACTGAATGGTATACTCTTGATGGGGAAAATTTTTGGATGTTTTTCCATTCTCCATTAAAACCTATGGGAATCATTACAGTGAAAGGCAGCCCACGGCTAGGGGGATGGAGTGTCTCCTGTGCTCCGAAGGACCGAAGCAATAAAACGGTCTCCAATAATCCGGCGTTTTAAGGGTTAAGTAACCCTGAAGGGTAACTTAACCCTTAAAACGTTGGATTTCAGGAGAAAATTGGAATCCACTGCTGGGCGCATTTTTGGCACTCCCGGGAAAGGCAGCCCTTCTGCGACGCCCACGAGCGAAGGAATGCGACGGTCTGCAAAATTCTGTCATGTTCTGGGTTGAGTCATCCTGAAAGTTTATCTTCCTGAGAGGTATACTGTCGATAGGGAAAATTTTTGGAAGTCTTTCCGTTCTCCATTATAGCCTATGGGATTCATTGGAATGGGTTAGGGTTAGGGTTAGAGTCCAGGACACACTTATGTTCGGGTGAAAATTGGGGTTTGGTTTAGGGTTGGGTAAGATGTATTTTTGATATCACACTGAATGGTATACTCTTGATGGGGAAAATTTTTGGATGTTTTTCCATTCTCCATTAAAACCTATGGGAATCATTACAGTGAAAGGCAGCCCACGGCTAGGGGGATGGAGTGTCTCCTGCGCTCCGAAGGACCGAAGCAATAAAACGGTCTCCAATAATCCGGCGTTTTAAGGGTTAAGTAACCCTGAAGGGTAACTTAACCCTTAAAACGTTGGATTTCAGGAGAAAATTGGAATCCACTGCTGGGCGCATTTTTGGCACTCCCGGGAAAGGCAGCCCTTCTGCGACGCCCACGAGCGAAGGAATGCGACGGTCTGCAAAATTCTGTCATGTTCTGGGTTGAGTCATCCTGAAAGTTTATCTTCCTGAGAGGTATACTGTCGATAGGGAAAATTTTTGGAAGTCTTTCCGTTCTCCATTATAGCCTATGGGATTCATTGGAATGGGTTAGGGTTAGGGTTAGAGTCCAGGACACACTTATGTTCGGGTGAAAATTGGGGTTTGGTTTAGGGTTGGGTAAGATGTATTTTTGATATCACACTGAATGGTATACTCTTGATGGGGAAAATTTTTGGATGTTTTTCCATTCTCCATTAAAACCTATGGGAATCATTACAGTGAAAGGCAGCCCACGGCTAGGGGGATGGAGTGTCTCCTGCGCTCCGAAGGACCGAAGCAATAAAACGGTCTCCAATAATCCGGCGTTTTAAGGGTTAAGTAACCCTGAAGGGTAACTTAACCCTTAAAACGTTGGATTTCAGGAGAAAATTGGAATCCACTGCTGGGCGCATTTTTGGCACTCCCGGGAAAGGCAGCCCTTCTGCGACGCCCACGAGCGAAGGAATGCGACGGTCTGCAAAATTCTGTCATGTTCTGGGTTGAGTCATCCTGAAAGTTTATCTTCCTGAGAGGTATACTGTCGATAGGGAAAATTTTTGGAAGTCTTTCCGTTCTCCATTATAGCCTATGGGATTCATTGGAATGGGTTAGGGTTAGGGTTAGAGTCCAGGACACACTTATGTTCGGGTGAAAATTGGGGTTTGGTTTAGGGTTGGGTAAGATGTATTTTTGATATCACACTGAATGGTATACTCTTGATGGGGAAAATTTTTGGATGTTTTTCCATTCTCCATTAAAACCTATGGGAATCATTACAGTGAAAGGCAGCCCACGGCTAGGGGGATGGAGTGTCTCCTGCGCTCCGAAGGACCGAAGCAATAAAACGGTCTCCAATAATCCGGCGTTTTAAGGGTTAAGTAACCCTGAAGGGTAACTTAACCCTTAAAACGTTGGATTTCAGGAGAAAATTGGAATCCACTGCTGGGCGCATTTTTGGCACTCCCGGGAAAGGCAGCCCTTCTGCGACGCCCACGAGCGAAGGAATGCGACGGTCTGCAAAATTCTGTCATGTTCTGGGTTGAGTCATCCTGAAAGTTTATCTTCCTGAGAGGTATACTGTCGATAGGGAAAATTTTTGGAAGTCTTTCCGTTCTCCATTATAGCCTATGGGATTCATTGGAATGGGTTAGGGTTAGGGTTAGAGTCCAGGACACACTTATGTTCGGGTGAAAATTGGGGTTTGGTTTAGGGTTGGGTAAGATGTATTTTTGATATCGCACTGAATGGTATACTCTTGATGGGGAAAATTTTTGGATGTTTTTCCATTCTCCATTAAAACCTATGGGAATCATTACAGTGAAAGGCAGCCCACGGCTAGGGGGATGGAGTGTCTCCTGCGCTCCGAAGGACCGAAGCAATAAAACGGTCTCCAATAATCCGGGGTTTTAAGGGTTAAGTAACCCTGAAGGGTAACTTAACCCTTAAAACGTTGGATTTCAGGAGAAAATTGGAATCCACTGCTGGGCGCATTTTTGGCACTCCCGGGAAAGGCAGCCCTTCTGCGACGCCCACGAGCGAAGGAATGCGACGGTCTGCAAAATTCTGTCATGTTCTGGGTTGAGTCATCCTGAAAGTTTATCTTCCTGAGAGGTATACTGTCGATAGGGAAAATTTTTGGAAGTCTTTCCGTTCTCCATTATAGCCTATGGGATTCATTGGAATGGGTTAGGGTTAGGGTTAGAGTCCAGGACACACTTATGTTCGGGTGAAAATTGGGGTTTGGTTTAGGGTTGGGTAAGATGTATTTTTGATATCACACTGAATGGTATACTCTTGATGGGGAAAATTTTTGGATGTTTTTCCATTCTCCATTAAAACCTATGGGAATCATTACAGTGAAAGGCAGCCCACGGCTAGGGGGATGGAGTGTCTCCTGTGCTCCGAAGGACCGAAGCAATAAAACGGTCTCCAATAATCCGGCGTTTTAAGGGTTAAGTAACCCTGAAGGGTAACTTAACCCTTAAAACGTTGGATTTCAGGAGAAAATTGGAATCCACTGCTGGGCGCATTTTTGGCACTCCCGGGAAAGGCAGCCCTTCTGCGACGCCCACGAGCGAAGGAATGCGACGGTCTGCAAAATTCTGTCATGTTCTGGGTTGAGTCATCCTGAAAGTTTATCTTCCTGAGAGGTATACTGTCGATAGGGAAAATTTTTGGAAGTCTTTCCGTTCTCCATTATAGCCTATGGGATTCATTGGAATGGGTTAGGGTTAGAGTCCAGGACACACTTATGTTCGGGTGAAAATTGGGGTTTGGTTTAGGGTTGGGTAAGATGTATTTTTGATATCACACTGAATGGTATACTCTTGATGGGGAAAATTTTTGGATGTTTTTCCATTCTCCATTAAAACCTATGGGAATCATTACAGTGAAAGGCAGCCCACGGCTAGGGGGATGGAGTGTCTCCTGCGCTCCGAAGGACCGAAACAATAAAACGGTCTCCAATAATCCGGCGTTTTAAGGGTTAAGTAACCCTGAAGGGTAACTTAACCCTTAAAACGTTGGATTTCAGGAGAAAATTGGAATCCACTGCTGGGCGCATTTTTGGCACTCCCGGGAAAGGCAGCCCTTCTGCGACGCCCACGAGCGAAGGAATGCGACGGTCTGCAAAATTCTGTCATGTTCTGGGTTGAGTCATCCTGAAAGTTTATCTTCCTGAGAGGTATACTGTCGATAGGGAAAATTTTTGGAAGTCTTTCCGTTCTCCATTATAGCCTATGGGATTCATTGGAATGGGTTAGGGTTAGGGTTAGAGTCCAGGACACACTTATGTTCGGGTGAAAATTGGGGTTTGGTTTAGGGTTGGGTAAGATGTATTTTTGATATCACACTGAATGGTATACTCTTGATGGGGAAAAATTTTGGATGTTTTTCCATTCTCCATTAAAACCTATGGGAATCATTACAGTGAAAGGCAGCCCACGGCTAGGGGGATGGAGTGTCTCCTGCGCTCCGAAGGACCGAAGCAATAAAACGGTCTCCAATAATCCGGCGTTTTAAGGGTTAAGTAACCCTGAAGGGTAACTTAACCCTTAAAACGTTGGATTTCAGGAGAAAATTGGAATCCACTGCTGGGCGCATTTTTGGCACTCCCGGGAAAGGCAGCCCTTCTGCGACGCCCACGAGCGAAGGAATGCGACGGTCTGCAAAATTCTGTCATGTTCTGGGTTGAGTCATCCTGAAAGTTTATCTTCCTGAGAGGTATACTGTCGATAGGGAAAATTTTTGGAAGTCTTTCCGTTCTCCATTATAGCCTATGGGATTCATTGGAATGGGTTAGGGTTAGGGTTAGAGTCCAGGACACACTTATGTTCGGGTGAAAATTGGGGTTTGGTTTAGGGTTGGGTAAGATGTATTTTTGATATCACACTGAATGGTATACTCTTGATGGGGAAAATTTTTGGATGTTTTTCCATTCTCCATTAAAACCTATGGGAATCATTACAGTGAAAGGCAGCCCACGGCTAGGGGGATGGAGTGTCTCCTGCGCTCCGAAGGACCGAAGCAATAAAACGGTCTCCAATAATCCGGGGTTTTAAGGGTTAAGTAACCCTGAAGGGTAACTTAACCCTTAAAACGTTGGATTTCAGGAGAAAATTGGAATCCACTGCTGGGCGCATTTTTGGCACTCCCGGGAAAGGCAGCCCTTCTGCGACGCCCACGAGCGAAGGAATGCGACGGTCTGCAAAATTCTGTCATGTTCTGGGTTGAGTCATCCTGAAAGTTTATCTTCCTGAGAGGTATACTGTCGATAGGGAAAATTTTTGGAAGTCTTTCCGTTCTCCATTATAGCCTATGGGATTCATTGGAATGGGTTAGGGTTAGGGTTAGAGTCCAGGACACACTTATGTTCGGGTGAAAATTGGGGTTTGGTTTAGGGTTGGGTAAGATGTATTTTTGATATCACACTGAATGGTATACTCTTGATGGGGAAAATTTTTGGATGTTTTTCCATTCTCCATTAAAACCTATGGGAATCATTACAGTGAAAGGCAGCCCACGGCTAGGGGGATGGAGTGTCTCCTGCGCTCCGAAGGACCGAAGCAATAAAACGGTCTCCAATAATCCGGCGTTTTAAGGGTTAAGTAACCCTGAAGGGTAACTTAACCCTTAAAACGTTGGATTTCAGGAGAAAATTGGAATCCACTGCTGGGCGCATTTTTGGCACTCCCGGGAAAGGCAGCCCTTCTGCGACGCCCACGAGCGAAGGAATGCGACGGTCTGCAAAATTCTGTCATGTTCTGGGTTGAGTCATCCTGAAAGTTTATCTTCCTGAGAGGTATACTGTCGATAGGGAAAATTTTTGGAAGTCTTTCCGTTCTCCATTATAGCCTATGGGATTCATTGGAATGGGTTAGGGTTAGGGTTAGAGTCCAGGACACACTTATGTTCGGGTGAAAATTGGGGTTTGGTTTAGGGTTGGGTAAGATGTATTTTTGATATCACACTGAATGGTATACTCTTGATGGGGAAAATTTTTGGATGTTTTTCCATTCTCCATTAAAACCTATGGGAATCATTACAGTGAAAGGCAGCCCACGGCTAGGGGGATGGAGTGTCTCCTGCGCTCCGAAGGACCGAAGCAATAAAACGGTCTCCAATAATCCGGCGTTTTAAGGGTTAAGTAACCCTGAAGGGTAACTTAACCCTTAAAACGTTGGATTTCAGGAGAAAATTGGAATCCACTGCTGGGCGCATTTTTGGCACTCCCGGGAAAGGCAGCCCTTCTGCGACGCCCACGAGCGAAGGAATGCGACGGTCTGCAAAATTCTGTCATGTTCTGGGTTGAGTCATCCTGAAAGTTTATCTTCCTGAGAGGTATACTGTCGATAGGGAAAATTTTTGGAAGTCTTTCCGTTCTCCATTATAGCCTATGGGATTCATTGGAATGGGTTAGGGTTAGGGTTAGAGTCCAGGACACACTTATGTTCGGGTGAAAATTGGGGTTTGGTTTAGGGTTGGGTAAGATGTATTTTTGATATCACACTGAATGGTATACTCTTGATGGGGAAAATTTTTGGATGTTTTTCCATTCTCCATTAAAACCTATGGGAATCATTACAGTGAAAGGCAGCCCACGGCTAGGGGGATGGAGTGTCTCCTGCGCTCCGAAGGACCGAAGCAATAAAACGGTCTCCAATAATCCGGCGTTTTAAGGGTTAAGTAACCCTGAAGGGTAACTTAACCCTTAAAACGTTGGATTTCAGGAGAAAATTGGAATCCACTGCTGGGCGCATTTTTGGCACTCCCGGGAAAGGCAGCCCTTCTGCGACGCCCACGAGCGAAGGAATGCGACGGTCTGCAAAATTCTGTCATGTTCTGGGTTGAGTCATCCTGAAAGTTTATCTTCCTGAGAGGTATACTGTCGATAGGGAAAATTTTTGGAAGTCTTTCCGTTCTCCATTATAGCCTATGGGATTCATTGGAATGGGTTAGGGTTAGGGTTAGAGTCCAGGACACACTTATGTTCGGGTGAAAATTGGGGTTTGGTTTAGGGTTGGGTAAGATGTATTTTTGATATCACACTGAATGGTATACTCTTGATGGGGAAAATTTTTGGATGTTTTTCCATTCTCCATTAAAACCTATGGGAATCATTACAGTGAAAGGCAGCCCACGGCTAGGGGGATGGAGTGTCTCCTGCGCTCCGAAGGACCGAAGCAATAAAACGGTCTCCAATAATCCGGCGTTTTAAGGGTTAAGTAACCCTGAAGGGTAACTTAACCCTTAAAACGTTGGATTTCAGGAGAAAATTGGAATCCACTGCTGGGCGCATTTTTGGCACTCCCGGGAAAGGCAGCCCTTCTGCGACGCCCACGAGCGAAGGAATGCGACGGTCTGCAAAATTCTGTCATGTTCTGGGTTGAGTCATCCTGAAAGTTTATCTTCCTGAGAGGTATACTGTCGATAGGGAAAATTTTTGGAAGTCTTTCCGTTCTCCATTATAGCCTATGGGATTCATTGGAATGGGTTAGGGTTAGGGTTAGAGTCCAGGACACACTTATGTTCGGGTGAAAATTGGGGTTTGGTTTAGGGTTGGGTAAGATGTATTTTTGATATCGCACTGAATGGTATACTCTTGATGGGGAAAATTTTTGGATGTTTTTCCATTCTCCATTAAAACCTATGGGAATCATTACAGTGAAAGGCAGCCCACGGCTAGGGGGATGGAGTGTCTCCTGCGCTCCGAAGGACCGAAGCAATAAAACGGTCTCCAATAATCCGGCGTTTTAAGGGTTAAGTAACCCTGAAGGGTAACTTAACCCTTAAAACGTTGGATTTCAGGAGAAAATTGGAATCCACTGCTGGGCGCATTTTTGGCACTCCCGGGAAAGGCAGCCCTTCTGCGACGCCCACGAGCGAAGGAATGCGACGGTCTGCAAAATTCTGTCATGTTCTGGGTTGAGTCATCCTGAAAGTTTATCTTCCTGAGAGGTATACTGTCGATAGGGAAAATTTTTGGAAGTCTTTCCGTTCTCCATTATAGCCTATGGGATTCATTGGAATGGGTTAGGGTTAGGGTTAGAGTCCAGGACACACTTATGTTCGGGTGAAAATTGGGGTTTGGTTTAGGGTTGGGTAAGATGTATTTTTGATATCACACTGAATGGTATACTCTTGATGGGGAAAATTTTTGGATGTTTTTCCATTCTCCATTAAAACCTATGGGAATCATTACAGTGAAAGGCAGCCCACGGCTAGGGGGATGGAGTGTCTCCTGCGCTCCGAAGGACCGAAGCAATAAAACGGTCTCCAATAATCCGGCGTTTTAAGGGTTAAGTAACCCTGAAGGGTAACTTAACCCTTAAAACGTTGGATTTCAGGAGAAAATTGGAATCCACTGCTGGGCGCATTTTTGGCACTCCCGGGGAAAGGCAGCCCTTCTGCGACGCCCACGAGCGAAGGAATGCGACGGTCTGCAAAATTCTGTCATGTTCTGGGTTGAGTCATCCTGAAAGTTTATCTTCCTGAGAGGTATACTGTCGATAGGGAAAATTTTTGGAAGTCTTTCCGTTCTCCATTATAGCCTATGGGATTCATTGGAATGGGTTAGGGTTAGGGTTAGAGTCCAGGACACACTTATGTTCGGGTGAAAATTGGGGTTTGGTTTAGGGTTGGGTAAGATGTATTTTTGATATCACACTGAATGGTATACTCTTGATGGGGAAAATTTTGAAAATTTTTGGATGTTTTTCCATTCTCCATTAAAACCTATGGGAATCATTACAGTGAAAGGCAGCCCACGGCTAGGGGGATGGAGTGTCTCCTGCGCTCCGAAGGACCGAAGCAATAAAACGGTCTCCAATAATCCGGCGTTTTAAGGGTTAAGTAACCCTGAAGGGTAACTTAACCCTTAAAACGTTGGATTTCAGGAGAAAATTGGAATCCACTGCTGGGCGCATTTTTGGCACTCCCGGGAAAGGCAGCCCTTCTGCGACGCCCACGAGCGAAGGAATGCGACGGTCTGCAAAATTCTGTCATGTTCTGGGTTGAGTCATCCTGAAAGTTTATCTTCCTGAGAGGTATACTGTCGATAGGGAAAATTTTTGGAAGTCTTTCCGTTCTCCATTATAGCCTATGGGATTCATTGGAATGGGTTAGGGTTAGGGTTAGAGTCCAGGACACACTTATGTTCGGGTGAAAATTGGGGTTTGGTTTAGGGTTGGGTAAGATGTATTTTTGATATCACACTGAATGGTATACTCTTGATGGGGAAAATTTTTGGATGTTTTTCCATTCTCCATTAAAACCTATGGGAATCATTACAGTGAAAGGCAGCCCACGGCTAGGGGGATGGAGTGTCTCCTGCGCTCCGAAGGAGCGAAGCAATAAAACGGTCTCCAATAATCCGGCGTTTTAAGGGTTAAGTAACCCTGAAGGGTAACTTAACCCTTAAAACGTTGGATTTCAGGAGAAAATTGGAATCCACTGCTGGGCGCATTTTTGGCACTCCCGGGAAAGGCAGCCCTTCTGCGACGCCCACGAGCGAAGGAATGCGACGGTCTGCAAAATTCTGTCATGTTCTGGGTTGAGTCATCCTGAAAGTTTATCTTCCTGAGAGGTATACTGTCGATAGGGAAAATTTTTGGAAGTCTTTCCGTTCTCCATTATAGCCTATGGGATTCATTGGAATGGGTTAGGGTTAGGGTTAGAGTCCAGGACACACTTATGTTCGGGTGAAAATTGGGGTTTGGTTTAGGGTTGGGTAAGATGTATTTTTGATATCGCACTGAATGGTATACTCTTGATGGGGAAAATTTTTGGATGTTTTTCCATTCTCCATTAAAACCTATGGGAATCATTACAGTGAAAGGCAGCCCACGGCTAGGGGGATGGAGTGTCTCCTGCGCTCCGAAGGACCGAAGCAATAAAACGGTCTCCAATAATCCGGGGTTTTAAGGGTTAAGTAACCCTGAAGGGTAACTTAACCCTTAAAACGTTGGATTTCAGGAGAAAATTGGAATCCACTGCTGGGCGCATTTTTGGCACTCCCGGGAAAGGCAGCCCTTCTGCAACGCCCACGAGCGAAGGAATGCGACGGTCTGCAAAATTCTGTCATGTTCTGGGTTGAGTCATCCTGAAAGTTTATCTTCCTGAGAGGTATACTGTCGATAGGGAAAATTTTTGGAAGTCTTTCCGTTCTCCATTATAGCCTATGGGATTCATTGGAATGGGTTAGGGTTAGGGTTAGAGTCCAGGACACACTTATGTTCGGGTGAAAATTGGGGTTTGGTTTAGGGTTGGGTAAGATGTATTTTTGATATCACACTGAATGGTATACTCTTGATGGGGAAAATTTTTGGATGTTTTTCCATTCTCCATTAAAACCTATGGGAATCATTACAGTGAAAGGCAGCCCACGGCTAGGGGGATGGAGTGTCTCCTGTGCTCCGAAGGACCGAAGCAATAAAACGGTCTCCAATAATCCGGCGTTTTTAAGGGTTAAGTAACCCTGAAGGGTAACTTAACCCTTAAAACGTTGGATTTCAGGAGAAAATTGGAATCCACTGCTGGGCGCATTTTTGGCACTCCCGGGAAAGGCAGCCCTTCTGCGACGCCCACGAGCGAAGGAATGCGACGGTCTGCAAAATTCTGTCATGTTCTGGGTTGAGTCATCCTGAAAGTTTATCTTCCTGAGAGGTATACTGTCGATAGGGAAAATTTTTGGAAGTCTTTCCGTTCTCCATTATAGCCTATGGGATTCATTGGAATGGGTTAGGGTTAGGGTTAGAGTCCAGGACACACTTATGTTCGGGTGAAAATTGGGGTTTGGTTTAGGGTTGGGTAAGATGTATTTTTGATATCACACTGAATGGTATACTCTTGATGGGGAAAATTTTTGGATGTTTTTCCATTCTCCATTAAAACCTATGGGAATCATTACAGTGAAAGGCAGCCCACGGCTAGGGGGATGGAGTGTCTCCTGCGCTCCGAAGGACCGAAGCAATAAAACGGTCTCCAATAATCCGGCGTTTTAAGGGTTAAGTAACCCTGAAGGGTAACTTAACCCTTAAAACGTTGGATTTCAGGAAAATTGGAATCCACTGCTGGGCGCATTTTTGGCACTCCCGGGAAAGGCAGCCCTTCTGCGACGCCCACGAGCGAAGGAATGCGACGGTCTGCAAAATTCTGTCATGTTCTGGGTTGAGTCATCCTGAAAGTTTATCTTCCTGAGAGGTATACTGTCGATAGGAAAATTTTTGGAAGTCTTTCCGTTCTCCATTATAGCCTATGGGATTCATTGGAATGGGTTAGGGTTAGGGTTAGAGTCCAGGACACACTTATGTTCGGGTGAAAATTGGGGTTTGGTTTAGGGTTGGGTAAGATGTATTTTTGATATCACACTGAATGGTATACTCTTGATGGGGAAAATTTTTGGATGTTTTTCCATTCTCCATTAAAACCTATGGAATCATTACAGTGAAAGGCAGCCCACGGCTAGGGGGATGGAGTGTCTCCTGTGCTCCGAAGGACCGAAGCAATAAAACGGTCTCCAATAATCCGGCGTTTTAAGGGTTAAGTAACCCTGAAGGGTAACTTAACCTTAAAACGTTGGATTTCAGGAGAAAATTGGAATCCACTGCTGGGCGCATTTTTGGCACTCCCGGAAAGGCAGCCCTTCTGCGACGCCCACGAGCGAAGGAATGCGACGGTCTGCAAAATTCTGTCATGTTCTGGGTTGAGTCATCCTGAAAGTTTATCTTCCTGAGAGGTATACTGTCGATAGGGAAAATTTTTGGAAGTCTTTCCGTTCTCCATTATAGCCTATGGGATTCATTGGAATGGGTTAGGGTTAGGGTTAGAGTCCAGGACACACTTATGTTCGGGTGAAAATTGGGGTTTGGTTTAGGGTTGGGTAAGATGTATTTTTGATATCACACTGAATGGTATACTCTTGATGGGGAAAATTTTTGGATGTTTTTCCATTCTCCATTAAAACCTTATGGGAATCATTACAGTGAAAGGCAGCCCACGGCTAGGGGGATGGAGTGTCTCCTGTGCTCCGAAGGACCGAAGCAATAAAACGGTCTCCAATAATCCGGCGTTTTTAAGGGTTAAGTAACCCTGAAGGGTAACTTAACCCTTAAAACGTTGGATTTCAGGAGAAAATTGGAATCCACTGCTGGGCGCATTTTTGGCACTCCCGGGAAAGGCAGCCCTTCTGCGACGCCCACGAGCGAAGGAATGCGACGGTCTGCAAAATTGTGTCATGTTCTGGGTTGAGTCATCCTGAAAGTTTATCTTCCTGAGAGGTATACTGTCGATAGGGAAAATTTTTGGAAGTCTTTCCGTTCTCCATTATAGCCTATGGGATTCATTGGAATGGGTTAGGGTTAGGGTTAGAGTCCAGGACACACTTATGTTCGGGTGAAAATTGGGGTTTGGTTTAGGGTTGGGTAAGATGTATTTTTCATATCACACTGAATGGTATACTCTTGACGTGGAAAATTTTTGGATGTTTTTCCATTCTCCATTAAAACCTATGGGAATCATTACAGTGAAAGGCAGCCCACGGCTAGGGGGATGGAGTGTCTCCTGCGCTCCGAAGGACCGAAGCAATAAAACGGTCTCCAATAATCCGGCGTTTTAAGGGTTAAGTAACCCTGAAGGGTAACTTAACCCTTAAAACGTTGGATTTCAGGAGAAAATTGGAATCCACTGCTGGGCGCATTTTTGGCACTCCCAGGAAAGGCAGCCCTTCTGCGACGCCCACGAGCGAAGGAATGCGACGGTCTGCAAAATTCTGTCATGTTCTGGGTTGAGTCATCCTGAAAGTTATCTTCCTGAGAGGTATACTGTCGATAGGGAAAATTTTTGGAAGTCTTTCCGTTCTCCATTATAGCCTATGGGATTCATTGGAATGGGTTAGGGTTAGGGTTAGAGTCCAGGACACACTTATGTTCGGGTGAAATTGGGGTTTGGTTTAGGGTTGGGTAAGATGTATTTTTGATATCACACTGAATGGTATACTCTTGATGGGGAAAATTTTTGGATGTTTTTCCATTCTCCATTAAAACCTATGGGAATCATTACAGTGAAAGGCAGCCCACGGCTAGGGGGATGGAGTGTCTCCTGTGCTCCGAAGGACCGAAGCAATAAAACGGTCTCCAATAATCCGGCGTTTTAAGGGTTAAGTAACCCTGAAGGGTAACTTAACCCTTAAAACGTTGGATTTCAGGAGAAAATTGGAATCCACTGCTGGGCGCATTTTTGGCACTCCCGGGAAAGGCAGCCCTTCTGCGACGCCCACGAGCGAAGGAATGCGACGGTCTGCAAAATTCTGTCCATGTTCTGGGTTGAGTCATCCTGAAAGTTTATCTTCCTGAGAGGTATACTGTCGATAGGGAAAATTTTTGGAAGTCTTTCCGTTCTCCATTATAGCCTATGGGATTCATTGGAATGGGTTAGGGTTAGGGTTAGAGTCCAGGACACACTTATGTTCGGGTGAAAATTGGGGTTTGGTTTAGGGTTGGGTAAGATGTATTTTTGATATCACACTGAATGGTATACTCTTGATGGGGAAAATTTTTGGATGTTTTTCATTCTCCATTAAAACCTATGGGAATCATTACAGCAGCCCACGGCTAGGGGGATGGAGTGTCTCCTGTGCTCCGAAGGACCGAAGCAATAAAACGGTCTCCAATAATCCGGCGTTTTAAGGGTTAAGTAACCCTGAAGGGTAACTTAACCCTTAAAACGTTGGATTTCAGGAGAAAATTGGAATCCACTGCTGGGCGCATTTTTGGCACTCCCGGGAAAGGCAGCCCTTCTGCGACGCCCACGAGCGAAGGAATGCGACGGTCTGCAAAATTCTGTCATGTTCTGGGTTGAGTCATCCAGAAAGTTTATCTTCCTGAGAGGTATACTGTCGATAGGGAAAATTTTTGGAAGTCTTTCCGTTCTCCATTATAGCCTATGGGATTCATTGGAATGGGTTAGGGTTAGGGTTAGAGTCCAGGACACACTTATGTTCGGGTGAAAATTGGGGTTTGGTTTAGGGTTGGGTAAGATGTATTTTTGATATCACACTGAATGGTATACTCTTGATGGGGAAAATTTTTGGATGTTTTTCCATTCTCCATTAAAACCTATGGGAATCATTACAGTGAAAGGCAGCCCACGGCTAGGGGGATGGAGTGTCTCCTGCGCTCCGAAGGACCGAAGCAATAAAACGGTCTCCAATAATCCGGCGTTTTAAGGGTTAAGTAACCCTGAAGGGTAACTTAACCCTTAAAACGTTGGATTTCAGGAGAAAATTGGAATCCACTGCTGGGCGCATTTTTGGCACTCCCGGGAAAGGCAGCCCTTCTGCGACGCCCACGAGCGAAGGAATGCGACGGTCTGCAAAATTCTGTCATGTTCTGGGTTGAGTCATCCTGAAAGTTTATCTTCCTGAGAGGTATACTGTCGATAGGGAAAATTTTTGGAAGTCTTTCCGTTCTCCATTATAGCCTATGGGATTCATTGGAATGGGTTAGGGTTAGGGTTAGAGTCCAGGACACACTTATGTTCGGGTGAAAATTGGGGTTTGGTTTAGGGTTGGGTAAGATGTATTTTTGATATCACACTGAATGGTATACTCTTGATGGGGAAAATTTTTGGATGTTTTTCCATTCTCCATTAAAACCTATGGGAATCATTACAGTGAAAGGCAGCCCACGGCTAGGGGGATGGAGTGTCTCCTGCGCTCCGAAGGACCGAAGCAATAAAACGGTCTCCAATAATCCGGCGTTTTAAGGGTTAAGTAACCCTGAAGGGTAACTTAACCCTTAAAACGTTGGATTTCAGGAGAAAATTGGAATCCACTGCTGGGCGCATTTTTGGCACTCCCGGGAAAGGCAGCCCTTCTGCGACGCCCACGAGCGAAGGAATGCGACGGTCTGCAAAATTCTGTCATGTTCTGGGTTGAGTCATCCTGAAAGTTTATCTTCCTGAGAGGTCTGTCGATAGGGAAAATTTCTGGAAGTCTTTCTGTTCTCCATTATAGCCTATGGGATTCATTGGAATGGGTTAGGGTTAGGGTTAGAGTCCAGGACACACTTATGTTCGGGTGAAAATTGGGGTTTGGTTTAGGGTTGGGTAAGATGTATTTTTGATATCACACTGAATGGTATACTCTTGATGGGGAAAATTTTTGGATGTTTTTCCATTCTCCATTAAAACCTATGGGAATCATTACAGTGAAAGGCAGCCCACGGCTAGGGGAATGGAGTGTCTCCTGTGCTCCGAAGGACCGAAGCAATAAAACGGTCTCCAATAATCCGGCGTTTTAAGGGTTAAGTAACCCTGAAGGGTAACTTAACCCTTAAAACGTTGGATTTCAGGAGAAAATTGGAATCCACTGCTGGGCGCATTTTTGGCACTCCCGGGAAAGGCAGCCCTTCTGCGACGCCCACGAGCGAAGGAATGCGACGGTCTGCAAAATTCTGTCATGTTCTGGGTTGAGTCATCCTGAAAGTTTATCTTCCTGAGAGGTATACTGTCGATAGGGAAAATTTTTGGAAGTCTTTCCGTTCTCCATTATAGCCTATGGGATTCATTGGAATGGGTTAGGGTTAGGGTTAGAGTCCAGGACACACTTATGTTCGGGTGAAAATTGGGGTTTGGTTTAGGGTTGGGTAAGATGTATTTTTGATATCACACTGAATGGTATACTCTTGATGGGGAAAATTTTTGGATGTTTTTCCATTCTCCATTAAAACCTATGGGAATCATTACAGTGAAAGGCAGCCCACGGCTAGGGGGATGGAGTGTCTCCTGTGCTCCGAAGGACCGAAGCAATAAAACGGTCTCCAATAATCCGGCGTTTTAAGGGTTAAGTAACCCTGAAGGGTAACTTAACCCTTAAAACGTTGGATTTCAGGAGAAAATTGGAATCCACTGCTGGGCGCATTTTTGGCACTCCCGGGAAAGGCAGCCCTTCTGCGACGCCCACGAGCGAAGGAATGCGACGGTCTGCAAAATTCTGTCATGTTCTGGGTTGAGTCATCCTGAAAGTTTATCTTCCTGAGAGGTATACTGTCGATAGGGAAATTTTTTGGAAGTCTTTCCGTTCTCCATTATAGCCTATGGGATTCATTGGAATGGGTTAGGGTTAGAGTCCAGGACACACTTATGTTCGGGTGAAAATTGGGGTTTGGTTTAGGGTTGGGTAAGATGTATTTTTGATATCACACTGAATGGTATACTCTTGATGGGGAAAATTTTTGGATGTTTTTCCATTCTCCATTAAAACCTATGGGAATCATTACAGTGAAAGGCAGCCCACGGCTAGGGGGATGGAGTGTCTCCTGTGCTCCGAAGGAGCGAAGCAATAAAACGGTCTCCAATAATCCGGCGTTTTAAGGGTTAAGTAACCCTGAAGGGTAACTTAACCCTTAAAACGTTGGATTTCAGGAGAAAATTGGAATCCACTGCTGGGCGCATTTTTGGCACTCCCGGGAAAGGCAGCCCTTCTGCGACGCCCACGAGCGAAGGAATGCGACGGTCTGCAAAATTCTGTCATGTTCTGGGTTGAGTCATCCTGAAAGTTTATCTTCCTGAGAGGTATACTGTCGATAGGGAAAATTTTTGGAAGTCTTTCCGTTCTCCATTATAGCCTATGGGATTCATTGGAATGGGTTAGGGTTAGGGTTAGAGTCCAGGACACACTTATGTTCGGGTGAAAATTGGGGTTTGGTTTAGGGTTGGGTAAGATGTATTTTTGATATCACACTGAATGGTATACGCTTGATGGGGAAAATTTTTGGATGTTTTTCCATTCTCCATTAAAACCTATGGGAATCATTACAGTGAAAGGCAGCCCACGGCTAGGGGGATGGAGTGTCTCCTGCGCTCCGAAGGACCGAAACAATAAAACGGTCTCCAATAATCCGGCGTTTTAAGGGTTAAGTAACCCTGAAGGGTAACTTAACCCTTAAAACGTTGGATTTCAGGAGAAAATTGGAATCCACTGCTGGGCGCATTTTTGGCACTCCCGGGAAAGGCAGCCCTTCTGCGACGCCCACGAGCGAAGGAATGCGACGGTCTGCAAAATTCTGTCATGTTCTGGGTTGAGTCATCCTGAAAGTTTATCTTCCTGAGAGGTATACTGTCGATAGGGAAATTTTTTGGAAGTCTTTCCGTTCTCCATTATAGCCTATGGGATTCATTGGAATGGGTTAGGGTTAGAGTCCAGGACACACTTATGTTCGGGTGAAAATTGGGGTTTGGTTTAGGGTTGGGTAAGATGTATTTTTGATATCACACTGAATGGTATACTCTTGATGGGGAAAATTTTTGGATGTTTTTCCATTCTCCATTAAAACCTATGGGAATCATTACAGTGAAAGGCAGCCCACGGCTAGGGGGATGGAGTGTCTCCTGTGCTCCGAAGGACCGAAGCAATAAAACGGTCTCCAATAATCCGGCGTTTTAAGGGTTAAGTAACCCTGAAGGGTAACTTAACCCTTAAAACGTTGGATTTCAGGAGAAAATTGGAATCCACTGCTGGGCGCATTTTTGGCACTCCCGGGAAAGGCAGCCCTTCTGCGACGCCCACGAGCGAAGGAATGCGACGGTCTGCAAAATTCTGTCATGTTCTGGGTTGAGTCATCCTGAAAGTTTATCTTCCTGAGAGGTATACTGTCGATAGGGAAAATTTTTGGAAGTCTTTCCGTTCTCCATTATAGCCTATGGGATTCATTGGAATGGGTTAGGGTTAGGGTTAGAGTCCAGGACACACTTATGTTCGGGTGAAAATTGGGGTTTGGTTTAGGGTTGGGTAAGATGTATTTTTGATATCACACTGAATGGTATACTCTTGATGGGGAAAATTTTTGGATGTTTTTCCATTCTCCATTAAAACCTATGGGAATCATTACAGTGAAAGGCAGCCCACGGCTAGGGGGATGGAGTGTCTCCTGTGCTCCGAAGGAGCGAAGCAATAAAACGGTCTCCAATAATCCGGCGTTTTAAGGGTTAAGTAACCCTGAAGGGTAACTTAACCCTTAAAACGTTGGATTTCAGGAGAAAATTGGAATCCACTGCTGGGCGCATTTTTGGCACTCCCGGGAAAGGCAGCCCTTCTGCGACGCCCACGAGCGAAGGAATGCGACGGTCTGCAAAATTCTGTCATGTTCTGGGTTGAGTCATCCTGAAAGTTTATCTTCCTGAGAGGTATACTGTCGATAGGGAAAATTTTTGGAAGTCTTTCCGTTCTCCATTATAGCCTATGGGATTCATTGGAATGGGTTAGGGTTAGGGTTAGAGTCCAGGACACACTTATGTTCGGGTGAAAATTGGGGTTTGGTTTAGGGTTGGGTAAGATGTATTTTTGATATCACACTGAATGGTATACTCTTGATGGGGAAAATTTTTGGATGTTTTTCCATTCTCCATTAAAACCTATGGGAATCATTACAGTGAAAGGCAGCCCACGGCTAGGGGGATGGAGTGTCTCCTGTGCTCCGAAGGACCGAAGCAATAAAACGGTCTCCAATAATCCGGCGTTTTAAGGGTTAAGTAACCCTGAAGGGTAACTTAACCCTTAAAACGTTGGATTTCAGGAGAAAATTGGAATCCACTGCTGGGCGCATTTTTGGCACTCCCGGGAAAGGCAGCCCTTCTGCGACGCCCACGAGCGAAGGAATGCGACGGTCTGCAAAATTCTGTCATGTTCTGGGTTGAGTCATCCTGAAAGTTTATCTTCCTGAGAGGTATACTGTCGATAGGGAAAATTTTTGGAAGTCTTTCCGTTCTCCATTATAGCCTATGGGATTCATTGGAATGGGTTAGGGTTAGGGTTAGAGTCCAGGACACACTTATGTTCGGGTGAAAATTGGGGTTTGGTTTAGGGTTGGGTAAGATGTATTTTTGATATCACACTGAATGGTATACTCTTGATGGGGAAAATTTTTGGATGTTTTTCCATTCTCCATTAAAACCTATGGGAATCATTACAGTGAAAGGCAGCCCACGGCTAGGGGGATGGAGTGTCTCCTGTGCTCCGAAGGACCGAAGCAATAAAACGGTCTCCAATAATCCGGCGTTTTAAGGGTTAAGTAACCCTGAAGGGTAACTTAACCCTTAAAACGTTGGATTTCAGGAGAAAATTGGAATCCACTGCTGGGCGCATTTTTGGCACTCCCGGGAAAGGCAGCCCTTCTGCGACGCCCACGAGCGAAGGAATGCGACGGTCTGCAAAATTCTGTCATGTTCTGGGTTGAGTCATCCTGAAAGTTTATCTTCCTGAGAGGTATACTGTCGATAGGGAAAATTTCTGGAAGTCTTTCTGTTCTCCATTATAGCCTATGGGATTCATTGGAATGGGTTAGGGTTAGGGTTAGAGTCCAGGACACACTTATGTTCGGGTGAAAATTGGGGTTTGGTTTAGGGTTGGGTAAGATGTATTTTTGATATCACACTGAATGGTATACTCTTGATGGGGAAAATTTTTGGATGTTTTTCCATTCTCCATTAAAACCTATGGGAATCATTACAGTGAAAGGCAGCCCACGGCTAGGGGGATGGAGTGTCTCCTGTGCTCCGAAGGACCGAAGCAATAAAACGGTCTCCAATAATCCGGCGTTTTAAGGGTTAAGTAACCCTGAAGGGTAACTTAACCCTTAAAACGTTGGATTTCAGGAGAAAATTGGAATCCACTGCTGGGCGCATTTTTGGCACTCCCGGGAAAGGCAGCCCTTCTGCGACGCCCACGAGCGAAGGAATGCGACGGTCTGCAAAATTCTGTCATGTTCTGGGTTGAGTCATCCTGAAAGTTTATCTTCCTGAGAGGTATACTGTCGATAGGGAAAATTTTTGGAAGTCTTTCCGTTCTCCATTATAGCCTATGGGATTCATTGGAATGGGTTAGGGTTAGGGTTAGAGTCCAGGACACACTTATGTTCGGGTGAAAATTGGGGTTTGGTTTAGGGTTGGGTAAGATGTATTTTTGATATCACACTGAATGGTATACTCTTGATGGGGAAAATTTTTGGATGTTTTTCCATTCTCCATTAAAACCTATGGGAATCATTACAGTGAAAGGCAGCCCACGGCTAGGGGGATGGAGTGTCTCCTGTGCTCCGAAGGACCGAAGCAATAAAACGGTCTCCAATAATCCGGCGTTTTAAGGGTTAAGTAACCCTGAAGGGTAACTTAACCCTTAAAACGTTGGATTTCAGGAGAAAATTGGAATCCACTGCTGGGCGCATTTTTGGCACTCCCGGGAAAGGCAGCCCTTCTGCGACGCCCACGAGCGAAGGAATGCGACGGTCTGCAAAATTCTGTCATGTTCTGGGTTGAGTCATCCTGAAAGTTTATCTTCCTGAGAGGTATACTGTCGATAGGGAAAATTTTTGGAAGTCTTTCCGTTCTCCATTATAGCCTATGGGATTCATTGGAATGGGTTAGGGTTAGGGTTAGAGTCCAGGACACACTTATGTTCGGGTGAAAATTGGGGTTTGGTTTAGGGTTGGGTAAGATGTATTTTTGATATCACACTGAATGGTATACTCTTGATGGGGAAAATTTTTGGATGTTTTTCCATTCTCCATTAAAACCTATGGGAATCATTACAGTGAAAGGCAGCCCACGGCTAGGGGGATGGAGTGTCTCCTGTGCTCCGAAGGACCGAAGCAATAAAACGGTCTCCAATAATCCGGCGTTTTAAGGGTTAAGTAACCCTGAAGGGTAACTTAACCCTTAAAACGTTGGATTTCAGGAGAAAATTGGAATCCACTGCTGGGCGCATTTTTGGCACTCCCGGGAAAGGCAGCCCTTCTGCGACGCCCACGAGCGAAGGAATGCGACGGTCTGCAAAATTCTGTCATGTTCTGGGTTGAGTCATCCTGAAAGTTTATCTTCCTGAGAGGTATACTGTCGATAGGGAAAATTTCTGGAAGTCTTTCTGTTCTCCATTATAGCCTATGGGATTCATTGGAATGGGTTAGGGTTAGGGTTAGAGTCCAGGACACACTTATGTTCGGGTGAAAATTGGGGTTTGGTTTAGGGTTGGGTAAGATGTATTTTTGATATCACACTGAATGGTATACTCTTGATGGGGAAAATTTTTGGATGTTTTTCCATTCTCCATTAAAACCTATGGGAATCATTACAGTGAAAGGCAGCCCACGGCTAGGGGGATGGAGTGTCTCCTGTGCTCCGAAGGACCGAAGCAATAAAACGGTCTCCAATAATCCGGCGTTTTAAGGGTTAAGTAACCCTGAAGGGTAACTTAACCCTTAAAACGTTGGATTTCAGGAGAAAATTGGAATCCACTGCTGGGCGCATTTTTGGCACTCCCGGGAAAGGCAGCCCTTCTGCGACGCCCACGAGCGAAGGAATGCGACGGTCTGCAAAATTCTGTCATGTTCTGGGTTGAGTCATCCTGAAAGTTTATCTTCCTGAGAGGTATACTGTCGATAGGGAAAATTTTTGGAAGTCTTTCCGTTCTCCATTATAGCCTATGGGATTCATTGGAATGGGTTAGGGTTAGGGTTAGAGTCCAGGACACACTTATGTTCGGGTGAAAATTGGGGTTTGGTTTAGGGTTGGGTAAGATGTATTTTTGATATCACACTGAATGGTATACTCTTGATGGGGAAAATTTTTGGATGTTTTTCCATTCTCCATTAAAACCTATGGGAATCATTACAGTGAAAGGCAGCCCACGGCTAGGGGGATGGAGTGTCTCCTGTGCTCCGAAGGACCGAAGCAATAAAACGGTCTCCAATAATCCGGCGTTTTAAGGGTTAAGTAACCCTGAAGGGTAACTTAACCCTTAAAACGTTGGATTTCAGGAGAAAATTGGAATCCACTGCTGGGCGCATTTTTGGCACTCCCGGGAAAGGCAGCCCTTCTGCGACGCCCACGAGCGAAGGAATGCGACGGTCTGCAAAATTCTGTCATGTTCTGGGTTGAGTCATCCTGAAAGTTTATCTTCCTGAGAGGTATACTGTCGATAGGGAAAATTTTTGGAAGTCTTTCCGTTCTCCATTATAGCCTATGGGATTCATTGGAATGGGTTAGGGTTAGGGTTAGAGTCCAGGACACACTTATGTTCGGGTGAAAATTGGGGTTTGGTTTAGGGTTGGGTAAGATGTATTTTTGATATCACACTGAATGGTATACTCTTGATGGGGAAAATTTTTGGATGTTTTTCCATTCTCCATTAAAACCTATGGGAATCATTACAGTGAAAGGCAGCCCACGGCTAGGGGGATGGAGTGTCTCCTGCGCTCCGAAGGACCGAAGCAATAAAACGGTCTCCAATAATCCGGCGTTTTAAGGGTTAAGTAACCCTGAAGGGTAACTTAACCCTTAAAACGTTGGATTTCAGGAGAAAATTGGAATCCACTGCTGGGCGCATTTTTGGCACTCCCGGGAAAGGCAGCCCTTCTGCGACGCCCACGAGCGAAGGAATGCGACGGTCTGCAAAATTCTGTCATGTTCTGGGTTGAGTCATCCTGAAAGTTTATCTTCCTGAGAGGTCTGTCGATAGGGAAAATTTCTGGAAGTCTTTCTGTTCTCCATTATAGCCTATGGGATTCATTGGAATGGGTTAGGGTTAGGGTTAGAGTCCAGGACACACTTATGTTCGGGTGAAAATTGGGGTTTGGTTTAGGGTTGGGTAAGATGTATTTTTGATATCACACTGAATGGTATACTCTTGATGGGGAAAATTTTTGGATGTTTTTCCATTCTCCATTAAAACCTATGGGAATCATTACAGTGAAAGGCAGCCCACGGCTAGGGGAATGGAGTGTCTCCTGTGCTCCGAAGGACCGAAGCAATAAAACGGTCTCCAATAATCCGGCGTTTTAAGGGTTAAGTAACCCTGAAGGGTAACTTAACCCTTAAAACGTTGGATTTCAGGAGAAAATTGGAATCCACTGCTGGGCGCATTTTTGGCACTCCCGGGAAAGGCAGCCCTTCTGCGACGCCCACGAGCGAAGGAATGCGACGGTCTGCAAAATTCTGTCATGTTCTGGGTTGAGTCATCCTGAAAGTTTATCTTCCTGAGAGGTATACTGTCGATAGGGAAAATTTTTGGAAGTCTTTCCGTTCTCCATTATAGCCTATGGGATTCATTGGAATGGGTTAGGGTTAGGGTTAGAGTCCAGGACACACTTATGTTCGGGTGAAAATTGGGGTTTGGTTTAGGGTTGGGTAAGATGTATTTTTGATATCACACTGAATGGTATACTCTTGATGGGGAAAATTTTTGGATGTTTTTCCATTCTCCATTAAAACCTATGGGAATCATTACAGTGAAAGGCAGCCCACGGCTAGGGGGATGGAGTGTCTCCTGTGCTCCGAAGGACCGAAGCAATAAAACGGTCTCCAATAATCCGGCGTTTTAAGGGTTAAGTAACCCTGAAGGGTAACTTAACCCTTAAAACGTTGGATTTCAGGAGAAAATTGGAATCCACTGCTGGGCGCATTTTTGGCACTCCCGGGAAAGGCAGCCCTTCTGCGACGCCCACGAGCGAAGGAATGCGACGGTCTGCAAAATTCTGTCATGTTCTGGGTTGAGTCATCCTGAAAGTTTATCTTCCTGAGAGGTATACTGTCGATAGGGAAAATTTTTGGAAGTCTTTCCGTTCTCCATTATAGCCTATGGGATTCATTGGAATGGGTTAGGGTTAGAGTCCAGGACACACTTATGTTCGGGTGAAAATTGGGGTTTGGTTTAGGGTTGGGTAAGATGTATTTTTGATATCACACTGAATGGTATACTCTTGATGGGGAAAATTTTTGGATGTTTTTCCATTCTCCATTAAAACCTATGGGAATCATTACAGTGAAAGGCAGCCCACGGCTAGGGGGATGGAGTGTCTCCTGTGCTCCGAAGGAGCGAAGCAATAAAACGGTCTCCAATAATGCGGCGTTTTAAGGGTTAAGTAACCCTGAAGGGTAACTTAACCCTTAAAACGTTGGATTTCAGGAGAAAATTGGAATCCACTGCTGGGCGCATTTTTGGCACTCCCGGGAAAGGCAGCCCTTCTGCGACGCCCACGAGCGAAGGAATGCGACGGTCTGCAAAATTCTGTCATGTTCTGGGTTGAGTCATCCTGAAAGTTTATCTTCCTGAGAGGTATACTGTCGATAGGGAAAATTTTTGGAAGTCTTTCCATTCTCCATTATAGCCTATGGGATTCATTGGAATGGGTTAGGGTTAGGGTTAGAGTCCAGGACACACTTATGTTCGGGTGAAAATTGGGGTTTGGTTTAGGGTTGGGTAAGATGTATTTTTGATATCACACTGAATGGTATACTCTTGATGGGGAAAATTTTTGGATGTTTTTCCATTCTCCATTAAAACCTATGGGAATCATTACAGTGAAAGGCAGCCCACGGCTAGGGGGATGGAGTGTCTCCTGTGCTCCGAAGGACCGAAGCAATAAAACGGTCTCCAATAATGCGGCGTTTTAAGGGTTAAGTAACCCTGAAGGGTAACTTAACCCTTAAAACGTTGGATTTCAGGAGAAAATTGGAATCCACTGCTGGGCGCATTTTTGGCACTCCCGGGAAAGGCAGCCCTTCTGCGACGCCCACGAGCGAAGGAATGCGACGGTCTGCAAAATTCTGTCATGTTCTGGGTTGAGTCATCCTGAAAGTTTATCTTCCTGAGAGGTATACTGTCGATAGGGAAAATTTTTGGAAGTCTTTCCGTTCTCCATTATAGCCTATGGGATTCATTGGAATGGGTTAGGGTTAGGGTTAGAGTCCAGGACACACTTATGTTCGGGTGAAAATTGGGGTTTGGTTTAGGGTTGGGTAAGATGTATTTTTGATATCACACTGAATGGTATACTCTTGATGGGGAAAATTTTTGGATGTTTTTCCATTCTCCATTAAAACCTATGGGAATCATTACAGTGAAAGGCAGCCCACGGCTAGGGGGATGGAGTGTCTCCTGTGCTCCGAAGGAGCGAAGCAATAAAACGGTCTCCAATAATCCGGCGTTTTAAGGGTTAAGTAACCCTGAAGGGTAACTTAACCCTTAAAACGTTGGATTTCAGGAGAAAATTGGAATCCACTGCTGGGCGCATTTTTGGCACTCCCGGGAAAGGCAGCCCTTCTGCGACGCCCACGAGCGAAGGAATGCGACGGTCTGCAAAATTCTGTCATGTTCTGGGTTGAGTCATCCTGAAAGTTTATCTTCCTGAGAGGTATACTGTCGATAGGGAAAATTTTTGGAAGTCTTTCCGTTCTCCATTATAGCCTATGGGATTCATTGGAATGGGTTAGGGTTAGGGTTAGAGTCCAGGACACACTTATGTTCGGGTGAAAATTGGGGTTTGGTTTAGGGTTGGGTAAGATGTATTTTTGATATCACACTGAATGGTATACTCTTGATGGGGAAAATTTTTGGATGTTTTTCCATTCACCATTAAAACCTATGGGAATCATTACAGTGAAAGGCAGCCCACGGCTAGGGGGATGGAGTGTCTCCTGCGCTCCGAAGGACCGAAACAATAAAACGGTCTCCAATAATCCGGCGTTTTAAGGGTTAAGTAACCCTGAAGGGTAACTTAACCCTTAAAACGTTGGATTTCAGGAGAAAATTGGAATCCACTGCTGGGCGCATTTTTGGCACTCCCGGGAAAGGCAGCCCTTCTGCGACGCCCACGAGCGAAGGAATGCGACGGTCTGCAAAATTCTGTCATGTTCTGGGTTGAGTCATCCTGAAAGTTTATCTTCCTGAGAGGTATACTGTCGATAGGGAAATTTTTTGGAAGTCTTTCCGTTCTCCATTATAGCCTATGGGATTCATTGGAATGGGTTAGGGTTAGAGTCCAGGACACACTTATGTTCGGGTGAAAATTGGGGTTTGGTTTAGGGTTGGGTAAGATGTATTTTTGATATCACACTGAATGGTATACTCTTGATGGGGAAAATTTTGGATGTTTTTCCATTCTCCATTAAAACCTATGGGAATCATTACAGTGAAAGGCAGCCCACGGCTAGGGGGATGGAGTGTCTCCTGTGCTCCGAAGGAGCGAAGCAATAAAACGGTCTCCAATAATGCGGCGTTTTAAGGGTTAAGTAACCCTGAAGGGTAACTTAACCCTTAAAACGTTGGATTTCAGGAGAAAATTGGAATCCACTGCTGGGCGCATTTTTGGCACTCCCGGGAAAGGCAGCCCTTCTGCGACGCCCACGAGCGAAGGAATGCGACGGTCTGCAAAATTCTGTCATGTTCTGGGTTGAGTCATCCTGAAAGTTTATCTTCCTGAGAGGTATACTGTCGATAGGGAAAATTTTTGGAAGTCTTTCCGTTCTCCATTATAGCCTATGGGATTCATTGGAATGGGTTAGGGTTAGGGTTAGAGTCCAGGACACACTTATGTTCGGGTGAAAATTGGGGTTTGGTTTAGGGTTGGGTAAGATGTATTTTTGATATCACACTGAATGGTATACTCTTGATGGGGAAAATTTTTGGATGTTTTTCCATTCTCCATTAAAACCTATGGGAATCATTACAGTGAAAGGCAGCCCACGGCTAGGGGGATGGAGTGTCTCCTGTGCTCCGAAGGAGCGAAGCAATAAAACGGTCTCCAATAATCCGGCGTTTTAAGGGTTAAGTAACCCTGAAGGGTAACTTAACCCTTAAAACGTTGGATTTCAGGAGAAAATTGGAATCCACTGCTGGGCGCATTTTTGGCACTCCCGGGAAAGGCAGCCCTTCTGCGACGCCCACGAGCGAAGGAATGCGACGGTCTGCAAAATTCTGTCATGTTCTGGGTTGAGTCATCCTGAAAGTTTATCTTCCTGAGAGGTATACTGTCGATAGGGAAAATTTTTGGAAGTCTTTCCGTTCTCCATTATAGCCTATGGGATTCATTGGAATGGGTTAGGGTTAGGGTTAGAGTCCAGGACACACTTATGTTCGGGTGAAAATTGGGGTTTGGTTTAGGGTTGGGTAAGATGTATTTTTGATATCACACTGAATGGTATACTCTTGATGGGGAAAATTTTTGGATGTTTTTCCATTCTCCATTAAAACCTATGGGAATCATTACAGTGAAAGGCAGCCCACGGCTAGGGGGATGGAGTGTCTCCTGCGCTCCGAAGGACCGAAACAATAAAACGGTCTCCAATAATCCGGCGTTTTAAGGGTTAAGTAACCCTGAAGGGTAACTTAACCCTTAAAACGTTGGATTTCAGGAGAAAATTGGAATCCACTGCTGGGCGCATTTTTGGCACTCCCGGGAAAGGCAGCCCTTCTGCGACGCCCACGAGCGAAGGAATGCGACGGTCTGCAAAATTCTGTCATGTTCTGGTTGAGTCATCCTGAAAGTTTATCTTCCTGAGAGGGTATACTGTCGATAGGGAAATTTTTTGGAAGTCTTTCCGTTCTCCATTATAGCCTATGGGATTCATTGGAATGGGTTAGGGTTAGAGTCCAGGACACACTTATGTTCGGGTGAAAATTGGGGTTTGGTTTAGGGTTGGGTAAGATGTATTTTTGATATCACACTGAATGGTATACTCTTGATGGGGAAAATTTTTGGATGTTTTTCCATTCTCCATTAAAACCTATGGGAATCATTACAGTGAAAGGCAGCCCACGGCTAGGGGGATGGAGTGTCTCCTGTGCTCCGAAGGAGCGAAGCAATAAAACGGTCTCCAATAATGCGGCGTTTTAAGGGTTAAGTAACCCTGAAGGGTAACTTAACCCTTAAAACGTTGGATTTCAGGAGAAAATTGGAATCCACTGCTGGGCGCATTTTTGGCACTCCCGGGAAAGGCAGCCCTTCTGCGACGCCCACGAGCGAAGGAATGCGACGGTCTGCAAAATTCTGTCATGTTCTGGGTTGAGTCATCCTGAAAGTTTATCTTCCTGAGAGGTATACTGTCGATAGGGAAAATTTTTGGAAGTCTTTCCGTTCTCCATTATAGCCTATGGGATTCATTGGAATGGGTTAGGGTTAGGGTTAGAGTCCAGGACACACTTATGTTCGGGTGAAAATTGGGGTTTGGTTTAGGGTTGGGTAAGATGTATTTTTGATATCACACTGAATGGTATACTCTTGATGGGGAAAATTTTTGGATGTTTTTCCATTCTCCATTAAAACCTATGGGAATCATTACAGTGAAAGGCAGCCCACGGCTAGGGGGATGGAGTGTCTCCTGTGCTCCGAAGGAGCGAAGCAATAAAACGGTCTCCAATAATCCGGCGTTTTAAGGGTTAAGTAACCCTGAAGGGTAACTTAACCCTTAAAACGTTGGATTTCAGGAGAAAATTGGAATCCACTGCTGGGCGCATTTTTGGCACTCCCGGGAAAGGCAGCCCTTCTGCGACGCCCACGAGCGAAGGAATGCGACGGTCTGCAAAATTCTGTCATGTTCTGGGTTGAGTCATCCTGAAAGTTTATCTTCCTGAGAGGTATACTGTCGATAGGGAAAATTTTTGGAAGTCTTTCCGTTCTCCATTATAGCCTATGGGATTCATTGGAATGGGTTAGGGTTAGGGTTAGAGTCCAGGACACACTTATGTTCGGGTGAAAATTGGGGTTTGGTTTAGGGTTGGGTAAGATGTATTTTTGATATCACACTGAATGGTATACTCTTGATGGGGAAAATTTTTGGATGTTTTTCCATTCTCCATTAAAACCTATGGGAATCATTACAGTGAAAGGCAGCCCACGGCTAGGGGGATGGAGTGTCTCCTGCGCTCCGAAGGACCGAAACAATAAAACGGTCTCCAATAATCCGGCGTTTTAAGGGTTAAGTAACCCTGAAGGGTAACTTAACCCTTAAAACGTTGGATTTCAGGAGAAAATTGGAATCCACTGCTGGGCGCATTTTTGGCACTCCCGGGAAAGGCAGCCCTTCTGCGACGCCCACGAGCGAAGGAATGCGACGGTCTGCAAAATTCTGTCATGTTCTGGGTTGAGTCATCCTGAAAGTTTATCTTCCTGAGAGGTATACTGTCGATAGGGAAAATTTTTGGAAGTCTTTCCGTTCTCCATTATAGCCTATGGGATTCATTGGAATGGGTTAGGGTTAGGGTTAGAGTCCAGGACACACTTATGTTCGGGTGAAAATTGGGGTTTGGTTTAGGGTTGGGTAAGATGTATTTTTGATATCACACTGAATGGTATACTCTTGATGGGGAAAATTTTTGGATGTTTTTCCATTCTCCATTAAAACCTATGGGAATCATTACAGTGAAAGGCAGCCCACGGCTAGGGGGATGGAGTGTCTCCTGTGCTCCGAAGGAGCGAAGCAATAAAACGGTCTCCAATAATGCGGCGTTTTAAGGGTTAAGTAACCCTGAAGGGTAACTTAACCCTTAAAACGTTGGATTTCAGGAGAAAATTGGAATCCACTGCTGGGCGCATTTTTGGCACTCCCCGGGAAAGGCAGCCCTTCTGCGACGCCCACGAGCGAAGGAATGCGACGGTCTGCAAAATTCTGTCATGTTCTGGGTTGAGTCATCCTGAAAGTTTATCTTCCTGAGAGGTATACTGTCGATAGGGAAAATTTTTGGAAGTCTTTCCGTTCTCCATTATAGCCTATGGGATTCATTGGAATGGGTTAGGGTTAGGGTTAGAGTCCAGGACACACTTATGTTCGGGTGAAAAATTGGGGTTTGGTTTAGGGTTGGGTAAGATGTATTTTTGATATCACACTGAATGGTATACTCTTGATGGGGAAAATTTTTGGATGTTTTTCCATTCTCCATTAAAACCTATGGGAATCATTACAGTGAAAGGCAGCCCACGGCTAGGGGGATGGAGTGTCTCCTGTGCTCCGAAGGAGCGAAGCAATAAAACGGTCTCCAATAATCCGGCGTTTTAAGGGTTAAGTAACCCTGAAGGGTAACTTAACCCTTAAAACGTTGGATTTCAGGAGAAAATTGGAATCCACTGCTGGGCGCATTTTTGGCACTCCCGGAAAGGCAGCCCTTCTGCGACGCCCACGAGCGAAGGAATGCGACGGTCTGCAAAATTCTGTCATGTTCTGGGTTGAGTCATCCTGAAAGTTTATCTTCCTGAGAGGTATACTGTCGATAGGGAAAATTTTTGGAAGTCTTTCCGTTCTCCATTATAGCCTATGGGATTCATTGGAATGGGTTAGGGTTAGGGTTAGAGTCCAGGACACACTTATGTTCGGGTGAAAATTGGGGTTTGGTTTAGGGTTGGGTAAGATGTATTTTTGATATCACACTGAATGGTATACTCTTGATGGGGAAAATTTTTGGATGTTTTTCCATTCTCCATTAAAACCTATGGGAATCATTACAGTGAAAGGCAGCCCACGGCTAGGGGGATGGAGTGTCTCCTGCGCTCCGAAGGACCGAAACAATAAAACGGTCTCCAATAATCCGGCGTTTTAAGGGTTAAGTAACCCTGAAGGGTAACTTAACCCTTAAAACGTTGGATTTCAGGAGAAAATTGGAATCCACTGCTGGGCGCATTTTTGGCACTCCCGGGAAAGGCAGCCCTTCTGCGACGCCCACGAGCGAAGGAATGCGACGGTCTGCAAAATTCTGTCATGTTCTGGGTTGAGTCATCCTGAAAGTTTTATCTTCCTGAGAGGTATACTGTCGATAGGGAAAATTTTTGGAAGTCTTTCCGTTCTCCATTATAGCCTATGGGATTCATTGGAATGGGTTAGGGTTAGGGTTAGAGTCCAGGACACACTTATGTTCGGGTGAAAATTGGGGTTTGGTTTAGGGTTGGGTAAGATGTATTTTTGATATCACACTGAATGGTATACTCTTGATGGGGAAAATTTTTGGATGTTTTTCCATTCTCCATTAAAACCTATGGGAATCATTACAGTGAAAGGCAGCCCACGGCTAGGGGGATGGAGTGTCTCCTGTGCTCCGAAGGAGCGAAGCAATAAAACGGTCTCCAATAATGCGGCGTTTTAAGGGTTAAGTAACCCTGAAGGGTAACTTAACCCTTAAAACGTTGGATTTCAGGAGAAAATTGGAATCCACTGCTGGCGCATTTTTGGCACTCCCGGGAAAGGCAGCCCTTCTGCGACGCCCACGAGCGAAGGAATGCGACGGTCTGCAAAATTCTGTCATGTTCTGGGTTGAGTCATCCTGAAAGTTTATCTTCCTGAGAGGTATACTGTCGATAGGGAAAATTTTTGGAAGTCTTTCCGTTCTCCATTATAGCCTATGGGATTCATTGGAATGGGTTAGGGTTAGGGTTAGAGTCCAGGACACACTTATGTTCGGGTGAAAATTGGGGTTTGGTTTAGGGTTGGGTAAGATGTATTTTTGATATCACACTGAATGGTATACTCTTGATGGGGAAAATTTTTGGATGTTTTTCCATTCTCCATTAAAACCTATGGGAATCATTACAGTGAAAGGCAGCCCACGGCTAGGGGGATGGAGTGTCTCCTGTGCTCCGAAGGAGCGAAGCAATAAAACGGTCTCCAATAATCCGGCGTTTTAAGGGTTAAGTAACCCTGAAGGGTAACTTAACCCTTAAAACGTTGGATTTCAGGAGAAAATTGGAATCCACTGCTGGGCGCATTTTTGGCACTCCCGGGAAAGGCAGCCCTTCTGCGACGCCCACGAGCGAAGGAATGCGACGGTCTGCAAAATTCTGTCATGTTCTGGGTTGAGTCATCCTGAAAGTTTATCTTCCTGAGAGGTATACTGTCGATAGGGAAAATTTTTGGAAGTCTTTCCGTTCTCCATTATAGCCTATGGGATTCATTGGAATGGGTTAGGGTTAGGGTTAGAGTCCAGGACACACTTATGTTCGGGTGAAAATTGGGGTTTGGTTTAGGGTTGGGTAAGATGTATTTTTGATATCACACTGAATGGTATACTCTTGATGGGGAAAATTTTTGGATGTTTTTCCATTCTCCATTAAAACCTATGGGAATCATTACAGTGAAAGGCAGCCCACGGCTAGGGGGATGGAGTGTCTCCTGCGCTCCGAAGGACCGAAACAATAAAACGGTCTCCAATAATCCGGCGTTTTAAGGGTTAAGTAACCCTGAAGGGTAACTTAACCCTTAAAACGTTGGATTTCAGGAGAAAATTGGAATCCACTGCTGGGCGCATTTTTGGCACTCCCGGGAAAGGCAGCCCTTCTGCGACGCCCACGAGCGAAGGAATGCGACGGTCTGCAAAATTCTGTCATGTTCTGGGTTGAGTCATCCTGAAAGTTTATCTTCCTGAGAGGTATACTGTCGATAGGGAAAATTTTTGGAAGTCTTTCCGTTCTCCATTATAGCCTATGGGATTCATTGGAATGGGTTAGGGTTAGGGTTAGAGTCCAGGACACACTTATGTTCGGGTGAAAATTGGGGTTTGGTTTAGGGTTGGGTAAGATGTATTTTTGATATCACACTGAATGGTATACTCTTGATGGGGAAAATTTTTGGATGTTTTTCCATTCTCCATTAAAACCTATGGGAATCATTACAGTGAAAGGCAGCCCACGGCTAGGGGGATGGAGTGTCTCCTGTGCTCCGAAGGAGCGAAGCAATAAAACGGTCTCCAATAATCCGGCGTTTTAAGGGTTAAGTAACCCTGAAGGGTAACTTAACCCTTAAAACGTTGGATTTCAGGAGAAAATTGGAATCCACTGCTGGGCGCATTTTTGGCACTCCCGGGAAAGGCAGCCCTTCTGCGACGCCCACGAGCGAAGGAATGCGACGGTCTGCAAAATTCTGTCATGTTCTGGGTTGAGTCATCCTGAAAGTTTATCTTCCTGAGAGGTATACTGTCGATAGGGAAAATTTTTGGAAGTCTTTCCGTTCTCCATTATAGCCTATGGGATTCATTGGAATGGGTTAGGGTTAGAGTCCAGGACACACTTATGTTCGGGTGAAAATTGGGGTTTGGTTTAGGGTTGGGTAAGATGTATTTTTGATATCACACTGAATGGTATACTCTTGATGGGGAAAATTTTTGGATGTTTTTCCATTCTCCATTAAAACCTATGGGAATCATTACAGTGAAAGGCAGCCCACGGCTAGGGGGATGGAGTGTCTCCTGTGCTCCGAAGGAGCGAAGCAATAAAACGGTCTCCAATAATCCGGCGTTTTAAGGGTTAAGTAACCCTGAAGGGTAACTTAACCCTTAAAACGTTGGATTTCAGGAGAAAATTGGAATCCACTGCTGGGCGCATTTTTGGCACTCCCGGGAAAGGCAGCCCTTCTGCGACGCCCACGAGCGAAGGAATGCGACGGTCTGCAAAATTCTGTCATGTTCTGGGTTGAGTCATCCTGAAAGTTTATCTTCCTGAGAGGTATACTGTCGATAGGGAAAATTTTTGGAAGTCTTTCCGTTCTCCATTATAGCCTATGGGATTCATTGGAATGGGTTAGGGTTAGAGTCCAGGACACACTTATGTTCGGGTGAAAATTGGGGTTTGGTTTAGGGTTGGGTAAGATGTATTTTTGATATCACACTGAATGGTATACTCTTGATGGGGAAAATTTTTGGATGTTTTTCCATTCTCCATTAAAACCTATGGGAATCATTACAGTGAAAGGCAGCCCACGGCTAGGGGGATGGAGTGTCTCCTGTGCTCCGAAGGAGCGAAGCAATAAAACGGTCTCCAATAATGCGGCGTTTTAAGGGTTAAGTAACCCTGAAGGGTAACTTAACCCTTAAAACGTTGGATTTCAGGAGAAAATTGGAATCCACTGCTGGGCGCATTTTTGGCACTCCCGGGAAAGGCAGCCCTTCTGCGACGCCCACGAGCGAAGGAATGCGACGGTCTGCAAAATTCTGTCATGTTCTGGGTTGAGTCATCCTGAAAGTTTATCTTCCTGAGAGGTATACTGTCGATAGGGAAAATTTTTGGAAGTCTTTCCATTCTCCATTATAGCCTATGGGATTCATTGGAATGGGTTAGGGTTAGGGTTAGAGTCCAGGACACACTTATGTTCGGGTGAAAATTGGGGTTTGGTTTAGGGTTGGGTAAGATGTATTTTTGATATCACACTGAATGGTATACTCTTGATGGGGAAAATTTTTGGATGTTTTTCCATTCTCCATTAAAACCTATGGGAATCATTACAGTGAAAGGCAGCCCACGGCTAGGGGGATGGAGTGTCTCCTGTGCTCCGAAGGACCGAAGCAATAAAACGGTCTCCAATAATCCGGCGTTTTAAGGGTTAAGTAACCCTGAAGGGTAACTTAACCCTTAAAACGTTGGATTTCAGGAGAAAATTGGAATCCACTGCTGGGCGCATTTTTGGCACTCCCGGGAAAGGCAGCCCTTCTGCGACGCCCACGAGCGAAGGAATGCGACGGTCTGCAAAATTCTGTCATGTTCTGGGTTGAGTCATCCTGAAAGTTTATCTTCCTGAGAGGTATACTGTCGATAGGGAAAATTTTTGGAAGTCTTTCCGTTCTCCATTATAGCCTATGGGATTCATTGGAATGGGTTAGGGTTAGGGTTAGAGTCCAGGACACACTTATGTTCGGGTGAAAATTGGGGTTTGGTTTAGGGTTGGGTAAGATGTATTTTTGATATCACACTGAATGGTATACTCTTGATGGGGAAAATTTTTGGATGTTTTTCCATTCTCCATTAAAACCTATGGGAATCATTACAGTGAAAGGCAGCCCACGGCTAGGGGGATGGAGTGTCTCCTGTGCTCCGAAGGAGCGAAGCAATAAAACGGTCTCCAATAATCCGGCGTTTTAAGGGTTAAGTAACCCTGAAGGGTAACTTAACCCTTAAAACGTTGGATTTCAGGAGAAAATTGGAATCCACTGCTGGGCGCATTTTTGGCACTCCCGGGAAAGGCAGCCCTTCTGCGACGCCCACGAGCGAAGGAATGCGACGGTCTGCAAAATTCTGTCATGTTCTGGGTTGAGTCATCCTGAAAGTTTATCTTCCTGAGAGGTATACTGTCGATAGGGAAAATTTTTGGAAGTCTTTCCGTTCTCCATTATAGCCTATGGGATTCATTGGAATGGGTTAGGGTTAGAGTCCAGGACACACTTATGTTCGGGTGAAAATTGGGGTTTGGTTTAGGGTTGGGTAAGATGTATTTTTGATATCACACTGAATGGTATACTCTTGATGGGGAAAATTTTTGGATGTTTTTCCATTCACCATTAAAACCTATGGGAATCATTACAGTGAAAGGCAGCCCACGGCTAGGGGGATGGAGTGTCTCCTGCGCTCCGAAGGACCGAAACAATAAAACGGTCTCCAATAATCCGGCGTTTTAAGGGTTAAGTAACCCTGAAGGGTAACTTAACCCTTAAAACGTTGGATTTCAGGAGAAAATTGGAATCCACTGCTGGGCGCATTTTTGGCACTCCCGGGAAAGGCAGCCCTTCTGCGACGCCCACGAGCGAAGGAATGCGACGGTCTGCAAAATTCTGTCATGTTCTGGGTTGAGTCATCCTGAAAGTTTATCTTCCTGAGAGGTATACTGTCGATAGGGAAATTTTTTGGAAGTCTTTCCGTTCTCCATTATAGCCTATGGGATTCATTGGAATGGGTTAGGGTTAGAGTCCAGGACACACTTATGTTCGGGTGAAAATTGGGGTTTGGTTTAGGGTTGGGTAAGATGTATTTTTGATATCACACTGAATGGTATACTCTTGATGGGGAAAATTTTTGGATGTTTTTCCATTCTCCATTAAAACCTATGGGAATCATTACAGTGAAAGGCAGCCCACGGCTAGGGGGATGGAGTGTCTCCTGTGCTCCGAAGGAGCGAAGCAATAAAACGGTCTCCAATAATGCGGCGTTTTAAGGGTTAAGTAACCCTGAAGGGTAACTTAACCCTTAAAACGTTGGATTTCAGGAGAAAATTGGAATCCACTGCTGGGCGCATTTTTGGCACTCCCGGGAAAGGCAGCCCTTCTGCGACGCCCACGAGCGAAGGAATGCGACGGTCTGCAAAATTCTGTCATGTTCTGGGTTGAGTCATCCTGAAAGTTTATCTTCCTGAGAGGTATACTGTCGATAGGGAAAATTTTTGGAAGTCTTTCCGTTCTCCATTATAGCCTATGGGATTCATTGGAATGGGTTAGGGTTAGGGTTAGAGTCCAGGACACACTTATGTTCGGGTGAAAATTGGGGTTTGGTTTAGGGTTGGGTAAGATGTATTTTTGATATCACACTGAATGGTATACTCTTGATGGGGAAAATTTTTGGATGTTTTTCCATTCTCCATTAAAACCTATGGGAATCATTACAGTGAAAGGCAGCCCACGGCTAGGGGGATGGAGTGTCTCCTGTGCTCCGAAGGAGCGAAGAAATAAAACGGTCTCCAATAATCCGGCGTTTTAAGGGTTAAGTAACCCTGAAGGGTAACTTAACCCTTAAAACGTTGGATTTCAGGAGAAAATTGGAATCCACTGCTGGGCGCATTTTTGGCACTCCCGGGAAAGGCAGCCCTTCTGCGACGCCCACGAGCGAAGGAATGCGACGGTCTGCAAAATTCTGTCATGTTCTGGGTTGAGTCATCCTGAAAGTTTATCTTCCTGAGAGGTATACTGTCGATAGGGAAAATTTTTGGAAGTCTTTCCGTTCTCCATTATAGCCTATGGGATTCATTGGAATGGGTTAGGGTTAGGGTTAGAGTCCAGGACACACTTATGTTCGGGTGAAAATTGGGGTTTGGTTTAGGGTTGGGTAAGATGTATTTTTGATATCACACTGAATGGTATACTCTTGATGGGGAAAATTTTTGGATGTTTTTCCATTCTCCATTAAAACCTATGGGAATCATTACAGTGAAAGGCAGCCCACGGCTAGGGGGATGGAGTGTCTCCTGCGCTCCGAAGGACCGAAACAATAAAACGGTCTCCAATAATCCGGCGTTTTAAGGGTTAAGTAACCCTGAAGGGTAACTTAACCCTTAAAACGTTGGATTTCAGGAGAAAATTGGAATCCACTGCTGGGCGCATTTTTGGCACTCCCGGGAAAGGCAGCCCTTCTGCGACGCCCACGAGCGAAGGAATGCGACGGTCTGCAAAATTCTGTCATGTTCTGGGTTGAGTCATCCTGAAAGTTTATCTTCCTGAGAGGTATACTGTCGATAGGGAAAATTTTTGGAAGTCTTTCCGTTCTCCATTATAGCCTATGGGATTCATTGGAATGGGTTAGGGTTAGGGTTAGAGTCCAGGACACACTTATGTTCGGGTGAAAATTGGGGTTTGGTTTAGGGTTGGGTAAGATGTATTTTTGATATCACACTGAATGGTATACTCTTGATGGGGAAAATTTTTGGATGTTTTTCCATTCTCCATTAAAACCTATGGGAATCATTACAGTGAAAGGCAGCCCACGGCTAGGGGGATGGAGTGTCTCCTGTGCTCCGAAGGACCGAAGCAATAAAACGGTCTCCAATAATCCGGCGTTTTAAGGGTTAAGTAACCCTGAAGGGTAACTTAACCCTTAAAACGTTGGATTTCAGGAGAAAATTGGAATCCACTGCTGGGCGCATTTTTGGCACTCCCGGGAAAGGCAGCCCTTCTGCGACGCCCACGAGCGAAGGAATGCGACGGTCTGCAAAATTCTGTCATGTTCTGGGTTGAGTCATCCTGAAAGTTTATCTTCCTGAGAGGTATACTGTCGATAGGGAAAATTTTTGGAAGTCTTTCCGTTCTCCATTATAGCCTATGGGATTCATTGGAATGGGTTAGGGTTAGGGTTAGAGTCCAGGACACACTTATGTTCGGGTGAAAATTGGGGTTTGGTTTAGGGTTGGGTAAGATGTATTTTTGATATCACACTGAATGGTATACTCTTGATGGGGAAAATTTTTGGATGTTTTTCCATTCTCCATTAAAACCTATGGGAATCATTACAGTGAAAGGCAGCCCACGGCTAGGGGGATGGAGTGTCTCCTGTGCTCCGAAGGACCGAAGCAATAAAACGGTCTCCAATAATCCGGCGTTTTAAGGGTTAAGTAACCCTGAAGGGTAACTTAACCCTTAAAACGTTGGATTTCAGGAGAAAATTGGAATCCACTGCTGGGCGCATTTTTGGCACTCCCGGGAAAGGCAGCCCTTCTGCGACGCCCACGAGCGAAGGAATGCGACGGTCTGCAAAATTCTGTCATGTTCTGGGTTGAGTCATCCTGAAAGTTTATCTTCCTGAGAGGTATACTGTCGATAGGGAAAATTTTTGGAAGTCTTTCCGTTCTCCATTATAGCCTATGGGATTCATTGGAATGGGTTAGGGTTAGGGTTAGAGTCCAGGACACACTTATGTTCGGGTGAAAATTGGGGTTTGGTTTAGGGTTGGGTAAGATGTATTTTTGATATCACACTGAATGGTATACTCTTGATGGGGAAAATTTTTGGATGTTTTTCCATTCTCCATTAAAACCTATGGGAATCATTACAGTGAAAGGCAGCCCACGGCTAGGGGGATGGAGTGTCTCCTGCGCTCCGAAGGACCGAAACAATAAAACGGTCTCCAATAATCCGGCGTTTTAAGGGTTAAGTAACCCTGAAGGGTAACTTAACCCTTAAAACGTTGGATTTCAGGAGAAAATTGGAATCCACTGCTGGGCGCATTTTTGGCACTCCCGGGAAAGGCAGCCCTTCTGCGACGCCCACGAGCGAAGGAATGCGACGGTCTGCAAAATTCTGTCATGTTCTGGGTTGAGTCATCCTGAAAGTTTATCTTCCTGAGAGGTATACTGTCGATAGGGAAATTTTTTGGAAGTCTTTCCGTTCTCCATTATAGCCTATGGGATTCATTGGAATGGGTTAGGGTTAGAGTCCAGGACACACTTATGTTCGGGTGAAAATTGGGGTTTGGTTTAGGGTTGGGTAAGATGTATTTTTGATATCACACTGAATGGTATACTCTTGATGGGGAAAATTTTTGGATGTTTTTCCATTCTCCATTAAAACCTATGGGAATCATTACAGTGAAAGGCAGCCCACGGCTAGGGGGATGGAGTGTCTCCTGTGCTCCGAAGGAGCGAAGCAATAAAACGGTCTCCAATAATCCGGCGTTTTAAGGGTTAAGTAACCCTGAAGGGTAACTTAACCCTTAAAACGTTGGATTTCAGGAGAAAATTGGAATCCACTGCTGGGCGCATTTTTGGCACTCCCGGGAAAGGCAGCCCTTCTGCGACGCCCACGAGCGAAGGAATGCGACGGTCTGCAAAATTCTGTCATGTTCTGGGTTGAGTCATCCTGAAAGTTTATCTTCCTGAGAGGTATACTGTCGATAGGGAAAATTTTTGGAAGTCTTTCCGTTCTCCATTATAGCCTATGGGATTCATTGGAATGGGTTAGGGTTAGGGTTAGAGTCCAGGACACACTTATGTTCGGGTGAAAATTGGGGTTTGGTTTAGGGTTGGGTAAGATGTATTTTTGATATCACACTGAATGGTATACTCTTGATGGGGAAAATTTTTGGATGTTTTTCCATTCTCCATTAAAACCTATGGGAATCATTACAGTGAAAGGCAGCCCACGGCTAGGGGGATGGAGTGTCTCCTGCGCTCCGAAGGACCGAAACAATAAAACGGTCTCCAATAATCCGGCGTTTTAAGGGTTAAGTAACCCTGAAGGGTAACTTAACCCTTAAAACGTTGGATTTCAGGAGAAAATTGGAATCCACTGCTGGGCGCATTTTTGGCACTCCCGGGAAAGGCAGCCCTTCTGCGACGCCCACGAGCGAAGGAATGCGACGGTCTGCAAAATTCTGTCATGTTCTGGGTTGAGTCATCCTGAAAGTTTATCTTCCTGAGAGGTATACTGTCGATAGGGAAATTTTTTGGAAGTCTTTCCGTTCTCCATTATAGCCTATGGGATTCATTGGAATGGGTTAGGGTTAGAGTCCAGGACACACTTATGTTCGGGTGAAAATTGGGGTTTGGTTTAGGGTTGGGTAAGATGTATTTTTGATATCACACTGAATGGTATACTCTTGATGGGGAAAATTTTTGGATGTTTTTCCATTCTCCATTAAAACCTATGGGAATCATTACAGTGAAAGGCAGCCCACGGCTAGGGGGATGGAGTGTCTCCTGTGCTCCGAAGGACCGAAGCAATAAAACGGTCTCCAATAATCCGGCGTTTTAAGGGTTAAGTAACCCTGAAGGGTAACTTAACCCTTAAAACGTTGGATTTCAGGAGAAAATTGGAATCCACTGCTGGGCGCATTTTTGGCACTCCCGGGAAAGGCAGCCCTTCTGCGACGCCCACGAGCGAAGGAATGCGACGGTCTGCAAAATTCTGTCATGTTCTGGGTTGAGTCATCCTGAAAGTTTATCTTCCTGAGAGGTATACTGTCGATAGGGAAAATTTTTGGAAGTCTTTCCGTTCTCCATTATAGCCTATGGGATTCATTGGAATGGGTTAGGGTTAGGGTTAGAGTCCAGGACACACTTATGTTCGGGTGAAAATTGGGGTTTGGTTTAGGGTTGGGTAAGATGTATTTTTGATATCACACTGAATGGTATACTCTTGATGGGGAAAATTTTTGGATGTTTTTCCATTCTCCATTAAAACCTATGGGAATCATTACAGTGAAAGGCAGCCCACGGCTAGGGGGATGGAGTGTCTCCTGTGCTCCGAAGGAGCGAAGCAATAAAACGGTCTCCAATAATCCGGCGTTTTAAGGGTTAAGTAACCCTGAAGGGTAACTTAACCCTTAAAACGTTGGATTTCAGGAGAAAATTGGAATCCACTGCTGGGCGCATTTTTGGCACTCCCGGGAAAGGCAGCCCTTCTGCGACGCCCACGAGCGAAGGAATGCGACGGTCTGCAAAATTCTGTCATGTTCTGGGTTGAGTCATCCTGAAAGTTTATCTTCCTGAGAGGTATACTGTCGATAGGGAAAATTTTTGGAAGTCTTTCCGTTCTCCATTATAGCCTATGGGATTCATTGGAATGGGTTAGGGTTAGGGTTAGAGTCCAGGACACACTTATGTTCGGGTGAAAATTGGGGTTTGGTTTAGGGTTGGGTAAGATGTATTTTTGATATCACACTGAATGGTATACTCTTGATGGGGAAAATTTTTGGATGTTTTTCCATTCTCCATTAAAACCTATGGGAATCATTACAGTGAAAGGCAGCCCACGGCTAGGGGGATGGAGTGTCTCCTGTGCTCCGAAGGACCGAAGCAATAAAACGGTCTCCAATAATCCGGCGTTTTAAGGGTTAAGTAACCCTGAAGGGTAACTTAACCCTTAAAACGTTGGATTTCAGGAGAAAATTGGAATCCACTGCTGGGCGCATTTTTGGCACTCCCGGGAAAGGCAGCCCTTCTGCGACGCCCACGAGCGAAGGAATGCGACGGTCTGCAAAATTCTGTCATGTTCTGGGTTGAGTCATCCTGAAAGTTTATCTTCCTGAGAGGTATACTGTCGATAGGGAAAATTTTTGGAAGTCTTTCCGTTCTCCATTATAGCCTATGGGATTCATTGGAATGGGTTAGGGTTAGGGTTAGAGTCCAGGACACACTTATGTTCGGGTGAAAATTGGGGTTTGGTTTAGGGTTGGGTAAGATGTATTTTTGATATCACACTGAATGGTATACTCTTGATGGGGAAAATTTTTGGATGTTTTCCCATTCTCCATTAAAACCTATGGGAATCATTACAGTGAAAGGCAGCCCACGGCTAGGGGGATGGAGTGTCTCCTGTGCTCCGAAGGACCGAAGCAATAAAACGGTCTCCAATAATCCGGCGTTTTAAGGGTTAAGTAACCCTGAAGGGTAACTTAACCCTTAAAACGTTGGATTTCAGGAGAAAATTGGAATCCACTGCTGGGCGCATTTTTGGCACTCCCGGGAAAGGCAGCCCTTCTGCGACGCCCACGAGCGAAGGAATGCGACGGTCTGCAAAATTCTGTCATGTTCTGGGTTGAGTCATCCTGAAAGTTTATCTTCCTGAGAGGTATACTGTCGATAGGGAAAATTTTTGGAAGTCTTTCCGTTCTCCATTATAGCCTATGGGATTCATTGGAATGGGTTAGGGTTAGGGTTAGAGTCCAGGACACACTTATGTTCGGGTGAAAATTGGGGTTTGGTTTAGGGTTGGGTAAGATGTATTTTTGATATCACACTGAATGGTATACTCTTGATGGGGAAGATTTTTGGATGTTTTTCCATTCTCCATTAAAACCTATGGGAATCATTACAGTGAAAGGCAGCCCACGGCTAGGGGGATGGAGTGTCTCCTGTGCTCCGAAGGACCGAAGCAATAAAACGGTCTCCAATAATCCGGCGTTTTAAGGGTTAAGTAACCCTGAAGGGTAACTTAACCCTTAAAACGTTGGATTTCAGGAGAAAATTGGAATCCACTGCTGGGCGCATTTTTGGCACTCCCGGGAAAGGCAGCCCTTCTGCGACGCCCACGAGCGAAGGAATGCGACGGTCTGCAAAATTCTGTCATGTTCTGGGTTGAGTCATCCTGAAAGTTTATCTTCCTGAGAGGTATACTGTCGATAGGGAAAATTTTTGGAAGTCTTTCCGTTCTCCATTATAGCCTATGGGATTCATTGGAATGGGTTAGGGTTAGGGTTAGAGTCCAGGACACACTTATGTTCGGGTGAAAATTGGGGTTTGGTTTAGGGTTGGGTAAGATGTATTTTTGATATCACACTGAATGGTATACTCTTGATGGGGAAAATTTTTGGATGTTTTTCCATTCTCCGTTAAAACCTATGGGAATCATTACAGTGAAAGGCAGCCCACGGCTAGGGGGATGGAGTGTCTCCTGTGCTCCGAAGGACCGAAGCAATAAAACGGTCTCCAATAATCCGGCGTTTTAAGGGTTAAGTAACCCTGAAGGGTAACTTAACCCTTAAAACGTTGGATTTCAGGAGAAAATTGGAATCCACTGCTGGGCGCATTTTTGGCACTCCCGGGAAAGGCAGCCCTTCTGCGACGCCCACGAGCGAAGGAATGCGACGGTCTGCAAAATTCTGTCATGTTCTGGGTTGAGTCATCCTGAAAGTTTATCTTCCTGAGAGGTATACTGTCGATAGGGAAAATTTTTGGAAGTCTTTCCGTTCTCCATTATAGCCTATGGGATTCATTGGAATGGGTTAGGGTTAGGGTTAGAGTCCAGGACACACTTATGTTCGGGTGAAAATTGGGGTTTGGTTTAGGGTTGGGTAAGATGTATTTTTGATATCACACTGAATGGTATACTCTTGATGGGGAAAATTTTTGGATGTTTTTCCATTCTCCATTAAAACCTATGGGAATCATTACAGTGAAAGGCAGCCCACGGCTAGGGGGATGGAGTGTCTCCTGTGCTCCGAAGGACCGAAGCAATAAAACGGTCTCCAATAATCCGGCGTTTTAAGGGTTAAGTAACCCTGAAGGGTAACTTAACCCTTAAAACGTTGGATTTCAGGAGAAAATTGGAATCCACTGCTGGGCGCATTTTTGGCACTCCCGGGAAAGGCAGCCCTTCTGCGACGCCCACGAGCGAAGGAATGCGACGGTCTGCAAAATTCTGTCATGTTCTGGGTTGAGTCATCCTGAAAGTTTATCTTCCTGAGAGGTATACTGTCGATAGGGAAAATTTTTGGAAGTCTTTCCGTTCTCCATTATAGCCTATGGGATTCATTGGAATGGGTTAGGGTTAGGGTTAGAGTCCAGGACACACTTATGTTCGGGTGAAAATTGGGGTTTGGTTTAGGGTTGGGTAAGATGTATTTTTGATATCACACTGAATGGTATACTCTTGATGGGGAAGATTTTTGGATGTTTTTCCATTCTCCATTAAAACCTATGGGAATCATTACAGTGAAAGGCAGCCCACGGCTAGGGGGATGGAGTGTCTCCTGTGCTCCGAAGGACCGAAGCAATAAAACGGTCTCCAATAATCCGGCGTTTTAAGGGTTAAGTAACCCTGAAGGGTAACTTAACCCTTAAAACGTTGGATTTCAGGAGAAAATTGGAATCCACTGCTGGGCGCATTTTTGGCACTCCCGGGAAAGGCAGCCCTTCTGCGACGCCCACGAGCGAAGGAATGCGACGGTCTGCAAAATTCTGTCATGTTCTGGGTTGAGTCATCCTGAAAGTTTATCTTCCTGAGAGGTATACTGTCGATAGGGAAAATTTTTGGAAGTCTTTCCGTTCTCCATTATAGCCTATGGGATTCATTGGAATGGGTTAGGGTTAGGGTTAGAGTCCAGGACACACTTATGTTCGGGTGAAAATTGGGGTTTGGTTTAGGGTTGGGTAAGATGTATTTTTGATATCACACTGAATGGTATACTCTTGATGGGGAAAATTTTTGGATGTTTTTCCATTCTCCGTTAAAACCTATGGGAATCATTACAGTGAAAGGCAGCCCACGGCTAGGGGGATGGAGTGTCTCCTGTGCTCCGAAGGACCGAAGCAATAAAACGGTCTCCAATAATCCGGCGTTTTAAGGGTTAAGTAACCCTGAAGGGTAACTTAACCCTTAAAACGTTGGATTTCAGGAGAAAATTGGAATCCACTGCTGGGCGCATTTTTGGCACTCCCGGGAAAGGCAGCCCTTCTGCGACGCCCACGAGCGAAGGAATGCGACGGTCTGCAAAATTCTGTCATGTTCTGGGTTGAGTCATCCTGAAAGTTTATCTTCCTGAGAGGTATACTGTCGATAGGGAAAATTTTTGGAAGTCTTTCCGTTCTCCATTATAGCCTATGGGATTCATTGGAATGGGTTAGGGTTAGGGTTAGAGTCCAGGACACACTTATGTTCGGGTGAAAATTGGGGTTTGGTTTAGGGTTGGGTAAGATGTATTTTTGATATCACACTGAATGGTATACTCTTGATGGGGAAAATTTTTGGATGTTTTTCCATTCTCCATTAAAACCTATGGGAATCATTACAGTGAAAGGCAGCCCACGGCTAGGGGGATGGAGTGTCTCCTGTGCTCCGAAGGACCGAAGCAATAAAACGGTCTCCAATAATCCGGCGTTTTAAGGGTTAAGTAACCCTGAAGGGTAACTTAACCCTTAAAACGTTGGATTTCAGGAGAAAATTGGAATCCACTGCTGGGCGCATTTTTGGCACTCCCGGGAAAGGCAGCCCTTCTGCGACGCCCACGAGCGAAGGAATGCGACGGTCTGCAAAATTCTGTCATGTTCTGGGTTGAGTCATCCTGAAAGTTTATCTTCCTGAGAGGTATACTGTCGATAGGGAAAATTTTTGGAAGTCTTTCCGTTCTCCATTATAGCCTATGGGATTCATTGGAATGGGTTAGGGTTAGGGTTAGAGTCCAGGACACACTTATGTTCGGGTGAAAATTGGGGTTTGGTTTAGGGTTGGGTAAGATGTATTTTTGATATCACACTGAATGGTATACTCTTGATGGGGAAAATTTTTGGATGTTTTTCCATTCTCCATTAAAACCTATGGGAATCATTACAGTGAAAGGCAGCCCACGGCTAGGGGGATGGAGTGTCTCCTGTGCTCCGAAGGACCGAAGCAATAAAACGGTCTCCAATAATCCGGCGTTTTAAGGGTTAAGTAACCCTGAAGGGTAACTTAACCCTTAAAACGTTGGATTTCAGGAGAAAATTGGAATCCACTGCTGGGCGCATTTTTGGCACTCCCGGGAAAGGCAGCCCTTCTGCGACGCCCACGAGCGAAGGAATGCGACGGTCTGCAAAATTCTGTCATGTTCTGGGTTGAGTCATCCTGAAAGTTTATCTTCCTGAGAGGTATACTGTCGATAGGGAAAATTTTTGGAAGTCTTTCCGTTCTCCATTATAGCCTATGGGATTCATTGGAATGGGTTAGGGTTAGAGTCCAGGACACACTTATGTTCGGGTGAAAATTGGGGTTTGGTTTAGGGTTGGGTAAGATGTATTTTTGATATCACACTGAATGGTATACTCTTGATGGGGAAGATTTTTGGATGTTTTTCCATTCTCCATTAAAACCTATGGGAATCATTACAGTGAAAGGCAGCCCACGGCTAGGGGGATGGAGTGTCTCCTGTGCTCCGAAGGACCGAAGCAATAAAACGGTCTCCAATAATCCGGCGTTTTAAGGGTTAAGTAACCCTGAAGGGTAACTTAACCCTTAAAACGTTGGATTTCAGGAGAAAATTGGAATCCACTGCTGGGCGCATTTTTGGCACTCCCGGGAAAGGCAGCCCTTCTGCGACGCCCACGAGCGAAGGAATGCGACGGTCTGCAAAATTCTGTCATGTTCTGGGTTGAGTCATCCTGAAAGTTTATCTTCCTGAGAGGTATACTGTCGATAGGGAAAATTTTTGGAAGTCTTTCCGTTCTCCATTATAGCCTATGGGATTCATTGGAATGGGTTAGGGTTAGGGTTAGAGTCCAGGACACACTTATGTTCGGGTGAAAATTGGGGTTTGGTTTAGGGTTGGGTAAGATGTATTTTTGATATCACACTGAATGGTATACTCTTGATGGGGAAAATTTTTGGATGTTTTTCCATTCTCCATTAAAACCTATGGGAATCATTACAGTGAAAGGCAGCCCACGGCTAGGGGGATGGAGTGTCTCCTGTGCTCCGAAGGACCGAAGCAATAAAACGGTCTCCAATAATCCGGCGTTTTAAGGGTTAAGTAACCCTGAAGGGTAACTTAACCCTTAAAACGTTGGATTTCAGGAGAAAATTGGAATCCACTGCTGGGCGCATTTTTGGCACTCCCGGGAAAGGCAGCCCTTCTGCGACGCCCACGAGCGAAGGAATGCGACGGTCTGCAAAATTCTGTCATGTTCTGGGTTGAGTCATCCTGAAAGTTTATCTTCCTGAGAGGTATACTGTCGATAGTGAAAATTTTTGGAAGTCTTTCCGTTCTCCATTATAGCCTATGGGATTCATTGGAATGGGTTAGGGTTAGGGTTAGAGTCCAGGACACACTTATGTTCGGGTGAAAATTGGGGTTTGGTTTAGGGTTGGGTAAGATGTATTTTTGATATCACACTGAATGGTATACTCTTGATGGGGAAAATTTTTGGATGTTTTTCCATTCTCCATTAAAACCTATGGGAATCATTACAGTGAAAGGCAGCCCACGGCTAGGGGGATGGAGTGTCTCCTGCGCTCCGAAGGACCGAAGCAATAAAACGGTCTCCAATAATCCGGCGTTTTAAGGGTTAAGTAACCCTGAAGGGTAACTTAACCCTTAAAACGTTGGATTTCAGGAGAAAATTGGAATCCACTGCTGGGCGCATTTTTGGCACTCCCGGGAAAGGCAGCCCTTCTGCGACGCCCACGAGCGAAGGAATGCGACGGTCTGCAAAATTCTGTCATGTTCTGGGTTGAGTCATCCTGAAAGTTTATCTTCCTGAGAGGTATACTGTCGATAGGGAAAATTTTTGGAAGTCTTTCCGTTCTCCATTATAGCCTATGGGATTCATTGGAATGGGTTAGGGTTAGGGTTAGAGTCCAGGACACACTTATGTTCGGGTGAAAATTGGGGTTTGGTTTAGGGTTGGGTAAGATGTATTTTTGATATCACACTGAATGGTATACTCTTGATGGGGAAAATTTTTGGATGTTTTTCCATTCTCCATTAAAACCTATGGGAATCATTACAGTGAAAGGCAGCCCACGGCTAGGGGGATGGAGTGTCTCCTGCGCTCCGAAGGACCGAAGCAATAAAACGGTCTCCAATAATCCGGCGTTTTAAGGGTTAAGTAACCCTGAAGGGTAACTTAACCCTTAAAACGTTGGATTTCAGGAGAAAATTGGAATCCACTGCTGGGCGCATTTTTGGCACTCCCGGGAAAGGCAGCCCTTCTGCGACGCCCACGAGCGAAGGAATGCGACGGTCTGCAAAATTCTGTCATGTTCTGGGTTGAGTCATCCTGAAAGTTTATCTTCCTGAGAGGTATACTGTCGATAGGGAAAATTTTTGGAAGTCTTTCCGTTCTCCATTATAGCCTATGGGATTCATTGGAATGGGTTAGGGTTAGGGTTAGAGTCCAGGACACACTTATGTTCGGGTGAAAATTGGGGTTTGGTTTAGGGTTGGGTAAGATGTATTTTTGATATCACACCGAATGGTATACTCTTGATGGGGAAAATTTTTGGATGTTTTTCCATTCTCCATTAAAACCTATGGGAATCATTACAGTGAAAGGCAGCCCACGGCTAGGGGGATGGAGTGTCTCCTGCGCTCCGAAGGACCGAAGCAATAAAACGGTCTCCAATAATCCGGCGTTTTAAGGGTTAAGTAACCCTGAAGGGTAACTTAACCCTTAAAACGTTGGATTTCAGGAGAAAATTGGAATCCACTGCTGGGCGCATTTTTGGCACTCCCGGGAAAGGCAGCCCTTCTGCGACGCCCACGAGCGAAGGAATGCGACGGTCTGCAAAATTCTGTCATGTTCTGGGTTGAGTCATCCTGAAAGTTTATCTTCCTGAGAGGTATACTGTCGATAGGGAAAATTTTTGGAAGTCTTTCCGTTCTCCATTATAGCCTATGGGATTCATTGGAATGGGTTAGGGTTAGGGTTAGAGTCCAGGACACACTTATGTTCGGGTGAAAATTGGGGTTTGGTTTAGGGTTGGGTAAGATGTATTTTTGATATCACACTGAATGGTATACTCTTGATGGGGAAAATTTTTGGATGTTTTTCCATTCTCCATTAAAACCTATGGGAATCATTACAGTGAAAGGCAGCCCACGGCTAGGGGGATGGAGTGTCTCCTGCGCTCCGACGGACCGAAGCAATAAAACGGTCTCCAATAATCCGGCGTTTTAAGGGTTAAGTAACCCTGAAGGGTAACTTAACCCTTAAAACGTTGGATTTCAGGAGAAAATTGGAATCCACTGCTGGGCGCATTTTTGGCACTCCCGGGAAAGGCAGCCCTTCTGCGACGCCCACGAGCGAAGGAATGCGACGGTCTGCAAAATTCTGTCATGTTCTGGGTTGAGTCATCCTGAAAGTTTATCTTCCTGAGAGGTATACTGTCGATAGGGAAAATTTTTGGAAGTCTTTCCGTTCTCCATTATAGCCTATGGGATTCATTGGAATGGGTTAGGGTTAGGGTTAGAGTCCAGGACACACTTATGTTCGGGTGAAAATTGGGGTTTGGTTTAGGGTTGGGTAAGATGTATTTTTGATATCACACTGAATGGTATACTCTTGATGGGGAAAATTTTTGGATGTTTTTCCATTCTCCATTAAAACCTATGGGAATCATTACAGTGAAAGGCAGCCCACGGCTAGGGGGATGGAGTGTCTCCTGTGCTCCGAAGGACCGAAGCAATAAAACGGTCTCCAATAATCCGGCGTTTTAAGGGTTAAGTAACCCTGAAGGGTAACTTAACCCTTAAAACGTTGGATTTCAGGAGAAAATTGGAATCCACTGCTGGGCGCATTTTTGGCACTCCCGGGAAAGGCAGCCCTTCTGCGACGCCCACGAGCGAAGGAATGCGACGGTCTGCAAAATTCTGTCATGTTCTGGGTTGAGTCATCCTGAAAGTTTATCTTCCTGAGAGGTATACTGTCGATAGGGAAAATTTTTGGAAGTCTTTCCGTTCTCCATTATAGCCTATGGGATTCATTGGAATGGGTTAGGGTTAGGGTTAGAGTCCAGGACACACTTATGTTCGGGTGAAAATTGGGGTTTGGTTTAGGGTTGGGTAAGATGTATTTTTGATATCACACTGAATGGTATACTCTTGATGGGGAAAATTTTTGGATGTTTTTCCATTCTCCATTAAAACCTATGGGAATCATTACAGTGAAAGGCAGCCCACGGCTAGGGGGATGGAGTGTCTCCTGCGCTCCGAAGGACCGAAGCAATAAAACGGTCTCCAATAATCCGGCGTTTTAAGGGTTAAGTAACCCTGAAGGGTAACTTAACCCTTAAAACGTTGGATTTCAGGAGAAAATTGGAATCCACTGCTGGGCGCGTTTTTGGCACTCCCGGGAAAGGCAGCCCTTCTGCGACGCCCACGAGCGAAGGAATGCGACGGTCTGCAAAATTCTGTCATGTTCTGGGTTGAGTCATCCTGAAAGTTTATCTTCCTGAGAGGTATACTGTCGATAGGGAAAATTTTTGGAAGTCTTTCCGTTCTCCATTATAGCCTATGGGATTCATTGGAATGGGTTAGGGTTAGGGTTAGAGTCCAGGACACACTTATGTTCGGGTGAAAATTGGGGTTTGGTTTAGGGTTGGGTAAGATGTATTTTTGATATCACACTGAATGGTATACTCTTGATGGGGAAAATTTTTGGATGTTTTTCCATTCTCCATTAAAACCTATGGGAATCATTACAGTGAAAGGCAGCCCACGGCTAGGGGGATGGAGTGTCTCCTGCGCTCCGAAGGACCGAAGCAATAAAACGGTCTCCAATAATCCGGCGTTTTAAGGGTTAAGTAACCCTGAAGGGTAACTTAACCCTTAAAACGTTGGATTTCAGGAGAAAATTGGAATCCACTGCTGGGCGCATTTTTGGCACTCCCGGGAAAGGCAGCCCTTCTGCGACGCCCACGAGCGAAGGAATGCGACGGTCTGCAAAATTCTGTCATGTTCTGGGTTGAGTCATCCTGAAAGTTTATCTTCCTGAGAGGTATACTGTCGATAGGGAAAATTTTTGGAAGTCTTTCCGTTCTCCATTATAGCCTATGGGATTCATTGGAATGGGTTAGGGTTAGGGTTAGAGTCCAGGACACACTTATGTTCGGGTGAAAATTGGGGTTTGGTTTAGGGTTGGGTAAGATGTATTTTTGATATCACACTGAATGGTATACTCTTGATGGGGAAAATTTTTGGATGTTTTTCCATTCTCCATTAAAACCTATGGGAATCATTACAGTGAAAGGCAGCCCACGGCTAGGGGGATGGAGTGTCTCCTGCGCTCCGAAGGACCGAAGCAATAAAACGGTCTCCAATAATCCGGCGTTTTAAGGGTTAAGTAACCCTGAAGGGTAACTTAACCCTTAAAACGTTGGATTTCAGGAGAAAATTGGAATCCACTGCTGGGCGCATTTTTGGCACTCCCGGGAAAGGCAGCCCTTCTGCGACGCCCACGAGCGAAGGAATGCGACGGTCTGCAAAATTCTGTCATGTTCTGGGTTGAGTCATCCTGAAAGTTTATCTTCCTGAGAGGTATACTGTCGATAGGGAAAATTTTTGGAAGTCTTTCCGTTCTCCATTATAGCCTATGGGATTCATTGGAATGGGTTAGGGTTAGGGTTAGAGTCCAGGACACACTTATGTTCGGGTGAAAATTGGGGTTTGGTTTAGGGTTGGGTAAGATGTATTTTTGATATCGCACTGAATGGTATACTCTTGATGGGGAAAATTTTTGGATGTTTTTCCATTCTCCATTAAAACCTATGGGAATCATTACAGTGAAAGGCAGCCCACGGCTAGGGGGATGGAGTGTCTCCTGCGCTCCGAAGGACCGAAGCAATAAAACGGTCTCCAATAATCCGGGGTTTTAAGGGTTAAGTAACCCTGAAGGGTAACTTAACCCTTAAAACGTTGGATTTCAGGAGAAAATTGGAATCCACTGCTGGGCGCATTTTTGGCACTCCCGGGAAAGGCAGCCCTTCTGCGACGCCCACGAGCGAAGGAATGCGACGGTCTGCAAAATTCTGTCATGTTCTGGGTTGAGTCATCCTGAAAGTTTATCTTCCTGAGAGGTATACTGTCGATAGGGAAAATTTTTGGAAGTCTTTCCGTTCTCCATTATAGCCTATGGGATTCATTGGAATGGGTTAGGGTTAGGGTTAGAGTCCAGGACACACTTATGTTCGGGTGAAAATTGGGGTTTGGTTTAGGGTTGGGTAAGATGTATTTTTGATATCACACTGAATGGTATACTCTTGATGGGGAAAATTTTTGGATGTTTTTCCATTCTCCATTAAAACCTATGGGAATCATTACAGTGAAAGGCAGCCCACGGCTAGGGGGATGGAGTGTCTCCTGTGCTCCGAAGGACCGAAGCAATAAAACGGTCTCCAATAATCCGGCGTTTTAAGGGTTAAGTAACCCTGAAGGGTAACTTAACCCTTAAAACGTTGGATTTCAGGAGAAAATTGTAATCCACTGCTGGGCGCATTTTTGGCACTCCCGGGAAAGGCAGCCCTTCTGCGACGCCCACGAGCGAAGGAATGCGACGGTCTGCAAAATTCTGTCATGTTCTGGGTTGAGTCATCCTGAAAGTTTATCTTCCTGAGAGGTATACTGTCGATAGGGAAAATTTTTGGAAGTCTTTCCGTTCTCCATTATAGCCTATGGGATTCATTGGAATGGGTTAGGGTTAGGGTTAGAGTCCAGGACACACTTATGTTCGGGTGAAAATTGGGGTTTGGTTTAGGGTTGGGTAAGATGTATTTTTGATATCACACTGAATGGTATACTCTTGATGGGGAAAATTTTTGGATGTTTTTCCATTCTCCATTAAAACCTATGGGAATCATTACAGTGAAAGGCAGCCCACGGCTAGGGGGATGGAGTGTCTCCTGCGCTCCGAAGGACCGAAGCAATAAAACGGTCTCCAATAATCCGGCGTTTTAAGGGTTAAGTAACCCTGAAGGGTAACTTAACCCTTAAAACGTTGGATTTCAGGAGAAAATTGGAATCCACTGCTGGGCGCATTTTTGGCACTCCCGGGAAAGGCAGCCCTTCTGCGACGCCCACGAGCGAAGGAATGCGACGGTCTGCAAAATTCTGTCATGTTCTGGGTTGAGTCATCCTGAAAGTTTATCTTCCTGAGAGGTATACTGTCGATAGGGAAAATTTTTGGAAGTCTTTCCGTTCTCCATTATAGCCTATGGGATTCATTGGAATGGGTTAGGGTTAGGGTTAGAGTCCAGGACACACTTATGTTCGGGTGAAAATTGGGGTTTGGTTTAGGGTTGGGTAAGATGTATTTTTGATATCACACTGAATGGTATACTCTTGATGGGGAAAATTTTTGGATGTTTTTCCATTCTCCATTAAAACCTATGGGAATCATTACAGTGAAAGGCAGCCCACGGCTAGGGGGATGGAGTGTCTCCTGTGCTCCGAAGGACCGAAGCAATAAAACGGTCTCCAATAATCCGGCGTTTTAAGGGTTAAGTAACCCTGAAGGGTAACTTAACCCTTAAAACGTTGGATTTCAGGAGAAAATTGGAATCCACTGCTGGGCGCATTTTTGGCACTCCTGGGAAAGGCAGCCCTTCTGCGACGCCCACGAGCGAAGGAATGCGACGGTCTGCAAAATTCTGTCATGTTCTGGGTTGAGTCATCCTGAAAGTTTATCTTCCTGAGAGGTATACTGTCGATAGGGAAAATTTTTGGAAGTCTTTCCGTTCTCCATTATAGCCTATGGGATTCATTGGAATGGGTTAGGGTTAGGGTTAGAGTCCAGGACACACTTATGTTCGGGTGAAAATTGGGGTTTGGTTTAGGGTTGGGTAAGATGTATTTTTGATATCACACTGAATGGTATACTCTTGATGGGGAAAATTTTTGGATGTTTTTCCATTCTCCATTAAAACCTATGGGAATCATTACAGTGAAAGGCAGCCCACGGCTAGGGGGATGGAGTGTCTCCTGTGCTCCGAAGGACCGAAGCAATAAAACGGTCTCCAATAATCCGGCGTTTTAAGGGTTAAGTAACCCTGAAGGGTAACTTAACCCTTAAAACGTTGGATTTCAGGAGAAAATTGGAATCCACTGCTGGGCGCATTTTTGGCACTCCCGGGAAAGGCAGCCCTTCTGCGACGCCCACGAGCGAAGGAATGCGACGGTCTGCAAAATTCTGTCATGTTCTGGGTTGAGTCATCCTGAAAGTTTATCTTCCTGAGAGGTATACTGTCGATAGGGAAAATTTTTGGAAGTCTTTCCGTTCTCCATTATAGCCTATGGGATTCATTGGAATGGGTTAGGGTTAGGGTTAGAGTCCAGGACACACTTATGTTCGGGTGAAAATTGGGGTTTGGTTTAGGGTTGGGTAAGATGTATTTTTGATATCACACTGAATGGTATACTCTTGATGGGGAAAATTTTTGGATGTTTTTCCATTCTCCATTAAAACCTATGGGAATCATTACAGTGAAAGGCAGCCCACGGCTAGGGGGATGGAGTGTCTCCTGCGCTCCGAAGGACCGAAGCAATAAAACGGTCTCCAATAATCCGGCGTTTTAAGGGTTAAGTAACCCTGAAGGGTAACTTAACCCTTAAAACGTTGGATTTCAGGAGAAAATTGGAATCCACTGCTGGGCGCATTTTTGGCACTCCCGGGAAAGGCAGCCCTTCTGCGACGCCCACGAGCGAAGGAATGCGACGGTCTGCAAAATTCTGTCATGTTCTGGGTTGAGTCATCCTGAAAGTTTATCTTCCTGAGAGGTATACTGTCGATAGGGAAAATTTTTGGAAGTCTTTCCGTTCTCCATTATAGCCTATGGGATTCATTGGAATGGGTTAGGGTTAGGGTTAGAGTCCAGGACACACTTATGTTCGGGTGAAAATTGGGGTTTGGTTTAGGGTTGGGTAAGATGTATTTTTGATATCACACTGAATGGTATACTCTTGATGGGGAAAATTTTTGGATGTTTTTCCATTCTCCATTAAAACCTATGGGAATCATTACAGTGAAAGGCAGCCCACGGCTAGGGGGATGGAGTGTCTCCTGTGCTCCGAAGGACCGAAGCAATAAAACGGTCTCCAATAATCCGGCGTTTTAAGGGTTAAGTAACCCTGAAGGGTAACTTAACCCTTAAAACGTTGGATTTCAGGAGAAAATTGGAATCCACTGCTGGGCGCATTTTTGGCACTCCTGGAAAGGCAGCCCTTCTGCGACGCCCACGAGCGAAGGAATGCGACCGTCTGCAAAATTCTGTCATGTTCTGGGTTGAGTCATCCTGAAAGTTTATCTTCCTGAGAGGTATACTGTCGATAGGGAAAATTTTTGGAAGTCTTTCCGTTCTCCATTATAGCCTATGGGATTCATTGGAATGGGTTAGGGTTAGGGTTAGAGTCCAGGACACACTTATGTTCGGGTGAAAATTGGGGTTTGGTTTAGGGTTGGGTAAGATGTATTTTTGATATCACACTGAATGGTATACTCTTGATGGGGAAAATTTTTGGATGTTTTTCCATTCTCCATTAAAACCTATGGGAATCATTACAGTGAAAGGCAGCCCACGGCTAGGGGGATGGAGTGTCTCCTGTGCTCCGAAGGACCGAAGCAATAAAACGGTCTCCAATAATCCGGCGTTTTAAGGGTTAAGTAACCCTGAAGGGTAACTTAACCCTTAAAACGTTGGATTTCAGGAGAAAATTGGAATCCACTGCTGGGCGCATTTTTGGCACTCCCGGGAAAGGCAGCCCTTCTGCGACGCCCACGAGCGAAGGAATGCGACGGTCTGCAAAATTGTGTCATGTTCTGGGTTGAGTCATCCAGAAAGTTTATCTTCCTGAGAGGTATACTGTCGATAGGGAAAATTTTTGGAAGTCTTTCCGTTCTCCATTATAGCCTATGGGATTCATTGGAATGGGTTAGGGTTAGGGTTAGAGTCCAGGACACACTTATGTTCGGGTGAAAATTGGGGTTTGGTTTAGGGTTGGGTAAGATGTATTTTTCATATCACACTGAATGGTATACTCTTGACGTGGAAAATTTTTGGATGTTTTTCCATTCTCCATTAAAACCTATGGGAATCATTACAGTGAAAGGCAGCCCACGGCTAGGGGGATGGAGTGTCTCCTGCGCTCCGAAGGACCGAAGCAATAAAACGGTCTCCAATAATCCGGCGTTTTAAGGGTTAAGTAACCCTGAAGGGTAACTTAACCCTTAAAACGTTGGATTTCAGGAGAAAATTGGAATCCACTGCTGGGCGCATTTTTGGCACTCCCGGGAAAGGCAGCCCTTCTGCGACGCCCACGAGCGAAGGAATGCGACGGTCTGCAAAATTCTGTCATGTTCTGGGTTGAGTCATCCTGAAAGTTTATCTTCCTGAGAGGTATACTGTCGATAGGGAAAATTTTTGGAAGTCTTTCCGTTCTCCATTATAGCCTATGGGATTCATTGGAATGGGTTAGGGTTAGGGTTAGAGTCCAGGACACACTTATGTTCGGGTGAAAATTGGGGTTTGGTTTAGGGTTGGGTAAGATGTATTTTTGATATCACACTGAATGGTATACTCTTGATGGGGAAAATTTTTGGATGTTTTTCCATTCTCCATTAAAACCTATGGGAATCATTACAGTGAAAGGCAGCCCACGGCTAGGGGGATGGAGTGTCTCCTGTGCTCCGAAGGACCGAAGCAATAAAACGGTCTCCAATAATCCGGCGTTTTAAGGGTTAAGTAACCCTGAAGGGTAACTTAACCCTTAAAACGTTGGATTTCAGGAGAAAATTGGAATCCACTGCTGGGAGCATTTTTGGCACTCCCGGGAAAGGCAGCCCTTCTGCGACGCCCACGAGCGAAGGAATGCGACGGTCTGCAAAATTCTGTCATGTTCTGGGTTGAGTCATCCAGAAAGTTTATCTTCCTGAGAGGTATACTGTCGATAGGGAAAATTTTTGGAAGTCTTTCCGTTCTCCATTATAGCCTATGGGATTCATTGGAATGGGTTAGGGTTAGGGTTAGAGTCCAGGACACACTTATGTTCGGGTGAAAATTGGGGTTTGGTTTAGGGTTGGGTAAGATGTATTTTTGATATCGCACTGAATGGTATACTCTTGATGGGGAAAATTTTTGGATGTTTTTCCATTCTCCATTAAAACCTATGGGAATCATTACAGTGAAAGGCAGCCCACGGCTAGGGGGATGGAGTGTCTCCTGTGCTCCGAAGGACCGAAGCAATAAAACGGTCTCCAATAATCCGGCGTTTTAAGGGTTAAGTAACCCTGAAGGGTAACTTAACCCTTAAAACGTTGGATTTCAGGAGAAAATTGGAATCCACTGCTGGGCGCATTTTTGGCACTCCCGGGAAAGGCAGCCCTTCTGCGACGCCCACGAGCGAAGGAATGCGACGGTCTGCAAAATTCTGTCATGTTCTGGGTTGAGTCATCCTGAAAGTTTATCTTCCTGAGAGGTATACTGTCGATAGGGAAAATTTTTGGAAGTCTTTCCGTTCTCCATTATAGCCTATGGGATTCATTGGAATGGGTTAGGGTTAGGGTTAGAGTCCAGGACACACTTATGTTCGGGTGAAAATTGGGGTTTGGTTTAGGGTTGGGTAAGATGTATTTTTGATATCACACTGAATGGTATACTCTTGATGGGGAAAATTTTTGGATGTTTTTCCATTCTCCATTAAAACCTATGGGAATCATTACAGTGAAAGGCAGCCCACGGCTAGGGGGATGGAGTGTCTCCTGTGCTCCGAAGGACCGAAGCAATAAAACGGTCTCCAATAATCCGGCGTTTTAAGGGTTAAGTAACCCTGAAGGGTAACTTAACCCTTAAAACGTTGGATTTCAGGAGAAAATTGGAATCCACTGCTGGGCGCATTTTTGGCACTCCCGGGAAAGGCAGCCCTTCTGCGACGCCCACGAGCGAAGGAATGCGACGGTCTGCAAAATTCTGTCATGTTCTGGGTTGAGTCATCCAGAAAGTTTATCTTCCTGAGAGGTATACTGTCGATAGGGAAAATTTTTGGAAGTCTTTCCGTTCTCCATTATAGCCTATGGGATTCATTGGAATGGGTTAGGGTTAGGGTTAGAGTCCAGGACACACTTATGTTCGGGTGAATTGGGGTTTGGTTTAGGGTTGGGTAAGATGTATTTTTGATATCGCACTGAATGGTATACTCTTGATGGGGAAAATTTTTGGATGTTTTTCCATTCTCCATTAAAACCTATGGGAATCATTACAGTGAAAGGCAGCCCACGGCTAGGGGGATGGAGTGTCTCCTGTGCTCCGAAGGACCGAAGCAATAAAACGGTCTCCAATAATCCGGCGTTTTAAGGGTTAAGTAACCCTGAAGGGTAACTTAACCCTTAAAACGTTGGATTTCAGGAGAAAATTGGAATCCACTGCTGGGCGCATTTTTGGCACTCCCGGGAAAGGCAGCCCTTCTGCGACGCCCACGAGCGAAGGAATGCGACGGTCTGCAAAATTCTGTCATGTTCTGGGTTGAGTCATCCAGAAAGTTTATCTTCCTGAGAGGTATACTGTCGATAGGGAAAATTTTTGGAAGTCTTTCCGTTCTCCATTATAGCCTATGGGATTCATTGGAATGGGTTAGGGTTAGGGTTAGAGTCCAGGACACACTTATGTTCGGGTGAAAATTGGGGTTTGGTTTAGGGTTGGGTAAGATGTATTTTTGATATCGCACTGAATGGTATACTCTTGATGGGGAAAATTTTTGGATGTTTTTCCATTCTCCATTAAAACCTATGGGAATCATTACAGTGAAAGGCAGCCCACGGCTAGGGGGATGGAGTGTCTCCTGTGCTCCGAAGGACCGAAGCAATAAAACGGTCTCCAATAATCCGGCGTTTTAAGGGTTAAGTAACCCTGAAGGGTAACTTAACCCTTAAAACGTTGGATTTCAGGAGAAAATTGGAATCCACTGCTGGGCGCATTTTTGGCACTCCCGGGAAAGGCAGCCCTTCTGCGACGCCCACGAGCGAAGGAATGCGACGGTCTGCAAAATTCTGTCATGTTCTGGGTTGAGTCATCCTGAAAGTTTATCTTCCTGAGAGGTATACTGTCGATAGGGAAAATTTTTGGAAGTCTTTCCGTTCTCCATTATAGCCTATGGGATTCATTGGAATGGGTTAGGGTTAGGGTTAGAGTCCAGGACACACTTATGTTCGGGTGAAAATTGGGGTTTGGTTTAGGGTTGGGTAAGATGTATTTTTGATATCACACTGAATGGTATACTCTTGATGGGGAAAATTTTTGGATGTTTTTCCATTCTCCATTAAAACCTATGGGAATCATTACAGTGAAAGGCAGCCCACGGCTAGGGGGATGGAGTGTCTCCTGTGCTCCGAAGGACCGAAGCAATAAAACGGTCTCCAATAATCCGGCGTTTTAAGGGTTAAGTAACCCTGAAGGGTAACTTAACCCTTAAAACGTTGGATTTCAGGAGAAAATTGGAATCCACTGCTGGGCGCATTTTTGGCACTCCCGGGAAAGGCAGCCCTTCTGCGACGCCCACGAGCGAAGGAATGCGACGGTCTGCAAAATTCTGTCATGTTCTGGGTTGAGTCATCCAGAAAGTTTATCTTCCTGAGAGGTATACTGTCGATAGGGAAAATTTTTGGAAGTCTTTCCGTTCTCCATTATAGCCTATGGGATTCATTGGAATGGGTTAGGGTTAGGGTTAGAGTCCAGGACACACTTATGTTCGGGTGAAAATTGGGGTTTGGTTTAGGGTTGGGTAAGATGTATTTTTGATATCGCACTGAATGGTATACTCTTGATGGGGAAAATTTTTGGATGTTTTTCCATTCTCCATTAAAACCTATGGGAATCATTACAGTGAAAGGCAGCCCACGGCTAGGGGGATGGAGTGTCTCCTGTGCTCCGAAGGACCGAAGCAATAAAACGGTCTCCAATAATCCGGCGTTTTAAGGGTTAAGTAACCCTGAAGGGTAACTTAACCCTTAAAACGTTGGATTTCAGGAGAAAATTGGAATCCACTGCTGGGCGCATTTTTGGCACTCCCGGGAAAGGCAGCCCTTCTGCGACGCCCACGAGCGAAGGAATGCGACGGTCTGCAAAATTCTGTCATGTTCTGGGTTGAGTCATCCTGAAAGTTTATCTTCCTGAGAGGTATACTGTCGATAGGGAAAATTTTTGGAAGTCTTTCCGTTCTCCATTATAGCCTATGGGATTCATTGGAATGGGTTAGGGTTAGGGTTAGAGTCCAGGACACACTTATGTTCGGGTGAAAATTGGGGTTTGGTTTAGGGTTGGGTAAGATGTATTTTTGATATCACACTGAATGGTATACTCTTGATGGGGAAAATTTTTGGATGTTTTTCCATTCTCCATTAAAACCTATGGGAATCATTACAGTGAAAGGCAGCCCACGGCTAGGGGGATGGAGTGTCTCCTGCGCTCCGAAGGACCGAAGCAATAAAACGGTCTCCAATAATCCGGCGTTTTAAGGGTTAAGTAACCCTGAAGGGTAACTTAACCCTTAAAACGTTGGATTTCAGGAGAAAATTGGAATCCACTGCTGGGCGCATTTTTGGCACTCCCGGGAAAGGCAGCCCTTCTGCGACGCCCACGAGCGAAGGAATGCGACGGTCTGCAAAATTCTGTCATGTTCTGGGTTGAGTCATCCTGAAAGTTTATCTTCCTGAGAGGTATACTGTCGATAGGGAAAATTTTTGGAAGTCTTTCCGTTCTCCATTATAGCCTATGGGATTCATTGGAATGGGTTAGGGTTAGGGTTAGAGTCCAGGACACACTTATGTTCGGGTGAAAATTGGGGTTTGGTTTAGGGTTGGGTAAGATGTATTTTTGATATCACACTGAATGGTATACTCTTGACGGGGAAAATTTTTGGATGTTTTTCCATTCTCCATTAAAACCTATGGGAATCATTACAGTGAAAGGCAGCCCACGGCTAGGGGGATGGAGTGTCTCCTGCGCTCCGAAGGACCGAAGCAATAAAACGGTCTCCAATAATCCGGCGTTTTAAGGGTTAAGTAACCCTGAAGGGTAACTTAACCCTTAAAACGTTGGATTTCAGGAGAAAATTGGAATCCACTGCTGGGCGCATTTTTGGCACTCCCGGGAAAGGCAGCCCTTCTGCGACGCCCACGAGCGAAGGAATGCGACGGTCTGCAAAATTCTGTCATGTTCTGGGTTGAGTCATCCTGAAAGTTTATCTTCCTGAGAGGTATACTGTCGATAGGGAAAATTTTTGGAAGTCTTTCCGTTCTCCATTATAGCCTATGGGATTCATTGGAATGGGTTATGGTTAGGGTTAGAGTCCAGGACACACTTATGTTCGGGTGAAAATTGGGGTTTGGTTTAGGGTTGGGTAAGATGTATTTTTGATATCACACTGAATGGTATACTCTTGATGGGGAAAATTTTTGGATGTTTTTCCATTCTCCATTAAAACCTATGGGAATCATTACAGTGAAAGGCAGCCCACGGCTAGGGGGATGGAGTGTCTCCTGCGCTCCGAAGGACCGAAGCAATAAAACGGTCTCCAATAATCCGGCGTTTTAAGGGTTAAGTAACCCTGAAGGGTAACTTAACCCTTAAAACGTTGGATTTCAGGAGAAAATTGGAATCCACTGCTGGGCGCATTTTTGGCACTCCCGGAAAGGCAGCCCTTCTGCGACGCCCACGAGCGAAGGAATGCGACGGTCTGCAAAATTCTGTCATGTTCTGGGTTGAGTCATCCTGAAAGTTTATCTTCCTGAGAGGTATACTGTCGATAGGGAAAATTTCTGGAAGTCTTTCCGTTCTCCATTATAGCCTATGGGATTCATTGGAATGGGTTAGGGTTAGGGTTAGAGTCCAGGACACACTTATGTTCGGGTGAAAATTGGGGTTTGGTTTAGGGTTGGGTAAGATGTATTTTTGATATCACACTGAATGGTATACTCTTGATGGGGAAAATTTTTGGATGTTTTTCCATTCTCCATTAAAACCTATGGGAATCATTACAGTGAAAGGCAGCCCACGGCTAGGGGGATGGAGTGTCTCCTGTGCTCCGAAGGACCGAAGCAATAAAACGGTCTCCAATAATCCGGCGTTTTAAGGGTTAAGTAACCCTGAAGGGTAACTTAACCCTTAAAACGTTGGATTTCAGGAGAAAATTGGAATCCACTGCTGGGCGCATTTTTGGCACTCCCGGGAAAGGCAGCCCTTCTGCGACGCCCACGAGCGAAGGAATGCGACGGTCTGCAAAATTCTGTCATGTTCTGGGTTGAGTCATCCTGAAAGTTTATCTTCCTGAGAGGTATACTGTCGATAGGGAAAATTTTTGGAAGTCTTTCCGTTCTCCATTATAGCCTATGGGATTCATTGGAATGGGTTAGGGTTAGGGTTAGAGTCCAGGACACACTTATGTTCGGGTGAAAATTGGGTTTGGTTTAGGGTTGGGTAAGATGTATTTTTGATATCACACTGAATGGTATACTCTTGATGGGGAAAATTTTTGGATGTTTTTCCATTCTCCATTAAAACCTATGGGAATCATTACAGTGAAAGGCAGCCCACGGCTAGGGGGATGGAGTGTCTCCTGTGCTCCGAAGGACCGAAGCAATAAAACGGTCTCCAATAATCCGGCGTTTTAAGGGTTAAGTAACCCTGAAGGGTAACTTAACCCTTAAAACGTTGGATTTCAGGAGAAAATTGGAATCCACTGCTGGGCGCATTTTTGGCACTCCCGGGAAAGGCAGCCCTTCTGCGACGCCCACGAGCGAAGGAATGCGACGGTCTGCAAAATTCTGTCATGTTCTGGGTTGAGTCATCCTGAAAGTTTATCTTCCTGAGAGGTATACTGTCGATAGGGAAAATTTTTGGAAGTCTTTCCGTTCTCCATTATAGCCTATGGGATTCATTGGAATGGGTTATGGTTAGGGTTAGAGTCCAGGAAACACTTATGTTCGGGTGAAAATTGGGGTTTGGTTTAGGGTTGGGTAAGATGTATTTTTGATATCACACTGAATGGTATACTCTTGATGGGGAAAATTTTTGGATGTTTTTCCATTCTCCATTAAAACCTATGGGAATCATTACAGTGAAAGGCAGCCCACGGCTAGGGGGATGGAGTGTCTCCTGCGCTCCGAAGGACCGAAGCAATAAAACGGTCTCCAATAATCCGGCGTTTTAAGGGTTAAGTAACCCTGAAGGGTAACTTAACCCTTAAAACGTTGGATTTCAGGAGAAAATTGGAATCCACTGCTGGGCGCATTTTTGGCACTCCCGGGAAAGGCAGCCCTTCTGCGACGCCCACGAGCGAAGGAATGCGACGGTCTGCAAAATTCTGTCATGTTCTGGGTTGAGTCATCCTGAAAGTTTATCTTCCTGAGAGGTATACTGTCGATAGGGAAAATTTCTGGAAGTCTTTCTGTTCTCCATTATAGCCTATGGGATTCATTGGAATGGGTTAGGGTTAGGGTTAGAGTCCAGGGCACACTTATGTTCGGGTGAAAATTGGGGTTTGGTTTAGGGTTGGGTAAGATGTATTTTTGATATCACACTGAATGGTATACTCTTGATGGGGAAAATTTTTGGATGTTTTTCCATTCTCCATTAAAACCTATGGGAATCATTACAGTGAAAGGCAGCCCACGGCTAGGGGGATGGAGTGTCTCCTGTGCTCCGAAGGACCGAAGCAATAAAACGGTCTCCAATAATCCGGCGTTTTAAGGGTTAAGTAACCCTGAAGGGTAACTTAACCCTTAAAACGTTGGATTTCAGGAGAAAATTGGAATCCACTGCTGGGCGCATTTTTGGCACTCCCGGGAAAGGCAGCCCTTCTGCGACGCCCACGAGCGAAGGAATGCGACGGTCTGCAAAATTCTGTCATGTTCTGGGTTGAGTCATCCTGAAAGTTTATCTTCCTGAGAGGTATACTGTCGATAGGGAAAATTTTTGGAAGTCTTTCCGTTCTCCATTATAGCCTATGGGATTCATTGGAATGGGTTAGGGTTAGGGTTAGAGTCCAGGACACACTTATGTTCGGGTGAAAATTGGGGTTTGGTTTAGGGTTGGGTAAGATGTATTTTTGATATCACACTGAATGGTATACTCTTGATGGGGAAAATTTTTGGATGTTTTTCCATTCTCCATTAAAACCTATGGGAATCATTACAGTGAAAGGCAGCCCACGGCTAGGGGGATGGAGTGTCTCCTGTGCTCCGAAGGACCGAAGCAATAAAACGGTCTCCAATAATCCGGCGTTTTAAGGGTTAAGTAACCCTGAAGGGTAACTTAACCCTTAAAACGTTGGATTTCAGGAGAAAATTGGAATCCACTGCTGGGCGCATTTTTGGCACTCCCGGGAAAGGCAGCCCTTCTGCGACGCCCACGAGCGAAGGAATGCGACGGTCTGCAAAATTCTGTCATGTTCTGGGTTGAGTCATCCTGAAAGTTTATCTTCCTGAGAGGTATACTGTCGATAGGGAAAATTTTTGGAAGTCTTTCCGTTCTCCATTATAGCCTATG